>NW_027362769.1:392652058-392839558 GCF_046119375.1 Phyllobates terribilis | reverse complement strand
ATGTGATGTCTATACCTGTGTGTATGTATGTGCTCTATGTATACATGTGGGCATGTACTGTCTGTATTATATATATAAAAAAATGTGTCTGCTATGTGTATATACATATATGTGTATCACATAGTGTGTGTGTGTGTGTGTGTGTGTGTGTGTGTGTGTGTGTGTGTGTGTGTGTGTGTGTGTGTGTGTGTGTGGTCACATTTATAAATCCTGGCAGCACAGCCAAAAGTACAGGGGGTGTAAACAGGTCAGCAGTCACCCAGTGAAAAAGCAAAATGCTGCCTACTTATCAGATGATTGGATTCTTTATGGCAGAAGAAAAATCCTTGTTCTCGGCAGCACATCGCCCGGTGTAGCCTGCAGATGTGCTGCTGATAGATTAATCTGTCCCCACACAGTATCATCTTATTAGGGTGTGTGCAGAAGGTCCGAATTTGCTGCGGGTTTGACGCTTCGGACTTCTGCAGTGGCCAGATGTTACAAAGTCTAAAGTGAATTTATTTCAGTTCTTCAATACAAAAAGTGAATCTCCTATATTATATAGAGTCATTACACACAGAGGGATCTATTATACAGAGTCATTACACACAGAGGGATCTATTATATAGAGTCATTACACACAGAGGGATCTATTATATAGAGTCATTACACACAGAGGGATCTATTATACAGAGTCATTACACACAGAGGGATCTATTATATAGAGTCATTACACACAGAGGGATCTATTATATAGAGTCATTACACACAGAGGGATCTATTATATAGAGTCATTACACACAGAGGGATCTATTATACAGAGTCATTACACACAGAGGGATCTATTATACAGAGTCATTACACACAGAGGGATCTATTATATAGAGTCATTACACACAGAGGGATCTATTATATAGAGTCATTACACACAGAGGGATCTATTATATAGAGTCATTACACACAGAGGGATCTATTATATAGAGTCATTACACACAGAGGGATCTATTATATAGAGTCATTACACGCAGAGGGATCTATTATATAGAGTCATTACACGCAGAGGGATCTATTATATAGAGTCATTACACACAGAGGGATCTATTATATAGAGTCATTACACGCAGAGGGATCTATTATACAGAGTCATTACACACAGAGGGATCTATTATACAGAGTCATTACACACAGAGGGATCTATTATATAGAGTCATTACACGCAGAGGGATCTATTATATAGAGTCATTACACACAGAGGGATCTATTATATAGAGTCATTACACACAGAGGGATCTATTATATAGAGTCATTACACACAGAGGGATCTATTATATAGAGTCATTACACACAGAGGGATCTATTATATAGAGTCATTACACACAGAGGGATCTATTATATAGAGTCATTACACACAGAGGGATCTATTATATAGAGTCATTACACACAGAGGGATCTATTATATAGAGTCATTACACACAGAGTGATCTATTATAAAGAGTCATTACACACAGAGGGATCTATTATATAGAGTCATTACACACAGAGGGATCTATTATATAGAGTCATTACACGCAGAGGGATCTATTATATAGAGTCATTACACACAGAGGGATCTATTATATAGAGTCATTACACGCAGAGGGATCTATTTCAAGTGTTTATTTCAGTTAATGTTGATGATTATGGTTTACAGCCAATGAAAACACAAAAGTCATTATCTCAGTAAATTAGAATAATTAACAAAAAACACCTGCAAAGGCTTCCTACGTGTTTAAAAAGGTCCCTTAGTCTGTTTCAGTAGGCTCCACAATGATGGGAAAGCGGCTGACTTGACAGATGTTCAGAAGGCAGTCACTGACACACTCCACAAGGAGGGTAAGCCACAAAAGGTCATTGGTAAAGAAGCTGGCTGTTCACACAGTGCTGTATCCGAGCATATTAATGGAAAGTTGAGTGGAAAGAAAAAGTGTGGTAGAAAAAGGTGCAGAAGCAACCGGGATAACCGCAGCCTGGAAAGGATTAAGAAAAGGTCAGACAAACATTTGTGGGAGATTCACATGGAGTGGACTGCTGCTGGAGTCATTGCTTCAAGAGCCACCAGACACAGACGTATCCAGGACATGGGCTACAAGTGTCACATTCCTTGTGTGTCAAGCCACTCATGACCAATAGACAACGCCAGAAGTGTCTTACCTGGGCCAAAGAGAAGAAGACCTGGACTGTTCTCAGTGGTCCCAGGTGCTGTTTTCAGATGAAAGTAAATTTTGCATTTCACTTGGAAATCAAGGTCCCAGAGTCTGGAGGAAGAGTGGAGAGGCCACAATCCAAGCTGCTGGAGGTCTAGTGTGAAGTCTCCACAATCAGTGATGGTTTGGGGGCCATGTCATCTGCTGGTGGAGGTCCACTGTGTTTTATCAAGACCAAAGTCAGCACAGCCAGCTACCAGGACATTTTACAGCTCTTCATGCTTCCCTCTGCCGACAAGCTTTTTGGAGATGGAAATGTCATTCTCCAGCAGGACTTGGCCCCTGTCCACACGGCCAAAAGTACCAATACCTGGTTTACACACAACAGTATCACTGTGCTTGATTGGCAGCAAACTCGGCTGACCTTAACCCCATAGAGGATCTATTATAGAGAATCTATGGAGTATGTCAAGAGGAAGATGAGGGACACCAGACCCAACAATGCAGACGAGCTGAAGGGGGCTATCAAAGCCACCTGGGCTCCATAACCTCTCAGCAGGGCCACAGGCTGATCCCTCCATGCCACAGGCTGATCCCTCCATGCCACAGGCTGATCCCTCCATGCCACATTGCCGCACTGATGCAGTAATTGACGCACAAGGAGCCCGACCAAGTATTGAGGCATTTACTGATCAGACATTTCAGGAGGACGACAAGCTGCTGTTATAAAGTATTCTAATTTACTGAGATAATGACTTTTGTGTTTTCATTGGCTGTAAGCCATAATCATTAACATTAACAGAAATAAACACGTGAAATAGATCCCTCCGCGCGTAATGACTCTATATAATAGATCCCTCCGCGCGTAATGACTCTATATAATAGATCCCTCCGCGCGTAATGACTCTATATAATAGATCCCTCCGCGCGTAATGACTCTATATAATAGATCCCTCCGCGCGTAATGACTCTATATAATAGATCCCCCTGCGCGTAATGACTCTATATAATAGATCCCTCTGCGTGTAATGACTCTATATAATAGATCCCTCTGTGTGTAATGACTCTATATAATAGATCCCTCTGTGTGTAATGACTCTATATAATAGATCCCCCTGCGCGTAATGACTCTATATAATAGATCCCTCTGTGTGTAATGACTATATAATAGATCCCTCTGCGTGTAATGACTCTATATAATAGATCCCCCTGCGCGTAATGACTCTATATAATAGATCCCTCTGTGTGTAATGACTCTATATAATAGATCCCTCTGTGTGTAATGACTATATAATAGATCCCTCTGTGTGTAATGACTCTATATAATAGATCCCTCTGTGCGTAATGACTCTATATAATAGATCACTCTGTGCGTAATGACTATATAATAGATCACTCTGTGCGTAATGACTCTATATAATAGATCCCTCTGCGTGTAATGACTCTATATAATAGATCCCTCTGTGTGTAATGACTCTATATAATAGATCCCTCTGTGTGTAATGACTCTATATAATAGATCCCTCTGTGTGTAATGACTCTATATAATAGATCCCTCTGTGTGTAATGACTCTATATAATAGATCCCCCTGCGCGTAATGACTCTATATAATAGATCCCTCTGTGTGTAATGACTCTATATAATAGATCCCTCTGTGTGTAATGACTCTATATAATAGATCCCCCTGCGCGTAATGACTCTATATAATAGATCCCTCTGTGTGTAATGACTCTATATAATAGATCCCTCTGTGTGTAATGACTCTATATAATAGATCCCTCTGTGTGTAATGACTCTATATAATAGATCCCTCTGTGTGTAATGACTCTATATAATAGATCCCTCTGTGTGTAATGACTCTATATAATAGATCCCTCTGTGTGTAATGACTCTATATAATAGATCCCTCTGTGTGTAATGACTCTATATAATAGATCCCTCTGTGCGTAATGACTCTATATAATAGATCCCTCTGCGTGTAATGACTCTATATAATAGATCCCTCTGTGTGTAATGACTCTATATAATATATGAATTTCACTTTTTGGATTGAAGAAATAAATTAACTTTTTGATGATATTCTAATTTACTGAGATGCACCTGTAGCTGCAACCAAAATGTTTGTGTGGTGGAGCAATATGTCAGGATTGAGGGCCCCACTTTGTCTAAAACCGGCCATGCATACAGCACAGGCTGCAGTGTAGAAGGGGCTCAGCAGACCCCACATCATACAGCACAGGCTGCAGTGTAGAAGGGGCTCAGTAGACCCCACATCATACAGCACAGGCTGCAGTGTAGAAGGGGCTCAGTAGACCCCACATCATACAGCACAGGCTGCAGTGTAGAAGGGGCTCAGTAGACCCCACATCATACAGCACAGGCTGCAGTGTAGAAGGGGCTCAGCAGACCCCACATCATACAGCACAGGCTGCAGTGTAGAAGGGGCTCAGCAGACCCCACATCATACAGCACAGGCTGCAGTGTAGAAGGGGCTCAGCAGACCCCACATCATACAGCACAGGCTGCAGTGTAGAAGGGGCTCAGTAGACCCCACATCATACAGCACAGGCTGCAGTGTAGAAGGGGCTCAGCAGACCCCACATCATACAGCACAGGCTGCAGTGTAGAAGGGGCTCAGCAGACCCCACATCATACAGCACAGGCTGCAGCGTAGAAGGGGCTCAGCAGACCCCACATCATACAGCACAGGCTGCAGCGTAGAAGGGGCTCAGCAGACCCCACATCATACAGCACAGGCTGCAGCGTAGAAGGGGCTCTGTAGACCCCACATCATACAGCACAGGCTGCAGCGTAGAAGGGGCTCTGTAGACCCCACATCATACAGCACAGGCTGCAGTGTAGAAGGGGCTCAGTAGACCCCACATCATACAGCACAGGCTGCAGTGTAGAAGGGGCTCAGTAGACCCCACATCATACAGCACAGGCTGCAGTGTAGAAGGGGCTCAGTAGACCCCACATCATACAGCACAGGCTGCAGTGTAGAAGGGGCTCAGTAGACCCCACATCATACAGCACAGGCTGCAGTGTAGAAGGGGCTCAGTAGACCCCACATCATACAGCACAGGCTGCAGTGTAGAAGGGGCTCTGTAGACCCCACATCATACAGCACAGGCTGCAGGGAAGAAGGGGCTCTGTAGACCCCACATCATACAGCACAGGCTGCAGTGTAGAAGGGGCTCAGCAGACCCCACATCATACAGCACAGGCTGCAGTGTAGAAGGGGCTCAGCAGACCCCACATCATACAGCACAGGCTGCAGTGTAGAAGGGGCTCAGCAGACCCCACACCATACAGCACAGGCTGCAGTGTAGAAGGGGCTCTGTAGACCCCACATCATACAGCACAGGCTGCAGGGTAGAAGGGGCTCTGTAGACCCCACATCATACAGCACAGGCTGCAGTGTTGGCCGTGGGGACAATGTGCTGTGTTCTGTCTCCCCAGGGTGTGATAATGTCGTCCTGATCTGGGACGTGGGCTGCGGACAGTCCATCATCTCCATAGACGAGACCCACACCGACCTCATATACAGCGTGGCCTGGAACAGGAACGGGTCCCTCATCTGCACCTCCTGCAAAGACAAGAAGATCCGAATCATAGAGCCCAGAGCCGGGACTGTAATGACGGTGAGAGCCCAGAGCATTGCACCTGCAGAGCATCCTGTATTATCAGTTTGTAATTCTAAAGACAATGCAGAGACAATACCTGAAGCCACCAGCAGGGGTGGCAGCACAAATTCACCCCCAGCATTGCCCCATTGATTACATCCATTGCTCTATCCTCTTCCCGCAGGAGAAAGAGAAGCCGCACGAGGGCAGCCGGCCGGTCCGCGCCATCTTTGTCTCCGATGAGCAGATATTAACCACAGGGTTCAGCCGGATGAGCGAGCGGCAGGTGGCCCTATGGGACACGGTGAGTCGGCGTAAAGTGCTGCCACCTCCTGGCTGCCTGCAGTATGACACTGCTTTACTGCAGATGTGGTGCTGGTCTGTCTGTACCTGCAGAGCATCTCACCTCCACATCTTTTCTCCTCTACAGAAGGCCTTCGATTCTCCGCTCACCCTGCAGGAGCTGGACACGAGCAGCGGCGTCCTCATCCCCTTCTTTGACCCCGATACAAATATCGTCTACGTGTGCGGGAAGGTGGGCGATGGCGATTTTGCACAGTGCTGGTCTTTCTGGGGGGTCAGGACGCAGCGGGGGTCACATTTCTGTCTCGTCACAGGGGGACAGCAGCATCCGCTACTTCGAGGTGACGGACGAGGCGCCCTACGTTCATTACCTGTCGGTGTACAGCAGTAAAGACTCCCAGCGGGGGATGGGCTACATGCCAAAGCGCGGGCTAGAGGTGAACAAGTGCGAGATCGCCAGGTAGGTGTCATGGCGGAGCGGTGCCCGCTACCAGCTCAGCGGCTCCACCATTACCGGGATTATATCATTATAGATTTTACAAGCTGCACGAGAGGAAATGTGAACCCATCGCCATGACGGTGCCCAGGAAGGTGAGACTCAGCCACCGCGGGCATCAGACGGGCACAGGGCGAGGGGCATGACTGACCATCACTCCCATCCTCCGCAGTCTGACCTGTTCCAGGAGGATCTGTACCCGGACACCATCGGCCCGGACCCGGCCATCACCGCGGACGAGTGGCTGTCGGGGAAGGACGCGGGGCCGCTGCTCATCTCCCTGAAGGACGGGTACGTCCCGAGCAAAAGCCGAGAACTGAAGGTCACCAAGAACGTCCTGAACGTGCGGCTGCCGAAACGCAGCCAGTCGTCCAACGGGAGCGGAGCGAGCGGGGTAAGAGGCGGGCGACACCGGGCACAGATAATGTAACCCACCCTACATTGTAACGCCCCTGTCCTCCCACCCGCAGGACTGCAGCCTGGAGCAGCTCCTGGAGGAGATAAAGCAGCTGAAGACCACCGTCACCGAGCAGGGGCAACGCATCGCCGAGCTGGAGGGCAAAGCGGCCAACTAGCCGAGAGGTACCCCTGTAACCCTGCGCGGCCCCCTCCTCCTGGGGGGCAGATCACAGGGCCTTCAACCCGACCCTCAGACGGCAGGACAGCGGACAGACTAACAGCGCAGACGGCAAAGCTGATAAGACCCCCATCATACCGCCTGCCCCCGATCATCGGCTCATCTCAGTCCTCTGTGCCAGCCTGGGGGGGGGCACAGCAAGGTGTAAATATTACCATACTTGATAATCCCCCACCCAAAGAAGGACCCCCTGAGCCGTCATCTTTTGTCAGGTTCTTCCATGTCTGCTCCCGGGTGACGGCATCCAGCTTTCCTGCAGTCCTGAATGGAAAATCTGCCCGATCATCCACCAACATGGGAGAGAGAGACGACACCGCAGCAAAGTGACAACCTGACAGAAGCGGATGGCGAGATATTTTTATTTTATTTTAATATGAAATGCTGTTCAATAATAAAATACAAACCAGGAAAATAAAGAGTTAATTCTCTACAGCCTCAAACTGGCTCCTGTCAGTCAACTTTTACTTGCTGGAGCTCCCTGTATACAGAGAAACATGATAAGATCCTGTCTGCAGCCACCACTAGGGGGAGCTCCCTGTATACAGAGATACATGATAAGATCCTGTCTGTAGCCACCACTAGGGGGAGCTCCCTGTATACAGAGATACATGATAAGATCCTGTCTGCAGCCACCACTACGGGCAGCTCCATGTATACAGAGATACATGATAAGATACTGTCTGCAGCCACCACTAGAGAGAGCTCCCTGTATACAGAGAGACATGATAAGATACTGTCTGCAGTCACCACTAGGGGGAGCTCCCTGTATACAGAGATATATGATAAGATCCTGTCTGCAGCCACCACTAGGGGGAGCTCCCTGTATACAGAGAAACATGATAAGATCCTGTCTGCAGCCACCACTAGGGGGAGCTCCCTGTATACAGAGATACATGATAAGATCCTGTCTGCAGCCACCACTAGGGGGAGCTCCCTGTACAGAGATACATGATAAGATTCTGTCTGCAGCCACCACTAGGGGGAGCTCCCTGTATACAGAGATACATGATAAGATACTGTCTGCAGTCACCACTAGGGGGAGCTCCCTGTATACAGAGATATATGATAAGATTCTGTCTGCAGCCACCACTAGGGGGAGCTCCCTGTATACAATGATACATGATAAGATCCTGTCTGCAGCCACCACTAGGGGGAGCTCCCTGTATACAGAGATACATGATAAGATCCTGTCTGCAGCCACCACTAGGGGGAGCTCCCTGTATACAGAGATACATGATAAGATTCTGTCTGCAGCCACCACTAGGGGGAGCTCCCTGTATACAGAGATACATGATAAGATCCTGCCTGCAGCCACCACTAGGGGGAGCTCCCTGTATACAGAGATACATGATAAGATCCTGCCTGCAGCCACCACTAGGGGGAGCTCCCTGTATACAGAGATACATGATAAGATCCTGTCTGCAGCCACCACTAGGGGGAGCTCCCTGTATACAGAGATACATGATAAGATCCTGTCTGCAGTCACCACTAGGGGGAGCTCGCTGTATACAGAGATACATGATAAGATTCTGTCTGCAGCCACCACTAGGGGGAGCTCCCTGTATACAGAGATACATGATAAGATTCTGTCTGTAGCCACCACTAGGGGGAGCTCCCTGTATACAGAGATACATGATAAGATCCTGCCTGCAGCCACCACTAGGGGGAGCTCCCTGTATACAGAGATACATGATAAGATCCTGCCTGCAGCCACCACTAGGGGGAGCTCCCTGTATACAGAGATACATGATAAGATACTGTCTGCAGTCACCACTAGGGGGAGCTCCCTGTATACAGAGATATATGATAAGATTCTGTCTGCAGCCACCACTAGGGGGAGCTCCCTGTATACAGAGATACATGATAAGATTCTGTCTGCAGCCACCACTAGGGGGAGCTCCCTGTATACAGAGATACATGATAAGATTCTGTCTGCAGCCACCACTAGGGGGAGGTCCCGGTATACAGAGATACATGATAAGATCCTGCCTGCAGCCACCACTAGGGGGAGCTCCCTGTATACAGAGATACATGATAAGATCCTGCCTGCAGCCACCACTAGGGGGAGCTCCCTGTATACAGAGATACATGATAAGATCCTGTCTGCAGCCACCACTAGGGGGAGCTCCCTGTATACAGAGATACATGATAAGATCCTGTCTGCAGTCACCACTAGGGGGAGCTCGCTGTATACAGAGATACATGATAAGATCCTGTCTGTATCCACCACTAGGGGGAGCTCCCTGTATACAGAGATACATGATAAGATTCTGTCTGCAGCCACCACTAGGGGGAGCTCCCTGTATACAGAGATACATGATAAGATTCTGTCTGCAGCCACCACTAGGGGGAGCTCCCTGTATACAGAGATACATGATAAGATCCTGTCTGCAGCCACCACTAGGGGGAGCTCCCTGTATACAGAGATACATGATAAGATCCTGTCTGCAGTCACCACTAGGGGGAGCTCCCTGTATACAGAGATACATGATAAGATTCTGTCTGCAGCCACCACTAGGGGGAGCTCCCTGTATACAGAGATACATGATAAGATCCTGCCTGCAGCCACCACTAGGGGAAGCTCCCTGTATACAGAGATACATGATAAGATTCTGTCTGCAGTCACCACTAGGGGGAGCTCCCTGTATACAGAGATACATGATAAGATTCTGTCTGCAGACACCACTAGTGGGAGCTCCCTGTATACAGAGATACATGATAAGATTCTATCTGCAGCCACCACTAGGGGGAGCTCCCTGTATACAGAGATAAATGATAAGATGCAGTCTGCAGCCACCACTAGGGGGAGCTCCCTGTATACAGAGATAAATGATAAGATGCAGTCTGCAGCCACCACTAGGGGGAGCTCCCTGTATACAGAGATACATGATAAGATTCTGTCTGCAGTCATCACTAGGGGGAGCTCCCTGTATACAGAAATACATGATAAGATCATGTCTGCAGCCACCACTAGGGGGAGCTCCCAGTATACAGAGATACTGTCACGGGTGTGTCAGAGGTGACAGTCGCCTTGCAGTTGGTTGCAGGAGATCTCTACGTTTGGCATTACAGACATCTTCTTTGAGGCTGTCTCTAGGACGCAGCGGCTACCTTCCTCTGGCTAATTAGGTCCCTGGCCTGGGTGTATAAATACCTGCTGTGTTTCAGAGGGAGGTGCCGGCGATATTCATTACTACTTGTGATGCTTTAGTAAGAGCAGTACTTCGTCCTCTCTGGAGCTTGGTTTGAGGCTGTGTGCGCATTTGTCGGGAGTCGTCTAAAGCTAGGCAATTTCCCTGTTTGTCTACCCTTGTTGTCTATTGTGTTTAGTGGAGATCGACTAGTTCTCATCTCCTCCCTTCCCTAGCCATAGCCATACGCCAGGGAAAGTCAGGGCGAGGCACGCGTGCGGTGATTGGTGAAGAGCTAATACAGGGTCATTAGGGGAGTCAGGGTGACGCTAGACCAGACTAGGAGGTCTCCACTCCCCCCTTTCCCTCTTCCCTTTGTGTTGCACAGTCTTTCCCACACCCTGCGTGACATTATCCCCGGCCGAGCACATTTTGAAAAGGAGAAAAAAAAAAAGTTAAACTGACACTTTTGCTTTTTTTCCTGTGTTTTTGGGCGTGGCCCTTTTTTTTTTCCCCTTCCTCCTCTGGCCCTCATCTATGATGACCCTGACCGAGTCTTCTTGGCTGAGTCCAGGCTACGTCGCCTTCAGAAGGGGATTCGGTCAGTGGAGACGTCCAGGTCGGAATTCTGCAGATGGGCAACGGATTCCAAATGGAAGGACTCAGCCCTCAGAAGCCAATTCTGTGAGGGGCTAACGGAAAGGTTGAAAGATGCCTTGGCTGTATATGAAGCCCCTCAGTCCTTGGAGGCTGCCATGTCATTGGCCATACGTCTGGATAGACAGGTGTGACCTCCTTCTCCGGGGCCTTCTTGTCGGGGTTGTGTACCTTAAACCAAGGGAGCGGTCTGGGGGTGAACCAGTACTGGGGGAGGTGGAGGAACCTATGCAGTTAGGGGGGGTCTCTACATCATACATCTCCCGGAGATTCACAAGAAAAAAGGTGTATGTTTTTTTTTGTGGAAAAAGAGACATTTTGTTGGGACCTGTCCTTCAATTCCTAAACAAAAGGAGACTCGATTAACTCTCGGTAGTCTGGAGTTGGATAAACAAGGGGTGCATTTGTGATGAAACTGCAGTTCCTGCTTAGTCCTGACTGCAGAGGTGGTGCTAGAGAGCAAAATCGAAAAAACGTCTGTGTTTGTTGACAGTGGAGTCGGAGTCAGTATGGTTGATGCTGAGTTTGTGAAAACTCATGGTCTTACTTGCTGTGCTTTAGCTGAACCTATTCCCATCTTTGCCATTGACTTGGCGCCACTTGCACAGAAAGCATTTACTCAGATTGTACATAATGTAAAACTGAGGGTGGGGTCAGTTCATTGTGAAATCATCCCTTGCTATGTTTTGGAGAATCTCCCTACTCCGATTCTTTTAGGTATTCCTTGGATTGTTAAACATAATCCATTGGTGGATTGGCAAACCGGGGAGATTACTGAATGGGGAGATTACTGCCATGAGGACTGTCTGAATGTTTCCATTGCTGCTGTCTCTACGGGGATACTGCCTGCTTTTCTGTCTGGTTTTGAGGATGTTTTTTTCTGAGAGGGGTGTCAGGATTTGCCTCCTCATTGAGCTTATGACTGTCCTATTAACCTGACCCCCGGAGCTAAACTACCCAAGTCAAGACTGTATAATCTTTCTGGCCCTGAGTGACAAGCCATGAAGGATTTCATTGCGGAGAGTCTGGAGAAGGGACATATCAGACCCTCATCTTCACCCATGGCGGCAGGGTTCTTCTTCATGAAGAAGAAAGCTGGCGGTCTACGTCCTTGTTTAGATTTCCAGGAATTGAATCATATTACTATCCGTGATCCATACCCTCTTCCTCTGATTCCTGATTTGTTCAGCCAGGTTGTAGGAGCTAAGGTGTTCTCCAAGTTGGATTTAGAGGAGCCTACAACCTGGTTAGAATCAGAGAGGGGGATGAATGGAAAACAGCGTTCAATACCCCTGAGGGGCACATCGAGAGTCTGGTTATGCCTTTCGGTTTGACCAATGCACCTGCGGTATTCCAGCATTTCATGAATGATATTTTCCATCATTTGGTGGGCAGGTTTGTGGTGGTCTATCTGGACAATATTTTGGTTTACTCACCTGATTTTGAGACCCATCAGGGGCATGTTAAGCAGGTGCTCCAGATATTAAGGGACAACAAACTATATGCCAAACTAGAGTTGGTTGCAGGAGATCTCTATGTTTGGCATTACAAACATCTTCTTAGAGGCTGTCTCTCTAGGACCCAGCGATTACCTTGCTCTGGCTAATTAACACCCTGGCCTGGGTGTATAAATACCTGCTGTGTTTCAGAGGGAGGTGCCGGCGATATTCAATACTACTTGTGAAGGCATTAAAAAGAGCAGTACTTCGTCCTCTCTGCAGCTTGAGGCCGTGTGCGCATTTATCTGGAGTCCCCCTCCCCGCCCGTTTGTCTACCCTTGTTGTCTATTGTGTTTAGTGGAGATTGACAAGTACTCATCTCCTCCCTTCCCTAGCCTTAGCCATATGCCAGGGAAAGATAAGGCGAGGCACGCGTGCGACGATTGGTGAAGAGCCAATACAGGGACGTTAGGGGAGACAGGGTGACGCTAGATCAACCTAGGAGGTTTCCACTTCACCCTTTCCATAGAGCCTGGGCTCCCTTTCCCTCTTCCCTTTGTGTTGCACTAAGTCTTTCCCACACCTTGCGTTACCGATACATAACAAGATTCTGTCTGCAGCCACCACTAGGTGGAGCTCCCTCTATACAGAGATACATAAGATCATGTGTGCAGCCACCACTAGGGGGAGCTCCCTGTATACAGAGATACATGATAAGATCCTGTCTGCAGTCACTACTAGGGGGAGCTCCCTGTATACAAAGATACATGATAAGATTCTGTCTGCAGCTACCACTAGGGGGAGCTCCCTGTATACAGAGATACATGATGAGATTCTGTCTGTAGCCACCACTAGGTGGAGCTCCCTGTATACAGAGATACATAAGATCATGTGTGCAGCCACCACTAGGGGGAGCTCCCTGTATACAGAGATACATGATAAGATCCAGTCTGCAGTCACTACTAGGGGGAGCTCCCTGTATACAAAGATACATGATAAGATTCTGTCTGCAGCTACCACTAGGGGGAGCTCCCTGTATACAGAGATACATGATGAGATTCTGTCTGTAGCCACCACTAGGTGGAGCTCCCTGTATACAGAGATACATAAGATCATGTGTGCAGCCACCACTAGGGGGAGCTCCCTGTATACAGAGATACATGATAAGATCCTGTGTGCAGCCACCACTAGGGGGAGCTCCCTGTATACAGAGATACATGATCAGACTCTGTCTGCAGCCACCACTAGGGGGACCATACTAACATCAAAGCTCCCCCTGGTGGTGACTGCAGATATAATCTTGTCCATCTCTGTATGTGCGGCGCTGTATTATCTTGGTACTAATAGGCCAGGTAGATGTAACAATTACTAGAACACATTTTATTTTTACATCGGATTAACTCTCTAAGTGCCGCTCACTCATCCCAGGCTGCAGAATGTCCAGAGACGCTCCAGTCCATGTAACGTCTGTGATCTCTTCACTTTTGCTTCTCTTGTTCCCACTGAGCTGGAGTCAGAGTCTTCTGTTCAAAAGCGTGAATGATCTTCAGCTCTTCTGCGAGGCAGCTATTAACAAGCCTGTAGAGGGCAGCAGAGAGTCACAAACCAGAAACGGTGGAGGAGACCTGGGGCCTTATGTAATGTATGTACACAGTGACTGCACCAGCAGAATAGTGAGTGCAGCTCTGGAGTATAATACAGGATGTAACTCAGGATCAGTAATGTAATGTATGTACACAGTGACTGCACCAGAAGAATAGTGAGTGCAGCTCTGTAGTATAATACAGGATGGAGCTCAGGATCAGTAATGTAATGTATGTACACAGTGACTGCACCAGCAGAATAGTGAGTGCAGCTCTGGAGTATAATACAGGATGTAACCCAGGATCAGTAATGTAATGTATGTACACAGTGACTGCACCAGCAGAATAGTGAGTGCAGCTCTGGAGAGTAATACAGGATGTAACTCAGGATCAGTAATGTAATGTATGTACACAGTGACTGCACCAGCAGAATAGTGAGTGCAGCTCTGGAGTATAATACAGGAGGTAACTCAGGATCAGTAATGTAATGTATGTACACAGTGACTGCACCAGCAGAATAGTGAGTGCAGCTCTGGGGTATAATACAGGATGTAACTCAGGATCAGTAATGTAATGTGTGTACACAGTGACTGCACCACCAGAATAGTGAGTGCAGCTCTGGAGTATAATACAGGATGTAACTCAGGATCAGTAATGTAATGTATGTACACAGTGACTGCACCAGCAGAATAGTGAGTGCAGCTCTGGGGTATAATACAGGATGTAACTCAGGATCAGTAATGTAATGTACGTACACAGTGACTGCACCAGCAGAATAGTGAGTGCAGCTCTGGAGTATAATACAGAATGTAACTCAGGATCAGTAATGTAATGTATGTACACTGTGACTGCACCAGCAGAATAGTGAGTGCAGCTCTGGGGTATAATACAGGATGTAACTCAGGATCAGTAATGTAATGTGTGTACACAGTGACTGCACCAGCAGAATAGTGAGTGCAGCTCTGGAGTATAATACAGGAGGTAACTCAGGATTAGTAATGTAATGTATATACACAGAGACTGCACCAGCAGAATAGTGAGTGCAGCTCTGGAGTATAATACAGGATGTAACTCAGGATCAGTAATGTAATGCAAGTACACAGTGACTGCACCAGCAGAATAGTGAGTGCAGCTCTGGAGTATAATACAGGAGGTAACTCAGGATCAGTAATGTAATGTAAGTACACAGTGACTGCAAAAGCAGAATAGTGAGTGCAGCTCTGGAGTATAATACAGGATGGAGCTCAGGATCAGTAATGTAATGTATGTACACAGTGACTGCACCAGCAGAATAGTGAGTGCAGCTCTGGAGTATAATACAGGATGGAGCTCAGGATCAGTAATGTAATGTATGTACACAGTGACTGCAAAAGCAGAATAGTGAGTGCAGCTCTGGAGTATAATACAGGATGTAACTCAGGATCAGTAATGTAATGAATGTACACAGTGACTGCAAAAGCAGAATAGTGAGTGCAGCTCTGGAGTATAATACAGGATGTAACTCAGGATCAGTAATGTAATGTATGTACACAGTGACTGCACCAGCAGAATAGTGAGTGCAGCTCTGGAGAGTAATACAGGAGGTAACTCAGGATCAGTAATGTAATGTATGTACACAGTGACTGCACCAGCAGAATAGTGAGTGCAGCTCTGGAGTATAATACAGGAGGTAACTCAGGATCAGTAATGTAATGTATGTACACAGTGACTGCACCAGCAGAATAGTGAGTGCAGCTCTGGAGTATAATACAGGAGGTAACTCAGGATCAGTAATGTAATGTATGTACACAGTGACTGCACCAGCAGAATAGTGAGTGCAGCTCTGGGGTATAATACAGGATGTAACTCAGGATCAGTAATGTAATGTATGTACACAGTGACTGCAAAAGCAGAATAGTGAGTGCAGCTCTGTAGTATAATACAGGATGGAGCTCAGGATCAGTAATGTAATGTATGTACACAGTGACTGCACCAGCAGAATAGTGAGTGCAGCTCTGGAGTATAATACAGGATCAGTAATGTATGTACACAGTGACTGCAAAAGCAGAATAGTGAGTGCAGCTCTGTAGTATAATACAGGATGTAACTCAGGATCAGTAATGTAATGTATGTACACAGTGACTGCACCAGCAGAATAGTGAGTGCAGCTCTGGAGTATAATACAGGATGTAACTCAGGATCAGTAATGTAATGTATGTACACAGTGACTGCACCAGCAGAATAGTGAGTGCAGCTCTGGGGTATAATACAGGATGTAACTCAGGATCAGTAATGTAATGTATGTACACAGTGACTGCACCAGCAGAATAGTGAGTGCAGCTCTGGAGTATAATACAGGAGGTAACTCAGGATTAGTAATGTAATGTATATACACAGAGACTGCACCAGCAGAATAGTGAGTGCAGCTCTGGAGTATAATACAGGATGTAACTCAGGATCAGTAATGTAATGCAAGTACACAGTGACTGCACCAGCAGAATAGTGAGTGCAGCTCTGGAGTATAATACAGGAGGTAACTCAGGATCAGTAATGTAATGTATGTACACAGTGACTGCACCAGCAGAATAGTGAGTGCAGCTCTGGAGTATAATACAGGATGGAGCTCAGGATCAGTAATGTAATGTATGTACACAGTGACTGCAAAAGCAGAATAGTGAGTGCAGCTCTGGAGTATAATACAGGATGTAACTCAGGATCAGTAATGTAATGAATGTACACAGTGACTGCACCAGCAGAATAGTGAGTGCAGCTCTGGAGTATAATACAGGAGGTAACTCAGGATCAGTAATGTAATGTATGTACACAGTGACTGCACCAGCAGAATAGTGAGTGCAGCTCTGGAGTATAATACAGGATGGAGCTCAGGATCAGTAATGTAATGTATGTACACAGTGACTGCACCAGCAGAATAGTGAGTGCAGCTCTGGGGTATAATACAGGATGGAGCTCAGGATCAGTAATGTAATGTAAGTACACAGTGACTGCACCAGCAGAATAGTGAGTGCAGCTCTGGAGTATAATACAGGAGGTAACTCAGGATCAGTAATGTAATGTATGTACACAGTGACTGCACCAGCAGAATAGTGAGTGCAGCTCTGGAGAGTAATACAGGATGTAACTCAGGATCAGTAATGTAATGTATGTACACAGTGACTGCACCAGCAGAATAGTGAGTGCAGCTCTGGAGTATAATACAGGATGGAGCTCAGGATCAGTAATGTAATGTATGTACACAGTGACTGCACCAGCAGAATAGTGAGTGCAGCTCTGGAGTATAATACAGGATGTAACTCAGGATCAGTAATGTAATGTATGTACACAGTGACTGCACCAGCAGAATAGTGAGTGCAGCTCTGGGGTATAATACAGGATGTAACTCAGGATCAGTAATGTAATGTATGTACACAGAGACTGCACCAGCAGAATAGTGAGTGCAGCTCTGGAGTATAATACAGGATGTAACTCAGGATCAGTAATGTAATGTAAGTACACAGTGACTGCACCAGCAGAATAGTGAGTGCAGCTCTGGAGTATAATACAGGAGGTAACTCAGGATCAGTAATGTAATGTAAGTACACAGTGACTGCAAAAGCAGAATAGTGAGTGCAGCTCTGGAGTATAATACAGGATGGAGCTCAGGATCAGTAATGTAATGTATGTACACAGTGACTGCACCAGCAGAATAGTGAGTGCAGCTCTGGAGTATAATACAGGAGGTAACTCAGGATCAGTAATGTAATGAATGTACACAGTGACTGCACCAGCAGAATAGTGAGTGCAGCTCTGGAGTATAATACAGGAGGTAACTCAGGATCAGTAATGTAATGAATGTACACAGTGACTGCACCAGCAGAATAGTGAGTGCAGCTCTGGAGAGTAATACAGGATGTAACTCAGGATCAGTAATGTAATGTATGTACACAGTGACTGCACCAGCAGAATAGTGAGTGCAGCTCTGGAGTATAATACAGGAGGTAACTCAGGATCAGTAATGTAATGTAAGTACACAGTGACTGCAAAAGCAGAATAGTGAGTGCAGCTCTGGAGTATAATACAGGATGTAACTCAGGATCAGTAATGTAATGTATGTACACAGTCACTGCACCAGCAGAATAGTGAGTGCAGCTCTGGAGTATAATACAAGATATAACTCAGGATCAGTAATGTATGTACACAGTGACTGCACCAGCAGAATAGTGAGTGCAGCTCTGGAGTATAATACAGGATGGAGCTCAGGATCAGTAATGTAATGTATGTACACAGTGACTGCACCAGCAGGATAGTGAGTGCAGCTCTGGAGTATAATACAGGATGGAGCTCAGGATCAGTAATGTAATGTATGTACACAGTGACTGCACCAGCAGAATAGTGAGTGCAGCTCTGGAGTATAATACAGGAGGTAACTCAGGATCAGTAATGTAATGTATGTACACAGTGACTGCACCAGCAGAATAGTGAGTGCAGCTCTGGAGAGTAATACAGGATGTAACTCAGGATCAGTAATGTAATGTATGTACACAGTGACTGCACCAGCAGAATAGTGAGTGCAGCTCTGGAGTATAATACAAGATGTAACTCAGGATCAGTAATGTAATGTATATACACCGAGACTGCACCAGCAGAATAGTGAGTGCAGCTCTGGAGTATAATACAAGATGTAACTCAGGATCAGTAATGTAATGTATATACACAGAGACTGCACCAGCAGAATAGTGAATGCAGCTCTGGAGTATAATACAGGATGTAACTCAGGATCAGTAATGTAATGTAAGTGCACAGTGACTGCACCAGCAGAATAGTGAGTGCAGCTCTGGAGTATAATACAGGATGTAACTCAGGATCAGTAATGTAATGTATGTACACAGTGACTGCACCAGCAGAATAGTGAGTGCAGCTCTGGAGTATAATACAGGAGGTAACTCAGGATCAGTAATGTAATGTAAGTACACAGTGACTGCAAAAGCAGAATAGTGAGTGCAGCTCTGGAGTATAATACAGGAGGTAACTCAGGATCAGTAATGTAATGTAAGTACACAGTGACTGGAAAAGCAGAATAGTGAGTGCAGCTCTGGAGAGTAATACAGGATGTAACTCAGGATCAGTAATGTAATGTATATACACAGTGACTGCACCAGCAGAATAGTGAGTGCAGCTCTGGAGAGTAATACAGGATGTAACTCAGGATCAGTAATGTAATGTATATACACAGAGACTGCACCAGCAGAATAGTGAGTGCAGCTCTGGAGAGTAATACAGGATGTAACTCAGGATCAGTAATGTAATGTATGTACACAGTGACTGCACCAGCAGAATAGTGAGTGCAGCTCTGGAGTATAATACAGGATGTAACTCAGGATCAGTAATGTAATTTAAGTACACAGTGACTGCACCAGCAGAATAGTGAGTGCAGCTCTGGAGAGTAATACAGGATGTAACTCAGGATCAGTAATGTAATGTATGTACACAGTGACTGCAAAAGCAGAATAGTGAGTGCAGCTCTGGAGAGTAATACAGGATGTAACTCAGGATCAGTAATGTAATGTATGTACACAGTGACTGCACCAGCAGAATAGTGAGTGCAGCTCTGGAGTATAATACAGGAGGTAACTCAGGATCAGTAATGTAATGTAATGTATGTACACAGTGACTGCACCAGCAGAATAGTGAGTGCAGCTCTGGAGTATAATACAGGATGTAACTCAGGATCAGTAATGTAATGTATGTACACAGTGACTGCAAAAGCAGAATAGTGAGTGCAGCTCTGGAGAGTAATACAGGATGTAACTCAGGATCAGTAATGTAATGTATGTACACAGTGACTGCACCAGCAGAATAGTGAGTGAAGCTCTGGAGTATAATACAGGAGGTAACTCAGGATCAGTAATGTAATGTACGTACACAGTGACTGCACCAGCAGAATAGTGAGTGCAGCTCTGGAGAGTAATACAGGATGTAACTCAGGATCAGTAATGTAATGTATGTACACAGTGACTGCACCAGCAGAATAGTGAGTGCAGCTCTGGAGTATAATACAGGAGGTAACTCAGGATCAGTAATGTAATGTAAGTACACAGTGACTGCAAAAGCAGAATAGTGAGTGCAGCTCTGGAGAGTAATACAGGATGTAACTCAGGATCAGTAATGTAATGTATGTACACAGTGACTGCACCAGCAGAATAGTGAGTGCAGCTCTGGAGTATAATACAAGATGTAACTCAGGATCAGTAATGTAATGTATATACACAGAGACTGCACCAGCAGAATAGTGAGTGCAGCTCTGGAGAGTAATACAGGATGTAACTCAGGATCAGTAATGTAATGTATGTACACAGTGACTGCACCAGCAGAATAGTGAGTGCAGCTCTGGGGTATAATACAGGATGTAACTCAGGATCAGTAATGTAATGTAAGTACACAGTGACTGCACCAGCAGAATAGTGAGTGCAGCTCTGGAGTATAATACAGGATGTAACACAGGATCAGTAATGTAATGTATGTACACAGTGACTGCACCAGCAGAATAGTGAGTGCAGCTCTGGAGTATAATACAGGAGGTAACTCAGGATCAGTAATGTAATGTAAGTACACAGTGACTGCAAAAGCAGAATAGTGAGTGCAGCTCTGGAGTATAATACAGGAGGTAACTCAGGATCAGTAATGTAATGTAAGTACACAGTGACTGCAAAAGCAGAATAGTGAGTGCAGCTCTGTAGAGTAATACAGGATGTAACTCAGGATCAGTAATGTAATGTATATACACAGTGACTGCACCAGCAGAATAGTGAGTGCAGCTCTCGAGAGTAATACAGGATGTAACTCAGGATCAGTAATGTAATGTAAGTACACAGTGACTGCAAAAGCAGAATAGTGAGTGCAGCTCTGGAGTATAATACAGGAGGTAATTCAGGATCAGTAATGTAATGTAAGTACACAGTGACTGCAAAAGCAGAATAGTGAGTGCAGCTCTGGAGAGTAATACAGGATGTAACTCAGGATCAGTAATGTAATGTATGTACACAGTGACTGCACCAGCAGAATAGTGAGTGCAGCTCTGGAGAGTAATACAGGATGTAACTCAGGATCAGTAATGTAATGTATATACACAGAGACTGCACCAGCAGAATAGTGAGTGCAGCTCTGGAGTATAATACAGGATGTAACTCAGGATCAGTAATGTAATGTATGTACACAGTGACTGCAAAAGCAGAATAGTGAGTGCAGCTCTGGAGAGTAATACAGGATGTAACTCAGGATCAGTAATGTAATGTATGTACACAGTGACTGCACCAGCAGAATAGTGAGTGCAGCTCTGGAGTATAATACAAGATGTAACTCAGGATCAGTAATGTAATGTATATACACAGAGACTGCACCAGCAGAATAGTGAGTGCAGCTCTGGAGAGTAATACAGGATGTAACTCAGGATCAGTAATGTAATGTATGTACACAGTGACTGCACCAGCAGAATAGTGAGTGCAGCTCTGGGGTATAATACAGGATGTAACTCAGGATCAGTAATGTAATGTATGTACACAGTGACTGCACCAGCAGAATAGTGAGTGCAGCTCTGGAGTATAATACAGGATGTAACTCAGGATCAGTAATGTAATGTATGTACACAGTGACTGCACCAGCAGAATAGTGAGTGCAGCTCTGGGGTATAATACAGGATATATCTCAGGATCAGTAATGTAATGTATGTACACAGTGACTGCACCAGCAGAATAGTGAGTGCAGCTCTGGAGTATAATACAGGATGTAACTCAGGATCAGTAATGTAATGTATGTACACAGTGACTGCACCAGCAGAATAGTGAGTGCAGCTCTGGAGTATAATACAGGAGGTAACTCAGGATCAGTAATGTAATGTAAGTACACAGTGACTGCAAAAGCAGAATAGTGAGTGCAGCTCTGGAGTATAATACAGGAGGTAACTCAGGATCAGTAATGTAATGTAAGTACACAGTGACTGCAAAAGCAGAATAGTGAGTGCAGCTCTGGAGAGTAATACAGGATGTAACTCAGGATCAGTAATGTAATGTATATACACAGTGACTGCACCAGCAGAATAGTGAGTGCAGCTCTCGAGAGTAATACAGGATGTAACTCAGGATCAGTAATGTAATGTAAGTACACAGTGACTGCAAAAGCAGAATAGTGAGTGCAGCTCTGGAGTATAATACAGGAGGTAATTCAGGATCAGTAATGTAATGTATGTACACAGTAACTGCACCAGCAGAATAGTGAGTGCAGCTCTGGAGTATAATACAGGATGTAACTCAGGATCAGTAATGTAATGTAAGTACACAGTGACTGCAAAAGCAGAATAGTGAGTGCAGCTCTGGAGAGTAATACAGGATGTAACTCAGGATCAGTAATGTAATGTATGTACACAGTGACTGCACCAGCAGAATAGTGAGTGCAGCTCTGGAGAGTAATACAGGATGTAACTCAGGATCAGTAATGTAATGTATATACACAGAGACTGCACCAGCAGAATAGTGAGTGCAGCTCTGGAGTATAATACAGGATGTAACTCAGGATCAGTAATGTAATGTAAGTACACAGTGACTGCACCAGCAGAATAGTGAGTGCAGCTCTGGAGTATAATACAGGATGTAACTCAGGATCAGTAATGTAATGTATGTACACAGTGACTGCACCAGCAGAATAGTGAGTGCAGCTCTGGAGTATAATACAGGATGTAACTCAGGATCAGTAATGTAATGTATATACACAGTGACTGCACCAGCAGAATAGTGAGTGCAGCTCTGGAGTATAATACAGAATGTAACTCAGGATCAGTAATGTAATGTATGTACACAGTGACTGCACCAGCAGAATAGTGAGTGCAGCTCTGGAGTATAATACAGGATGTAACTCAGGATCAGTAATGTAATGTATGTACACAGTGACTGCACCAGCAGAATAGTGAGTGCAGCTCTGGAGTATAATACAGGATGTAGTCGGTTCTCACCTGTGCCTCTGGAGCAGCGCTTTTCCTTCAAACTGCGGAGACACCACTAGCGCCCGGAAGCTGGTGGAGCAATGATTGGGGGAGGTGTCTTCTACTTCCTGGAGGACAGAGATGCTGTCAGTGATCAGTGATGACTGTGGTGGCAGCAGGTAGATGGAGAGAGCTGAGGAGTCTGGAAAGCTACAATTTGTTACCATGTTTTCAGCCATGAAAAGTTATCAACAACTGAGGACTAAATACTTTACACATCAATAAACCCCTGGAGGACTACTAGGCCCAGCAGTCACAGTATCATCTGCTGTTTCCGCTCTGGGAGGTGATCAGTGGCCGCAGCTGTAACCAGAAGTCTGTCTGAAAAAAGGAGTCCCCCCCATCAGTGTGGGGGACCATTACAACATGACAGGAAAGGCTGGGACTTGTAGTCCTCATAGCCATGTGACCCCCTCCTGCTGTCACGTGATTCGGGCTAGCTCCTCACCACATGTTCCGCCTGCAGCTCCCGAGTCAGTTTCTCCTTCAGGGTCTCCGCACTGATCCCGTCGTCTCCAGCCATGTTCCCCCAACCTCACTGCGCCTGCGTACAAACTATTGCACTGCGCGGGACTCCGACTCTCCTGATTGGTCAGACGGTCTCCAGGCAGCAATGATGGACAGGAGTATCGTCCATTCAGACAGCGTAAGCTGAAGAAAGAGGCGGAGTTAAATACAAAGCGGCCAATCAGAAACTCTATCGATTTGGGCCCCAGCATTTCTAAATTGAGTTGCCTCTAATTTTGCCTGAAAATTTTTTTTTTTTATATTAGTAACTTTTCACCAGTGTTAGATAAAATTCTCACAGATAATCTGACTGTGATAAAGGGAATGAATGTCACTTACAGCGTCTAGTCTATTACTGCGCGGTTCACAACGGTGTAATGACATACACTGATACAGGCGTCAGTGCGGACGTACCTGTCACCATGGAAGCGCCACACGGAGGACCCGTAACCAGGAAGTGAGGAACCGGCGGAGGAGAGCGGAGGATTGTGCGGCGGTGAGAAGGGCTGTGTGCTGTGACCTTCCCGGGGAGCCGGAACCGCTCCGTGTGTATGTGCGTGTACAGGGGAGAAGCGACGCCATGCAGTGTCTATATATATATAGGGACCACAAACTGATGATGTGTGTGCGTGTGTATATATATATGTATACTGAGCAGGGGGCAACTCCGGGCGGTCACCAGATACTGATGATGGAGGTGACGGGCGGTCACCAGATACTGATGATGGAGGCGACGGGCGGTCACCAGATACTGATGATGGAGGTGACGGGCGGTCACCAGATACTGATGATGGAGGTGACGGGCGGTCACCAGATACTGATGATGGAGGCCACGGGCGGTCACCAGATACTGATGATGGAGGTGACGGGCGGTCACCAGATACTGACGATGGAGGAGACGGGCAGTGACCATCTACTGACGATGGAGGAGACGGGCGGTGACCATCTACTGACGATGGAGGAGACGGGCGGTGACCATCTACTGACGATGGAGGAGACGGGCGGTGACCATCTACTGACGATGGAGGAGACGGGCGGTGACCATCTACTGACGATGGAGGAGACGGGCGGTGACCATCTACTGACGATGGAGGAGACGGGCGGTGACCATCTACTGACTATGGAGGAGACGGGCGGTCCTCAGATACTGACGATGGAGGAGACGGGCGGTGACCATCTACTGACTATGGAGGAGACGGGCGGTGACCATCTACTGACGATGGAGGAGACTGGCGGTGACCATCTACTGACTATGGAGGAGACGGGCGGTCACCAGATACTGATGATGGAGGTGACGGGCAGTCACCAGATACTGATGATGGAGGTGACGGGCAGTCACCAGATACTGATGATGGAGGTGACGGGCAGTCACGGGATACTGATAGGATTTCTGTCTCGTGTTCAGTTGCTTTGTATTTTATCGGTTTTCTCTTCTTTCTCCGCAGTATTAGTTTCTGGTATTTCCTCCATCATCTCCCATGTTTCAGACATTCCCCTCACTGTGCAGTATACAGATATATACACTTATACCGCTGTGCTGTTGTATATACCAGAGAAGAGCGACCAGAATGGTGACTGGTCTGCAAACCATGTCCTATGAGGAACGGTTGCAGGATTTGGGAATGTTTAGCTTGCAAAAAAGAAGACTGAGAGGAGACTTAATAGCTGTCTACAAATATGTCAAGGGCTGTCACATTGTAGAAGGATCATCTTTATTCTCATTTGCACAAGGAAAGACTAGAAGCAATGGGATGAAACTAAATGGGAGAAGACACAGATTAGATATTAGAAAAAACTTTTTGACAGTTAGGGTGATTAATGAGTGGAACAGGCTGCCACGAGAGGTGGTGAGTTCCCCTTCAATGGACGTCTTCAAACAGAGGCTGGACAGACATCTGTCTGAGATGATCTAGTGAATCCTGCTTTGAGCAGGGGGTTGGACCAGATGACCCAGGAGGTCCCTTCCAACTCTACCATTCTATGATTCTATGATACCGTATACGGGGGAGTTGCTGATCTGCCTCTTTTCTGTCTACCGCAGGCAGGATGGTCGTGGAGGTGGAGGGATTTTTCGGGGTTTATCTCCTGTTCTGCACCAACCCGAAGTATAAAGGACGGATCTACATCGGCTTCACAGTGAATCCGGAGAGAAGGATCCAGCAGCACAATGGAGGCAAACAGAAAGGCGGAGCCTGGAAGACAAGTGGGAGGGGCCCCTGGTAACCAGCCCCGGTGTCCATGTTGTGTCCTCCTATTGCTCTTCTTCATACACTTTCTCCCCATCCCTCATGATGTTCAGCGCCTCTGCTTGCTGTCAGTGAAGGTTTGCACCTTTGGTTACATATTGAGCCTGCAAATTTCACACAGCTGAGATGTTGTTACAGTATCATCCAGACAATCCTGTGTGAGCGAAGCACAGAAATCCCCATCATGATAGTTTGGTTCTGCAGTGCGGAGTGTTTCGCTCACAGAGCGTTGTGTGCACAGGATGCTCTGTAACAAACCTCCAGCTGTGAGAAGCATCGGGGCGGCAGGTGATCAGTCCTATTCACTGACAGCAACAGAGAGCGAAAATCAGAATAAAATAAAACTTTATTGGGAAATTCCAGGACTGTTCATTATTTACCGCTCACATCCAGTGCGGAGGGGGAAGCGAGCGCTCGGGCCCCTCGTAGCAGTGACCAGTCGGGGCCCCGGCTCCTGACACGGGTGACGTCTACTTTCCAATGTCAGTGTGACTTTCCTTCCCTCATACAGGGACATGGTGCTGATTGTTCACGGATTCCCTAACGACATCGCAGCCTTACGGGTGAGAACCATAGCGTATAGGAATTAGAGTGCAGCTTTGGGAGTGATTGAAGTACAGGAATTCTGGGCGCAGCTCTGGAGGTGCTTGGTGTATGAGAGTTAGGCTCTGGATGTAATTCAGCTCTGGATGTGACTGGGCCTTCATTTCTCTCCTCAGTTTGAGTGGGCCTGGCAGCACCCGCACGTCTCTCGCCGGCTCACCCACGTGCCACGTAGGACAAAGAAACAGTCCAGCTTCGACTTCCACCTCCTGGTCCTCTACCACATGCTGCGCGTGGCACCTTGGAAGCGCTTACCCCTCACCCTGCGCTGGCTCCGACAGGAATACCACCGGGAGCTGCCTCCCCTCCTCCAGCCTCCGCTGCACATGCCGCTGGCGTACGGACAAGTGAGGGCCAAGGCCATTGCCAAGACACAAGAGGGAAAAGGCGAAGGAGAGGAATTGGGCGTCAGCAAGCGGTGCAGGGTCTGCTACGACAAACTGCAGGTGGGTGCGCGGGAGTACGGTGAAGGACGCAGCACAGGGGAGTGCTCACATACATGCTGCAGGGGGTACCCGGATGTACAGCGAGGGACGCAATACGGGGTAATACTCACATACATGCAGCACGGGGCGCCCGGCTGTACACTCATGGGCGCAGTATAAACCTCACACGCTACAGATGGGCACGGTGGGGTGGAGGGCTCAGGCTGTTGGGGATCATTGACCTAGAAGTTGTGATCTTCCTGTGTGACATCTTTTCTTCTTCCTCCCGCAGAGTCCGGACGACATCCTGCGCTGCCTGCACCCCGGCTGCTCCATGGCTGCTCATGTCTTATGCCTGGCCAAAGTCTTCCTCCAAAGCGAGCCGGAACATGTGATCCCTGTAGAGGGTCTGTGCCCCAGGTAAACGGTCCTCTCCCCCCCCAGTCAGCCGCGCCCGTGCCTCTGCTCCCCCCGGTCAGCCGCGCCCGTGCCTCTGCTCCCCCCCAGTCAGCCGCGCCCGTGCCTCTGCTCCCCCCAGTCAGCCGCGCCCGTGCCTCTGCTCCCCCCGGTCAGCCGCGCCCGTGCCTCTGCTCCCCCCCAGTCAGCCGCGCCCGTGCCTCTGCTCCCCCCAGTCAGCCGCGCCCGTGCCTCTGCTCCCCCCGGTCAGCCGCGCCCGTGCCTCTGCTCCCCCCGGTCAGCCGCGCCCGTGCCTCTTCTCCCGCCCGGTCAGCCGCGCCCGTGCCTCTGCTCCCCCCCCGGTCAGCCGCGCCCGTGCCTCTGCCAGCACAGGGTACATCGCTGTCACACGTCCTCGCTCTCCTACGCTATGTGCCACCTCCCTTCTTTCCTCTCACAGCTGAGGGTTTGTTACAGTCATAGTCCATCTAAATGTTCCAATCTGGCTGCCACAGACTGATACATTGTAACAAACCCTCAGCTGTGAGACATAGCTGACAAGTTGTAGAAAGCAGAGGACATAACTACAGCCTCTTCCCAACCCCCGGGGGGTTTTGTGCTGCTCGGAGTTCTGCTCTGAAGGCCGAGCTCATTATGTCGCTCCTTTCTTGCAGCTGTGGGAACTCTGTCCTGTGGGGAGACCTGATCCGATATAAGAAGGGTTGCTATGGCGACCTAGAGGAGATGCCGCAGGTGGAGTAGACCTGATGTTACAGATCTCACTGCTGTTCTCTGAGGCCGATATAATCTCTGCTCCTCTTCTGCAGAATCACTGGGTGGACGAACTGCACGGCTGATCACTGCAGTGATGGATGATGCCTGCGGGGGGCAGCGCTATGGTCTACAAGATGTATATATTGTACAGCGACCTTCTGAGATAACCACCTCTTATGTGTGCGGTGTTCCTGACCTGTAGCAATGCAGTTATGGGCATGCTGGGAGTTGTAGTGCTACAGCAGCACTTTTTTTATTGTATGTAATAAATCTCACTATATTTTGGCTACAAAAGTGAATGTTACTAGAAGAGAGCGATGTAAGATGTGACGGGGCACAACGAGCAGACGTAATTCGCCCTGGCGGATGGATATCGGGCTTCTGGGCAGGTCCTGACTGACGGCCCCCCGTTACTGCCTCATCAGAGCTTGGAATTATCACAAAAGCTCAAATAGAGTAAATATTATATAAATCTGAATTTCCTACATGGTTACAGCTGAGGGGGGGCAACGTGAAGAAGGCGACGGTCCGTTCACAGGAATAAAAAAAATCCCCTCTCTTTGGGGAGACCACCCATAGTGATCTGTTTGTAGAAATGGCCACTACAAGATCTGAGCAGATGGAAACATCATCACCCGACTGTTCCTGGAAATCTTCCTCCAGATCCGGCTCCCCAACCTCTAATGGCGGATAAGACCATGACCACCAAAGCAGCGGCTGAAGGGGGAACCTCGGTACCCCAGACAATGACCAGTATAAACGAACCTGTCTCCATATTACAAGGAGCAGGACCATGATCTGCTTGTTGGATGTCGAGAGGAATTACTGGGAGAAGCAAGAACTAAAGGTCTCATCATTTCTATCAATTAGAATATTTGCTAATCGACCACCGCCAGACATCGACCAATCACAGCGTTCCCAAGATACATAAAGGGGTCATTCTTATAGATGTCCCAATAGCCTGGAGGGTCTCCATCAGAATATAACCCTGAGACCACTCATGTGGGGGCTCGCTCACAATTTAACTAAGAACAGGATGTAATCATTCCCGAGGATCCATCGTCCGTGTGTTGATGATTGTCCCCAGGCGCTCGGTGCATCATGGCGCGGTCAGCGCAGCCTTCTGCCATCTCTGCCCTTCTGCTGTCATATCAAAGAACAGGGAGGGGAGCAGAGATGGTGGGAGGGTGCCCTTAAATGTTTGGCCGCCCTGATGCACCGAGCGCCTGGGCTTGTTGTGAACAGTCGGAGGCCCTTTTCTGCCACCAGCACCGCACCCGTCAGTCCGAGGGTCGAGCCGCTCAGACCCTTGTCACGAGTGGAATAGAGTCACAATCCACGGCAGCTGAAAGCATTTTTTTATTATTATTATCCCCCCTTAGACTAATTGATCGGGGTCATCATTTATCTTTCCTACTGCCATGAACACTTCAGGGGATTTCGATTCTTGTGACAGAATCTTATAAAGCCCCCGACCACTGCTGTAAACACCCTCAGCCGCCACCTCTTACTATTGTGCCCATAACACTGATGGGGGAAAGAAATTCCACACTGCCCCCTATGAAGAATAAAAGCTGCTGTTTATTTCACCTTGTAACAAAATTCACTGGAATAAAGGGTCATTTCATGGCCCCCCAAAAATAAAAACAATGATAATCCCCCCCCAAGAAGTCACTTTCTCCCCCACGCTCAGTGATGGTCTCACTTTTTCTTTGGCTCCTTGCAGGCCACCACGTATCTCTGGGCAACATTGAGGGGGGGAGAGTAGCCATCGGCGTAGGACGTGTCTTCAAACAGCACGGAGTAGTCGTCCTGGGGCTGAGGATACAGCAAGGAAAGGGTTAATAGTGAACATCCTGGCCAAAACGGAGGCCCCACATCGCCCGTGTGCAGGTTAGTCCTACAGACCGGAAGCAGCTGCCTGCACCGACCATGAGCAGCCATAACGCTTATTCATCAGCCCTTCCCTCCCTTAGCTCTTCCTGGTAATCCCTCTGGTCCCTGCCAGCCATGCACTCACCCGTTGTGGGGGTGTGTGGATCAGGGCTCGGTAGAAGCAGGTGGTCTGGGGGTACAGAGCCAGCACCAGCTGATCTTTCTGGAACAGAGCCTCCGGGTCCGTCTCAGGGTTCGCTTTCCACTGTGGCAGAGGGATGATCCTCCGGCGACTGAGGGTGTGACGCCTGGCGGAGGGACCAGACTCATGTGAGGGGACATCCAGATATAGGAAGCAGTGTCAGCCCTACTAACGGGTACTCCAGTCACAACCAGAGCTGCAGTCACAAACAATTGCATCTCACGGGGAGAAGGGCATCATGGGATCTTCTCAGCAGGCTTATGGGTGCAGCTTTGGATGTGAGTGGAGAGGACATGAGGCCGTGACCACACAGTTCTTCTCTTCATGCCGATCATGTGACACTTACTCCTTTCCTTCCTCATCGATGTCATCCACCTCGTACCTGGAATAGATTGAAGGGGTTAACTAACGCCCGGTCCCATGCCAGCGCTGCCCACCTTGGACTAGAACAGGGACCTACTTGTTGGCAGTGTGACTGTAGCTGACCACCTCGGCCAGGATCCACTGCTCGTCCCCGTCCACCGCCTTCACCCGAGCGGCCACCTTGTCTCCGGGTTTGGCTACGTAATCGCTGGATGCTGGGATCGCTCCACACAGAGGAGGGGGCCTGGGCAGGGGAGACGACAAGCGTCATAGCGGCCACACAGCGGCTCACACTCCGGCGAGCGCACACTCACTTCTCCCCAGGCTTCCCGATCCACAGGGGCAGGGTCATGGCCGACTGCTGCAGGAGGGTCATCAGCACCCCGCGCCTCATGGTCTTCCGAGGCGGCTCAGAGTCGTGATACAGGCCGGCGATCTTGGCAGCTGGAAAGAGAGATGTAATGGAGCGGAGAGTCGGGAAACCTCTGCACATCGGCAGCAGAGAGAAGAAGACCGTGCGGCAGACACAATATTCAGATGGTGCTCCGCATTTACAGAGTTCGGCTGCAGTCGCGGTACTCACCAATGCGCCGCTCCTCCAGCAAGGACTTGATCTCCGCTATTTTATCTAATGATCTACGCAGAATACTGAAGGGAGAAGAAAGTAGCGAGTCAGGGCCGGGGTCACGAGGGGATCGACAGCGCCTTCCATAAGGCAGAGTACAGCATCACAAATTATGGGATCAGGGCCGGTGTGTAGCCCCTTGGGCATCACAGACCGTACACAGGAATCCATGGCAGCTGCTTCCCCTGGGGGCAATAGATGATCACCAGGACCCACATGGTTTCAGGATCCCCTTTGACACACCCTGTGATGACCCCTGGACTCTCACTCACTTGCATTCTGCCTCGGCGTCGGCCTTGGCTGTGGAGTAGAGACCGCGCAGTTTGGTGCGATAATACGGGGAGACTGAGGAGACAGAACACAGGAACCATATCAGGAAATTACACCATTAACTCTTTAAAGTGAGTGGCGGTAACAAGGTTCCAGTATTCGCGGAAATTAGGGAGCGAGACGGTAGTCACTCAGATATTTCCCTGCAGGAGTCAGAGGGGAGGAGCTGACAAACTACAACCCCCAGCCTCTCCCGGCTGATGGAAACTGTAAGGAAGCAGGGTCGTCCCTCCGGCCGCTCCACTCACTCTTGTTCTCGGTCTGCATCCGTTCGTGCGTTTTCTGGATATTCACCAGGTTGTGTTCGCTCCTCGATCGCTCCTCCTGAAAATGAACGGGAGCAGCAGGTGAGTGAGTGCACGGCCACCATACGGGGGGAGTCAGAGTCGGCTCACACCGACCGGGGGGAGTCAGCAGCAGACAGACCCTCTCAGATAAGTTTCCACATGGACTGTGCAGGGTGCGAGGGCGTGGTGTGGCTGAGAACTGCGCAGTTTACGATTTTGGAGCACGACAGGGAAATAATCAGCCCCATCAGGAGGCTGCAGACTCCACCTGTACGAGTGAAGGTGGCACTGAATGCTGCCCCACCTGCGTCTGCTTTATCAGCTGATGCAGTTCGCTCAGCAGCTCCGATATCTTCGTGTCGGCCGACACCAGCGCCATCTCCGCCTCCTTTATCGTGCTTGTGAGAGGAAGAAACAGAAGGTGATGACGATAATATTCACAGAGACGAAGAGCAAAAACTGATCGCGGGGGGAGAACGGTGCACGAGACGCCCACAACCCACCACACTGCAACTGTGCCAAGACTACAACTCCCAGCATGCTCCTCCAGCTCACAGCCCCGACTACAACTCCCAGCATGCTCCTCCAGCTCACAGCCCCGACTACAACTCCCAGCATACTCCTCCAGCTCACAGCCCCTCAGCACTGCCAAGACTACAACTCCCAGCATGCTCCTCCAGCTCACAGCCCCTCAGCACTGCCAAGACTACAACTCCCAGCATGCTCTGACAGCCGCTTGTACATTGGTGCATGCTGGGAGTTGTAGTTCTGCAGCCACAATAAATTGATACATACATTGTCTCATGATCTATAACACGCGACCAGGGAATGCTGAGGCTTGTAGTCCCCCGCATCCGTCACATTGCCGCCATCACAGCTCGTTCACATAATAATCCCGATATCACACCATCATTAACCATCCAGACTCGTGCTATATCGCGATACATACAGCGCCATATCGGCGGACAAGCCGCCCAGCGCGTCCTCCTCACACTGCTGATCCATCAGGATTACTAGCTCAGGGCCGGGAGGTGGACCGTTATATATCACGACACAGGAGGCAATAATATCGCGACACAGAACAGCGGCACTTACCGGGAGGAGCAGGCCAGGCGGCGGAGAACAAGCACCGAGCGTCCGGACCGGCGCGGAGTGATGACGTCATGTCACCATGGAGACCGCGGCGGGGAGCTCGCGGGGCATGCCGGGAGTGCAGTTGGCGGCGGTGTACTGCGCATGCGGGAATGTTTCCCTGATTATTAGTATTAATATTAATGGTTTTTTTTGTACGTTTTTTCCCCAGATATTACAATTCTCTGGTGCTCAGAGCTGTGACTATTGCACGAGCACCGTAAACGTGGCGGAACCGGCGACATCCGTAACCATGGCGTCAGAATCAGTGAGGCGGATGCGAACAGTCCCTTAGGCCGGAGCCACACTGCGACTCTGCACCCACAACACAAGAATCGCATTAGGCCGGGCTGACGCCCTGATTATGGCTGCAAAATGGGGAAAAAGCTCCCTGTATGCGGCTGCAATGGTGAACGGCCCGGAGAGCCGCGGGACATCACCTACCGGGCCCCAGCGATCAGCGGCCCCCAGCGATCACCGATCCCCAGCGATCACCGACCCCCAGCGATCAGCGGCTCCCAGCGATCACCGGCCCCCAGCGATCACCGGCCCCCAGCGATCACCAGCGATCACCGGCCCCCAGCGATCACCGGCCCCCAGCGATCACCGGCTCCCAGCGGTCACCGGCCCCCAGCGATCACCGATCCCCAGCGATCACCGGCCCCCAGCGATCACCGATCCCCAGCGATCACCGGCCCCCAGCGATCACCGATCCCCAGCGATCACCGATCCCCAGCGATCACCGGCCCCCAGCGATCAGCGGCTCCCAGCGGTCACCGGCCCCCAGCGGTCACCGGCCCCCAGCGATCACCGATCCCCAGCGATCACCGGCCCCCAGCGATCACCGGCCCCCAGCGATCACCGATCCCCAGCCCCCAGCGGTCACCGGGCCCCAGCGATCAGCGGCCCCCAGCGATCACCGATCCCCAGCGATCCCCGGCCCCCAGCGATCACCGTTCCCCAGCGATCACCGGCCCCCAGCGATCACCGGCCCCCAGCGATCACCGATCCCCAGCGATCAGCGGCCCCCAGCGATCACCGATCCCCAGCGATCACCGACCCCCAGCGATCACCGGCCCCCAGCGATCAGCGACCCCCAGCGATCAGCGGCCCCCAGCTATCAGCGGCGATCAGCGGCTCCCAGCGATCAGCGGCCCCCAGCGGTCACCGGGCCCCAGCGATCAGCGGTCCCCAGCGATCAGCGGTCCCCAGTGATCACCGACCCCCAGCGATCACCGACCCCCAGCGATCACCGGCCCCCAGCGATCACCGGCCCCCAGCGATCACCGATCCCCAACGATCAGCGGCTCCCAGCGATCAGCGGCTCCCAGCGATCAGCGGCGGTGGGACGAGATCTGTGCAGGAAGGAAGAATCCGCCGCAGACATCTGGAAAACGAAAACCCCGAACACAAAGACCAACGGAAAAGAAGGAAACACAGAAGACAAAAAAACGGTGAAAAACACCAAAAACCAGACAAAAAGTCCAGCAATGACTCTGGGCGGTGAATGCACAGAGCCGTGCAAAAGTGTTAGGCGAGGAAAAAGCTGCAGGGTAAGAAAAGTCAGAAACTTCCAAACATAGAAGGGTTAATAGAGAACTAGCAAATGCAAAGAGAATGAACAAAAGCCTCCATCATTAGTATCTGGTGACTGCCCGTCACCTCCATCATCAGTGTCTGGTGACCGCCCGTCACCTCCATCATCAGTATCTGGTGACCGCCCGTCACCTCCATCATCAGTATCTGGTGACCGCCCGTCACCTTAATCATCAGTATCTGGTGACCACCCGTCACCTCCATCATCAGTATCTGGTGACCGCCCGTCACCTCCATCATCAGTATCTGGTGACCGCCCGTCACCTCCATCATCAGTATCTGGTGACCGTCCATCATCAGTATATAGTGACCGCCCGTTGCCTCCATCATCAGTATCTGGTGACTGCCCGTCACCTCCATCATCAGTGTCTGGTGACCGCCCGTCACCTCCATCATCAGTATCTGGTGACCGCCCGTCACCTCCATCATCAGTATCTGGTGACCGCCCGTCACCTCCATCATCAGTATCTGGTGACCGTCCATCATCAGTATATAGTGACCGCCCGTTGCCTCCATCATCAGTATCTGGTGACTGCCCGTCACCTCCATCATCAGTGTCTGGTGACCGCCCGTCACCTCCATCATCAGTATCTGGTGACCGCCCGTCACCTCCATCATCAGTATCTGGTGACCGCCCGTCCCCTCCATCATCAGTATCTAGTGACCGCCTTTCTCCTCCATCATCAGTATCTGATGACCGCCCGTCACCTCCATCATCAGTATCTGGTGACTGCCCATCACCTCCATCATCAGTGTCTGGTGACCTTCTGTCACCTCCATCATCAGTATCTGTCACGGTCACCGGATACTGATGGGATTTACATTTCTCTTGCATTTTATTAACAATAACCTATGATCACTTCTCTGTATGAAGCTTCTCCGCACGTTTTGCACACCTGCCTAGCACTTTTGCACAGGACTGCAGGCCTCGGAGTACGGTGGCCCCGGGGCAGGTGACAGGCGGAGCAGTCTGAGCCACGTGCTGCTGCTGTTGTGGCTGCAGGACGTGTTGTTTGCGGAGCGTCACGTGCGCGGTGCTGGAGGAGGACGAGGCGTCCTGCCCGGAGTGACTCAGATCTGCGCTGATAATGACACGTGGTCGGGAGGTTCTCGTCCGCGGAGCTGACATCACATTATCCCCCAACATTCCCTGCACTCGTCCTCCTATATCAGAGTAGTTAGGTGACCACCAGTATGGCCGCCCCTATGGGGTCACCAGCTCGGTCTAGTTTGTCACCCAGCTTTCCCACAGTCGTCTTTAGTTGTGTGCTGCCGGGTGACCACCACTATATCGGCCGCCTTTACGCCGTCACCCGTCTTACACCACAGTGGCGTTCAGGTGGCTGGGAAAGCTGGGTGACAGGGGCCATATTGGAGCAGATATTATATGTGACGCGCTCCGTCCGCTGTTACTCATTACTGGGAAGGCAAACACCCCCGTCCCCTCCGCCCGGCGCTCTGACTCCACAGATCCTGTTTATTTGCTCCCATGTTTGCGGTGGACGTCCGCCAGCCCCCCGCTCCGCCCCGCGGAGGAATCTGGAAAATTACAGAAACTTCTCGGAGAAAGCGCTAATGCCCGCCCCGGTGAACGCAGGGGTTAATGCCGCTGCCGATCAGATCGAGGAGTCAGAACGTCCCGGATGTGGCTTCGCTCTCAGCGCCGCACCATCTGCTTACATCACCCTGCAGCTCGCCGGCACTGGAGGGGTTAATGCAGACATGGCCGCCGTACGGAGGGGCGGTCGCAGCCGGCTGTCAAAATCCGCGGCTTCGTGCATGCGATATTAATAATACAGCTGCGATATTCTGCAAATTACTTGTAAATAGATTGCAACACTCTGCAGAATACTGAGACATGATCCTTAGCAGAATGCAGTATGCGACGCTCTGCAGAGCAACACATGGTGTGATAGCTATCAGAACAAGTGCACTAAAAATATGGCTCAATGTTCTGCACTACGCTATTACACGGAGACGCTCTGCAGAGCAATACAGGGTGTGACATCCACAGGTGAGATGCGCTGCAGAGCAATACAGGGTACAATGCATATCCAGGTGAAATGCTCTGCAAAGCAGTACAGGTTGTGATGCATATCCGGGTTAGACATTCTGCAGAGTAGTGCAGGGTGCAATTTCCCAGGTGAGACGCTCTGCAGAGCAGTACAGGGTGTGATTTCCCAGGTGAGACGCTCTGCAGAGCAGTACAGGGTGTGATTTCCCAGGTGAGACATTCTGCAGAGCAATCCAGGGTGCAATTCCCTTCGTGAGACACTCTGCAGAGCAATACAGGGTGTGATTCCCCAGGTCAGACGCTCTGCAGAGCAGTACAGGGTGTGATTCCCCAGGTAAGACGCTCTGCAGAGCAGTACAGGGTGTGAGTCTCCAGGTGAGACGCTCTGCAGAGCAGCACAGGGTGTGTGTCTCCAGGTAAGACGCTCAGCAGAGCAGTACAGGGTGTGTGTCTCCAGGTGAGATGCTCTGCAGAGAAGTGCAAGGTGTGAGTCTCCAGGTGAGACGCTCTGCAGAGCAGTACAAGGTGTGAGTCTCCAGGGGAGATGCTCTGCAGAGAAGTGCAAGGTGTGATTCCCCAGGTGAGACGCTCTGCAGAGCAGTACAGGGTCTGAGTCTCCAGGTAAGACGCTCTGCAGAGCAGTACAGGGTGTGATTCCCCAGGTAAGACGCTCTGCAGAGCAGTACAGGATGTGATTTCCCAGGTGAGACGCACTGCAGAGCAGCACAGGGTGTGAGTCTCCAGGTGAGACGCTCTGCAGAGCAGCACAGGGTGCGTGTCTCCAGGTGAGACGCTCTGCAGAGAAGTGCAAGGTGTGAGTCTCCAGGTGAGACGCTCTGCAGAGCAGTACAAGGTGTGAGTCTCCAGGTGAGATGCTCTGCAGAGAAGTGCAAGGTGTGATTCCCCAGGTGAGACGCTCTGCAGAGCAGTACAGGGTCTGAGTCTCCAGGTGAGACGCTCTGCAGAGCAGTACAGGGTCTGAGTCTCCAGGTGAGACGCTCTGCAGACTGGTGTAATCTGATGTAAACACGAGTCTGATGCAATGTGGGGGCGTGGCCGGGGGCGGAGCAGGAGGAGAGTGGGCGGAGTTTCCCCAATATAAAACTCCAGACAAAGAAGAGAAAACAAAAACAACCGGAGAATCTGAGAGCGACAGCCGCAGAGCGAGACCCCCAGAGACCACCATGACCTCCTACGTACAGGCCGACAAGCTGCAGCCCACCGACTTCGAGGTCCGGTACTTCGATGACTACGACTACTACAACCTCACCGACCGCTACGCCTGTAAGTAACCTCTGACCCCGGCGACTACCGGAGCCCCCATATAATGCTCCCGAGTATGGGGGCTTCACATTCATAGGGGGCGTATAATAATGCTGTGTATAAACCCGTCACGTTACACGCTGTAGACAGAGCGATGTTGTGAAATCTCCAAATTTAAAGGGCTAGCGTCCCCATAATAGAGGACACTGATTATGGGGCTCATCTGGCAGATCTGTCCTATAAGTCCCAGAAATCCGGAGGGACCGAGTGCAGAAACAGGCGACAACCCAAACCGACCGCCGTCCCCACCGCTAACGAGGCTTCTTCATCTCCACAGTAACGGCTGCAGCCCGGAAGGGGCGGACGAAGAAAGAGGCACGAGAGAACACGAATAAAGACAACCCCGCGGGCCACGAGAGGAAGATCGCGGAGAAACTGCAGAAGACGGAGAACAAGAAGAAGACTAAGCCTGGAAAAGAGTGATGGGTGAGAAGAGAATAAGCCACACATGGTATAAAATAATACTGCCCCCTATGTACAAGAATATAACTGCTATAATACTGCTCCTATGTACAAGAATATAACTACTATAATACTGCCCCTATGTACAAGAATATAACTGCTATAATACTGCTCCCTATGTACAAAAATATAACTACTACAATACTGCTCCCTATGTACAAAAATATAACTACTACAATACTGCTCCCTATGTACAAGAATATAACTACTACAATACTGCTCCCTATGTACAAGAATATAACTACTACAATACTGCCCCCTATGTACAAGAATATAACTACTATAATACTGCCCCCTATGTACAAGAATATAACTACTATAATACTGCCCCCTATGTACAAGAATATAACTATAATACTGCCCCCTATGTACAAGAATATAACTACTATAATACTGCCCCCTATGTACAAGAATATAACTACTATAATACAGTCCCTATGTACAAGAATATAACTACTATAATACAGCCCCTATGTACAAGAATATAACTACTATAATACAGCCCCTATGTACAAGAATATAACTACTATAATACTGCTCCTATGTACAAGAATATAACTACTATAATACTGCTCCTATGTACAAGAATATAACTACTATAATACTGCTCCTATGTACAAGAATATAACTACTATAATACTGCTCCTATGTACAAGAATATAACTACTATAATACTGCCCCTATGTACAAGAATATAACTACTATAATACTGCCCCTATGTACAAGAATATAACTACTATAATACTGCCCCCTATGTATAAGAATATAACTACTATAATACTGCTCCTATGTACAAGAATATAACTACTATAATACTGCCCCCTATGTATAAGAATATAACTACTATAATACTGCTCCTATGTACAAGAATATAACTACTATAATACTGCCCCCTATGTACAAGAATATAACTACTATAATACTGCCCCTATGTACAAGAATATAACTACTATAATACTGCCCCCTATGTACAAGAATATAACTACTATAATACTGCCCCTATGTACAAGAATATAACTACTATAATACTGCCCCCTATGTATAAGAATATAACTACTATAATACTGCCCCTATGTACAAGAATATAACTACTATAATACTGCCCCCATGTATAAGAATATAACTACTATAATACAGTCCCTATGTACAAGAATATAACTACTATAATACTGCTCCTATGTACAAGAATATAACTACTATAATACTGCCCCTATGTACAAGAATATAACTACTATAATACTGCCCCCTATGTATAAGAATATAACTACTATAATACAGTCCCTATGTACAAGAATATAACTACTATAATACTGCTCCTATGTACAAGAATATAACTACTATAATACTGCTCCTATGTACAAGAATATAACTACTATAATACTGCCCCTATGTACAAGAATATAACTACTATAATACTGCCCCCTATGTATAAGAATATAACTACTATAATACTGCTCCTATGTACAAGAATATAACTACTATAATACTGCCCCCTATGTATAAGAATATAACTACTATAATACTGCCCCCTATGTATAAGAATATAACTACTATAATACAGTCCCTATGTACAAGAATATAACTACTATAATACTGCTCCTATGTACAAGAATATAACTACTATAATACTGCTCCTATGTACAAGAATATAACTACTATAATACTGCTCCTATGTACAAGAATATAACTACTATAATACTGCCCCTATGTACAAGAATATAACTACTATAATACTGCCCCCTATGTATAAGAATATAACTACTATAATACTGCTCCTATGTACAAGAATATAACTACTATAATACTGCCCCCTATGTATAAGAATATAACTACTATAATACTGCTCCTATGTACAAGAATATAACTACTATAATACTGCCCCCTATGTACAAGAATATAACTACTATAATACTACTCCCTATGTACAAAAATATAACAACTATAATACTGCTCCTATGTACAAGAATATAACTACTATAATACTGCTCCCTATGTACAAGAATATAACTACTATAATACTGCTCCCTATGTACAAGAATATAACTACTATAATACTGCCCCCTATGTACAGGAATATAACTACTATAATACTGCCCCCTATGTAGAAGAATATAACTACTATAATACTGCTCCTATGTACAAGAATATAACTACTATAATACTGCCCCCTATGTACAAGAATATAATTACTATAATACTGCTCCCCTATGTACAATAATATAACTACTATAATACTGCCTCCTATGTACAAGAGTATAACTATTATAATACTGCCCCCTATGTATAAGAATATAACTACTATATTGCTGCTCCTATGTACAAGAATATAACTACTATAATACGAACTACTATACAGTGGCATGTAAAAGTTTGGGCACCCTGCATGGTCAGTACCTAGCAGTGCCCCCTTTTGAAAGTATCACAGCTTGTAAACGCTTTGTAGCCAGACAAGAGCCTTTCAATTCTTGTCTGAGGGATTTTCCTCCGTTCTTCCTTGGAGAATTCCTCCAGTTCTTAGAGATTCCTGGGGCGTCTTGCCTCCTCTGCTATTTTGAGGTCCAGCCACAGATTTCCAATTCAGATCGGGGGACTGTGAGGGCCATTGTAAAACCTTCAGCTTGCGCTTTTTGAGGTAGTCTATTGTGGATTGTGACGTGTGTTTAGGATCATTATCCATTTGTAGAATCCTCTTTTCACCTTCAGCTTTTTTACAGATGGTGTTATGTTTGCATCAAGAATTTGTTTAAGTTGCATTGAATCCATTCTTCCCTCTTCCCGTGAAATGTTCTCCGTGCCATTGGCTGCAACACAATCCCAAAGTATGACTGATCCTCCACCATGCTTAATGGTCGGCGAGATGTTCTCTTCCTGAAATTCTGTGCCCTTTTTTTCTCCACACATACCTTTGATCATTGTGGTCAGACTTCTATATTAACCTCATCGGTCCACAGGACTTGTTTCCAAAATGCATCAGGCTTGTTTAGATGTTCTTTTGCAGACTTCTGATGCTGAATTTTATGGTGAGGATGTAGGAGAGGTTTTCTTCTGATGACTCTTCCATGAAGACCATATTTGTGCAGGTGTCACTGAACAGTAGGACAATGTACCACAACTCCAGAGTCTGATAAATCTTTCTGAAGGTCTTTTGCTATCAAGCGGGGGTTCTGATTTGCCGCTATAGCAATCCTACGAGCAGCTCTCACTGCATTTTTGCTTGGTCTTCCAGACCTTATCTTGACCTCCACTGTTCCTGGTAACTGCCATTTCTTAATTACATTTCTAACAGAGTAAAGGACAACTTGAAAACGCTTTGCTATCTTCTTATAGCTTCTCCTGCTTTGTGGCCTCCACCATGTTGAATGCTCGACAGCTGCTTAGTTGAAGCCATGGCTGCTGTTTTTTTGGCACAAGTTTAGAGGAGGTTTTTATAAAGCTGGAAATTTGCATCACCAACCTTTCCTAACGATAATAGTGAACAAGCAATAACCCTAACAGGCTAATTAAGGTCTGAGACCTGTGTCAAAGTTATCCGAGCACAGAAGTCTCCAGGGGTGCCTAAACTTTTGCAATTTTTAAAATGTAAAATAATAACATATTTTTGCCTAAAACACACAGGAACTGTGTCCTCTGTAACTTTAGGCCTTTTAGATCATTTAATCTTCAGCTTGCTTTACTGTTCACAATAACAGTAATTGTGACCAGGGGTGCACAGACTTTTTCATGCCCCTGTAATACTGCCCCCCGCTGATTGTAGATCTGTGATATCTCTGCAGGTTTCCTCTTCGGACGGCACAAGGGCGCAGGAACCGATGGCACGTGACAGACACAGAGAACTTGGAGAGTCGGGGACCGTGGACAGAAGTCTCCGCCGCTCACCAGGAAGACACGGAGCAGACGCTGGACGCAGCTGCAGAGCATCGCTCCGGCACACCGCCTCGACCAGAGGAGCACACGTCAGCAGAGAGGCACTGCAGCCCATCACATCTGGTAGCAGCGCTGCAGAGAAGACGCAGAACATTGCTGTGCCTGCTGCAGTGTATTATGAGCATAGCTTCATTAACCCCATTGTGGCTGCAGGAGCTGAAATAAAAAGGTGCGATGCAGAAGTCGTGTTTCTGTGTGATTGATTTGCCGCCTGTTCATTCACTGACAGCAAGCGCCGATCCTGAGAACCGATGCAAAAATCTATTAGGAAATAATTTATTTTCTTGTACAAAAAAAAAAAAAAAAGTAATGGAAGAACGCGGATGAGATTTCACAGCATGGGAGATGGAGGGGATATACTGCGCCCCCTTCTGGGAAATACTGGCAGTGTCAAGAATCCCTGGCACAGGATAGATGCAAAAAAAATGGCGCCGGCAAAAGGGACTAAGTCTACACAGGAGTGTACTGTGCCCAGATATAGCAGAGCCGAATGTATCACTACAGCGCACAGGGAAGAGATGAAGGAGGAGGCGTTACCTGCAGTCCTATGTAACAGCACAGATAACGTAGATGTGACCTGCAGTCCTATGTAACAGCACAGATAACGTAGATGTGACCTGCAGTCCTATGTAACAGCACAGCTCTGCTACATCTGGACGTCATTGCTTGGCACAGTTTGGCAGAGTCTCGTCCCTATGGGACGCCATGATTTGGGGAGTTATTAAAAAAAAATTCAATCTCAGTCTGTTGTTGCATAATTGGAGGGAGGGAAGGAGCGGCGCTCCGGAGTTATTGCTGGTGATGACGCCCCGCGGACAATACTGTAATCTCTGCGGCAGATGGTCGCTCTCCTCGGGCGAGGGCCGGGTGGACAGGATGGCACCGCGTAGTGTGGGGGGAACCCTCAGCTCATGTCGTGTTCGCCCACGCTCTGCTTCAGGTAATCCTCGTACAGCCGCTTCTGATGGGACAGAGATAATAGTGAGAAGCATCCGACGGGCAGCTCTGCAGACGGGCGCCAGTAGTGGGCGCTCTTACCCTCTTGTGGTCCACCACCTCGGTGACGTAGGCGCGGCGGTCCAGCAAGTAGCGACGTTGTTTCTTGCTCAGAGTCTCCCGTGTTCTGGGAAGGAAACAGAAGAGTGCAGTCAGACAATGATGGGCGCTCACCGGATGTAACCGATGCGGGCGTATTGGCGGGCGAGTGCCCGTGTACCTGAAACATCTCTGTGCCAGGATGAGGAAGAGCAGGGTGAGGAGGAGCAGCGCCAGGAAGGTGTAGAGCACATAGTCCTCCGGGACCATGGACCACAGCGTGTGCAGCGGAGACTGCAGCCGGAAGAAACATCAGCGGTAAGTCTTAATAATGCGACGGATGTCCCCATTGTAAGGACTACTCCCCTCATCCTCACCAAGTAGAGCTCCAGGGTCTCCACTCCAGACAGCCCCAGAAGACTCAGCCACAGCTGGCGGGGGAGGACACCGAACAAGATGGAGGCGAAGAGGAAGAGCGGGAGCAGGAAGCCCGTCAGCCCAAAGAGGCAGCCGCGCGCCCGAGCCCGTCTGTTACTCCACACGGTGTCACTGATGGGAGAGGAGACGATCACACACACGCTCCGGACTAATGGAGACCCCCCCCACTGCCACCAGCGCTCACTCATCCTCCCGCAGTTTGCTCTCGATGCCCTCGCTCAGTTTCTGGCAGTCTCTCCCGAGAGCGTTGAGGGTGGTCTGCACGGTCTGGGTGATGGTCTTCTCAATGGTCTTACACACGTCCTCGATCTGATTGACGCAGCGACTCGGCTGGAAGGAGAAAGTATAATGGTCAGCGAGCAGACACCAGGGGGCAGTAGTGCCGTCAGTCCTGGGGGGGAGGGGGGTCTCACCTTATTGGGGTTGGGGATGTAGATGGTCGGCATGTCGAAGCCGCATTTGTTCAGCCCCGGCCGCTTGCACAACTCCTGGACGATCTGCATCAGGACTCTCTGAAAGGAAAAGCACAGGTCACATCCAGAGCTGTAATCGGAATTCAGAATGTTGTGTGAAATGTAGTGTTCAGAAAGCTACAAACAGCCGCCGCAGCTTTGGAGGAGACTAGAGTATGGTGGACGCTCACCTGCCGGTCGCTCTCTCCTCCGGCCTCGTCCGCTTTGCTCAGGTAGAAGCGCAGTTTGTCTCCGTGGCTCTCGTTGATCCTCTCCACGATGTCCAGGGTCCGCTTACACAGCGCCTGCCCCATCGGGTCGAAGAAGACCAGCACCAGGTCGCAGAGCTCCCCTGAGAGAGACGGCCGAGGTCAGACACCGCCCAGCCCGTACGTCAGACACAGCCCCGCACGTCAGACACCGCCCCGCCGCAGCGACCCCGGCCCGTACGTCAGACACCGCCCCGCCGCAGCGACCCCGGCCCGTACGTCAGACACCGCCCCGCCGCAGCGACCCCGGCCCGTAAATTAGACATGGGCTGGATTACTGGACTTTCTGGATTATCAGATGAAAGAAATTTTTCCTAATATAAATGAGAGACCCCCGATCCTCCATGACTGTCCGTTAAACAGATTCTGCTCTCTCTAAATGGCCAGTTGGGACCCCTCGTCCTTGGCAAAAAAGGAGGGTCCCCATGTCAGTCCCTCACTTCTGTTACCAAACCGAATTAGCAGAATTTCTAAACCATTGGACACTGGATTAAAATGCAGCGATCCAGTCCGCTCCACCCCGTAACCGGCTCGACAAGTCTACACATGAGGAGTGCAGAGTGTGGGGGAGGGGGCATCATGTGCTGATGACACACAGATCTACCTCTCTGGACCCGATATCTCCTCCTTACTAACCAAAATCCCACAATGTCTGTCCGCTATCTCATCCTTCTTCTCTGCCAGATTTCTAAAACTTAACATGGATAACAGAGTTCATCCTCTTTCCACCATCTTATTCATCCCCCCATCTGACCTATCCATCAAAGTCAATGGCTGCCCACTCTCCCCAGTCCCTCAAGCTCGCTGCCTTGGGGTAACCCTGGACTCTGATCTCTACTTCACACCACATATCCAAGCCCTTTCCACCACCTGCCGACTCCAACTCAGAAATATCTCCCAGATCCGCACATTCCTCAGCCATGAATCTGCAAAAACACTAGTGCATGCCCTCATCATCTCCCGCCTCGACTACTGCAACCTCCTGCTCTGTGGCCTCCCCTCTAACACTCTCGCACCCCTCCAATCTATCCTAAACTCTGCTGCCCGACTAATCCACCTGTCCCCCCGCTATTCCCCGGCCTCTACTCTCGGTCAATCCCTTCACTTGCTCCCCATTACCCAGAGACTCCAGTTCAAAACCCTAACCATGGCATACAAAGCCATCCACAACCTGTCTCCTCCATATATCTCCGACCTAGTCTCCCGCTACATACCTGCACGCAACCTCCGATCCTCACAAGATCTCCTTCTCTACTCCCCTCTTATCTCCTCCTCCCACAATCGCATACAAGATTTCTCCCGTGCTTCCCCCCTACTCTGGAACTCTCTACCCCAACACATCACACTCTCACCTACCGTGGAAACCTTCAAAAGGAGCCTGAAGACCCACCTCTTCCGACAAGCCTACAACCTGCAGTAACCAAAGCTCCACCATACCGCTGCACGACCAGCTCTACCCTCACCCACTGTATCATCACCCATCCCTTGTAGACTGTGAGCCCTCGCGGGCAGGGTCCTCGCTCCACCATACCTCTGCACGACCAGCCCTACCCTCACCTACTGTATCCTCACCCATCCCTTGTAGACTGTGAGCCCTCGCGAGCAGTGTCCTCGCTCCACCATACCGCTGCACGACCAGCCCTACCCTCACCTACTGTATCCTCACCCATCCCCTGTAGACTGTGAGCCCTCGCGGGCAGTGTCCTCGCTCCACCATACCGCTGCACGACCAGCCCTACCCTCACCTACTGTATCCTCACCCATCCCTTGTAGACTGTGAGCCCTCGCGGGCAGGGTCCTCGCTCCACCATACCACTGCACGACCAGCTCTACCCTCACCTACTGTATCCTCACCCATCCCTTGTAGACTGTGAGCCCTCGCGGGCAGGGTCCTCGCTCCACCATACCACTGCACGACCAGCTCTACCCTCACCTACTGTATCCTCACCCATCCCTTGTAGATTGTGAGCCCTCGCGGGCAGGGTCCTTGCTCCACCATACCGCTGCACGACCAGCTCTACCCTCACCTACTGTATCCTCACCCATCCCTTGTAGACTGTGAGCCCTCGCGGGCAGGGTCCTCGCTCCACCATACCGCTGCACGACCAGCTCTACCCTCACCTACTGTATCCTCACCCATCCCTTGTAGATTGTGAGCCCTCGCGAGCAGGGTCCTCGCTCCTCCATACCACTGCACGACCAGCTCTACCCTCACCTACTGTATCCTCACCCATCCCTTGTAGATTGTGAGCCCTCGCGAGCAGGGTCCTCGCTCCTCCATACCACTGCACGACCAGCTCTACCCTCACCTACTGTATCCTCACCCATCCCTTGTAGACTGTGAGCCCTCGCGGGCAGGGTCCTCGCTCCACCATACCACTGCATGACCAGCTCTACCCTCACCTACTGTATCCTCACCCATCCCTTGTAGACTGTGAGCCCTCGCAGGCAGGGTCCTCGCTCCACCATACCGCTGCACGACCAGCTCTACCCTCACCTACTGTATCCTCACCCATCCCTTGTAGACTGTGAGCCCTCGCAGGCAGGGTCCTCGCTCCACCATACCGCTGCACGACCAGCTCTACCCTCACCTACTGTATCCTCACCCATCCCTTGTAGACTGAGCCCTCGCGGGCAGGGTCCTCGCTCCTCCTGTACCAGTCGACATCACGTTTTGTAAAGATTATGTAAATGCTTTGTTATGTATACCCCGATCACATGTAAAGCGCCATGGAATAAATGGCGCTATAATAAATAATAATAATGTGAAGAACAACCAAAAATTGTCCTCAGGCCCCTCTCCAGAAAGGTGTGCGATGGTCGTCTGATAATCCAGAATATTTAGTGTTATCGTTCCAGATTAAAGGAAGACAACCTGGCACAGTTATCAGCAGTACACTCACCCAGCCACAAGAGGGCTCTGTTCACATCAAAGGGGTACTTCATGTCCCCGTCCACCAGCCCCGGGGTGTCCACGAACGTCACCAGGCTGAACTTCTTCTGCCGTGAGGTGGAGATCTCCGTGCACAGGTATTCAGACACTCCTGCAGGGGGTGAGAGCGCGCGTCAGGGGTGGCCGGGAAGCGGGGGTCAGCGAGGAACGCATTTCAGGGGCACAGGTCGGGGGGGGCGCCCACCTCACAGCGGGGTGAGGGCTCCTTACCTTGGAAGGACTGCAGGGGCTTGAAGTGCGGGTACAGGTGGAGGGTGGCATCGCCCTGCAGGAGAGATTAGAGAGAGAAGTGAGGTCAGGCAAGAGCCACCCCGGAGCTGACAATCTAATCTCCATCGTGGGGAACATCCGTCTCCTGACCGCCCTCCGCTCACCGTCAGGGACTCCCTCTTGCGGCCGCTCGTTATGAAGGCGAATCCTTGTGTTTCTATAGCGACGCCGGTCCGCTGTATGTGCTCCTCTATGTACCTGCGGAGGACGGAGACACCATGAGGGCCGGGGCCCAATAACCTGCCGGGGTCAATCAGGGGCGGAAAACGCACGTGAACAGGTGAGAGCAGGCGGGGGAGGGGAGAGTAATGTCAGGGGTCTCTATCTGATGATACTTGAGGATCATTATGCTCCCTGTGCAAGTCACCGGTACCCCCCCACAGCCTCATCACCCACCACCACCCTTCCCCCGGCCTCACCAGTTGATGAAGCTGCTCTTCCCGGCCGAGTGATTCCCCATCAGCATCACGGTGATCTTCTTCCTCGGAGGGAGGAACGTGAGTCCGAGGTGAGAGGCGAGAGCGATGAGACCTGCGGAGAGGAGAGCGGAGGGGTGAGACGTATATACACAGGAGGGAGAATATACCAGGGCCCAGGACACAGCCAGGAGGGGCCACAGTGCTACACACCAGCTGCCAGGGGCTCCTAGTAGTGATGGGGGGTGGGACTTACCACAATAATAAAATAGGGGGACAAAGGAGCGGGCACACACACACACACACACTGCAGGGGGGCACAGGAGGGAGAGGTGGAGCACACACAAACACACAACCACAGGGGGGCACAGGAGGAGGGGGCGGGGACACACACACACCACAGGGGGGCACAGGAGGAGGGGGCGGGGACACACACACACACACCACAGGGGGGCACAGGAGGAGGGGGCGCACACACACACAACCACAGGGGGGGCACAGGAGGAGGGGGCGCACACACACACACACACACACACACCACAGGGGGGCACAGGAGGAGGGGGCGGGGACACACACACACACACACCACAGGGGGGCACAGGAGGAGGGGGCGGGGACACACACGCACACACACAACCACAGGGGGGCACAGGAGGAGGGGGCGCACACACACACAACCACAGGGGGGGCACAGGAGGAGGGGGCGCACACAAACACACAACCACAGGGGGCGCACACAAACACACAACCACAGGGGGGCACAGGAGGAGGGGGCGCACACACACACACAACCACAGGGGGGCACAGGAGGAGGGGGCGCACACACACACACAACCACAGGGGGGCACAGGAGGAGGGGGCGCACACAAACACACAACCACAGGGGGGCACAGGAGGAGGGGGCGCACACACACACACACAACCACAGGGGGGCACAGGAGGAGGGGGCGCACACACACACACAACCACAGGGGGGCACAGGAGGAGGGGGCGCGCACACACACACACAACCACAGGGGGGCACAGGAGGAGGGAGCGCACACACACACACACACACACACACACACACACACACCACAGGGGGGCACAGGAGAAGGGGGCGCACACACACACCACAGGGGCGCACAGGAGGAGGGAGAGGTGGGGCACACACAAACACAACCACAGGGGGGCACAGGAGGAGGGGGCGGGGACACACACGCACACACACAACCACAGGGGGGCACAGGAGGAGGGGGCGCACACACACACAACCACAGGGGGGGCACAGGAGGAGGGGGCGCACACAAACACACAACCACAGGGGGCGCACACAAACACACAACCACAGGGGGGCACAGGAGGAGGGGGCGCACACACACACACACAACCACAGGGGGGCACAGGAGGAGGGGGCGCACACAAACACACAACCACAGGGGGGCACAGGAGGAGGGGGCGCACACACACACACACACAACCACAGGGGGGCACAGGAGGAGGGGGCGCACACACACACACAACCACAGGGGGGCACAGGAGGAGGGGGCGCGCACACACACACACAACCACAGGGGGGCACAGGAGGAGGGAGCGCACACACACACACACACACACACACACACACACAACCACAGGGGGGCACAGGAGGAGGGGGCGCACACACACACAACCACAGGGGGGCACAGGAGGAGGGGGCGCACACACACACAACCACAGGGGGGCACAGGAGGAGGGGGCGCACACACACACAACCACAGGGGGGCACAGGAGGAGGGGGCGCACACACACACAACCACAGGGGGGCACAGGAGGAGGGGGCGCACACACACACACAACCACAGGGGGGCACAGGAGGAGGGGGCGCACACACACACACAACCACAGGGGGGCACAGGAGGAGGGGGCGCGCGCACACACACACACACCACAGGGGGGCACAGGAGAAGGGGGCGCGCACACACCACAGGGGGGCACAGGAGGAGGGGGCGCACACACACACACAACCACAGGGGGGCACAGGAGGAGGGGGCGCACACACACAACCACACGGGGGCACAGGAGGAGGGGGCGCGCACACACACACACAACCACAGGGGGGGCACAGGAGGAGGGGGGGCGTGCACACACACACACAACCACAGGGGGGGCACAGGAGGAGGGGGGGGCGTGCACACACACACACAACCACAGGGGGGGGCACAGGAGGAGGGGGGGCGTGCACACACACACACACACACCACAGGGGGGGCACAGGAGGAGGGGGGGCGTGCACACACACACACACACACACACCACAGGGGGGGCACAGGAGGAGGGGGGCGTGCACACACACACACACCACAGGGGGGGCACAGGAGGAGGGGGGGCGTGCACACACACACACACACACCACAGGGGGGGCACAGGAGGAGGGGGGGCGTGCACACACACACACACACCACAGGGGGGGCACAGGAGGACGGGGGGCGTGCACATACACACACACCACAGGGGGGGGCACAGGAGGAGAGGGGGGGCGTACACACACAACCACAGGGGGGTACAGGAGGAGGGGGCGCGCACACACAACCACAGGGGGGTACAGGAGGAGGGGGCGCGCACACACAACCACAGGGGGGCACAGGAGGAGGGGGGGCATGCGCACACACACACACACCACAGGGGGGGCACAGGAGGAGGGGGGGCATGCGCACACACACACACACACCACAGGGGGGGCACAGGAGGAGGGGGGGCATGCGCACACACACATCACAGGGGGGGCACAGGAGGAGGGGGGGCGCGCGCACACACAACCACAGGGGGGTACAGGAGGAGGGGGCGCGCACACACACACAACCACAGGGGGGTACAGGAGGAGGGGGCGCGCACACACACACAACCACAGGGGGGTACAGGAGGAGGGGGCGCGCACACACACAACCACAGGGGGGTACACGAGGAGGGGGCGCGCACACACACAACCACAGGGGGGCACAGGAGGAGGGGGGGGGCGCGCGCGCGCACACACACACACACACACCCCACAGGGGGGTACAGGAGGAGGGGGGCGCACGCACACACACACACACACACACACACACACACCCCTCCCCACAGGGGGGCACAGGAGGAGGGGGCGCGCGCACACTGCAGGGGGACACATGTGAGGGGGGCACAGGAGGAGGGGGGGCACAGGAGGAGGGGGGGCGTGCACACACACACACACAACCACAGGGGGGGCACAGGAGGAGGGGGGGCGTGCACACACACACAACCACAGGGGGGCCACAGGAGGAGGGGGGGCGTGCACACACACACACACACCACAGGGGGGTACAGGAGGAGGGGGCGCGCACACACAACCACAACCACAGGGGGGGTACAGGAGGAGGGGGCGCGCACACACAACCACAGGGGGGGTACAGGAGGAGGGGGCGCGCACACACAACCACAGGGGGGTACAGGAGGAGGGGGCGCGCACACACACAACCACAGGGGGGCACAGGAGGAGGGGGCGCGCGCACACTGCAGGGGGACACATGAGAGGGGGGCACACACACTGCACTCCACACCCGCCGGTCCTCACCGTTCTCCGTGTCCGTGTACAAGTCGTGGCAGTCTCTCAGGATCCGCTCATTCACAGACACGGCCCCGGCCATCGCCTCCGCATTAGCGGCCGCCCGAACCTTCACTTTCCCCGACATGTTCACTTCTCCGGCCCAGCTGTACAGAGCCGGCTTCACTCACTACCAGAGAAACAACGTGCAGCCGGGACTTGTAGTCCGCGTACGAAGGAAGGATCAGGTAAATCCAAAGATGACATCACCCGAGAACACTACATTTCCCAGAATGCTCCGGCCTGGTGACGTGACCTGACGTGCAACGTGTCAAAAATAAGAAAAATCATAGAGTTCTAAAATGGCGACACAGGAGAGGCATTTCCGGAAAAAGTGGAAGTCTGAGATCCGCCATCTTTGTTAAGGGTATAGACGTTTATTTCTTTATTTTATTTGTTAGTTACATAAGTATTATATATATATATAAACTTCTCACAATGTACAGAAAGATGAGATGATGGGAGTTGTAGTACTGAGGGGTTAATGAGGCGGTATCACACAGAATAGGATTAGATACACGGCTCAGCAGACGGTATCACACAGGATAGGATTAGATACACAGCTCAGCAGACAGTATCACACAGGAGAAGATTAGATACACAGCTCAGCAGACAGTATCACACAGGATAGGATTAGATACACGGCTCAGCAGACAGTATCACACAGGACAGGATTAGATACACGGCTCAGCAGTCAGTATCACACAGGATAGGATTAGATACACGGCTCAGCAGACAGGATCACACAGGAGAGGATTAGATACACAGCTCAGCAGACAGTATCACACAGGAGAAGATTAGATACACAGCTCAGCAGACAGTATCACACAGGACAGGATTAGATACACGGCTCAGCAGACGGTATCACACAGGAGAAGATTAGATACACGACTCAGCAGACAGTATCACACAGGACAGGATTAGATACACGGCTCAGCAGACGGTATCACACAGGATAGGATTAGATACACGGCTCAGCAGACGGTATCACACAGGAGAGGATTAGATACACGGCTCAGCAGACGGTATCACACAGGAGAGGATTAGATACACGGCTCAGCAGACAGTATCACACAGGATAGGATTAGATACACGGCTCAGCAGACAGTATCACACAGGATAGGATTAGATACACGGCTCAGCAGACAGTATCACACAGGAGAGGATTAGATACACAGCTCAGCAGACAGTATCACACAGGAGAGGATTAGATACACGGCTCAGCAGACAGTATCACACAGGAGGGGATTAGATACACGGCTCAGCAGACGGTATCACACAGGAGAGGATTAGATACATGGCTCAGCAGACAGTATCACACAGGAGAGGATTAGATACACGGCTCAGCAGACAGTATCACACAGGAGAGGATTAGATACACGGCTCAGCAGACAGTATCACACAGGAGAGGATTAGATACACGGCTCAGCAGACAGTATCACACAGGAGAGGATTAGATACACGGCTCAGCAGACGGTATCACACAGGAGAGGATTAGATACACGGCTCAGCAGACGGTATCACACAGGAGAGGATTAGATACATGGCTCAGCAGACAGTATCACACAGGATAGGATTAGATACACCGCTCAGCAGACAGTATCACACAGGAGAGGATTAGATACACGGCTCAGCAGACAGTATCACACAGGATAGGATTAGATACACGGCTCAGCAGACAGTATCACACAGGAGAGGATTAGATACACGGCTCAGCAGACAGTATCACACAGGATAGGATTAGATACACGGCTCAGCAGACGGTATCACACAGGATAGGATTAGATACACAGCTCAGCAGACAGTATCACACAGGATAGGATTAGATACACAGCTCAGCAGACAGTATCACACAGGATAGGATTAGATACACGACTCAGCAGACAGTATCACACAGGAGAGGATTAGATACACGGCTCAGCAGACAGTATCACACAGGAGAGGATTAGATACACGGCTCAGCAGACGGTATCACACAGGAGAGGATTAGATACACGGCTCAGCAGACAGTATCACACAGGATAGGATTAGATACACGGCTCAGCAGACAGTATCACACAGGAGAGGATTAGATACACGGCTCAGCAGACAGTATCACACAGGAGAGGATTAGATACACGGCTCAGCAGACAGTATCACACAGGATAGGATTAGATACACTGATGATATACAGTGACTTAGATACACAGGCCTCGGTATACTGGATGGATCTGCACATGTCTCTCTGGAGTCTGTAGTGGGATTATACTTCCTCACATGACAGGGGGCAGCGTCCGTCCTGTGCTGGGACTTGTAGTTCTAGAGCAGCACCGGTACCAGACCATTACTACACAAGTCCCAGAAACAAAGGGAAAAGTCTGAGTGTCCAGAGATCCGTCCGTCTGCAGGCAGTGCGCTGACGATGCTCCCGCTGTCCGGAATCCTCAGAGACGAGTGCGGAACGTCAGCGTCGTCCCCTCCATTCTTCTGCCATATTCCTCCTCAAACACTTCATCCTGCGCCACTGTGAAATGATTCCTCCAGTCTCCTACGACGCCTGGAGGAAGAGCGGTCTCTATAAGGCCATGTTCACACCTCGGTCCAAGGTCTGGACCCGACATGCAGCAATGTTACTCAATAATCCGAGGGGCCATGTGAAAATCATCACAGCCGGCGGTCTCGTCTTCTCTGTATCGAACGAGACTCATGGATACAACTCAGTGGGTGCATTTGGAGCACTGTGGATGTCACTGTTATTATGGGGGCACTGTGGATGTCGCTGTTATTATGGGAGCACTGTGGATATCACTGTTATTATGGGAGCACTGTGGATATCGCTGTTATTATGGGGCACTGTGGATATCACTGTTATTATGGGAGCACTGTGGATATCACTGTTATTATGGGAGCACTGTGGATGTCACTGTTATTATGGGAGCACTGTGGATGTCGCTGTTATTATGGGAGCACTGTGGATGTCGCTGTTATTATGGGAGCACTGTGGATATCACTGTTATTATGGGAGCACTGTGGATATCGCTGTTATTATGGGGCACTGTGGATATCACTGTTATTATGGGAGCACTGTGGATATCACTGTTATTATGGGGGCACTGTGGATGTCACTGTTATTATGGGAGCACTGTGGATATCACTGTTATTATGGGAGCACTGTGGATATCACTGTTATTATGGGAGCACTGTGGATATCACTGTTATTATGGGGGCACTGTGGATGTCACTGTTATTATGGGAGCACTGTGGATATCACTGTTATTATGGGAGCACTGTGGATATCACTGTTATTATGGGAGCACTGTGGATGTCACTGTTATTATGGGAGCACTGTGGATATCACTGTTATTATGGGAGCACTGTGGATATCACTGTTATTATGGGGGCACTGTGGATGTCACTGTTATTATGGGAGCACTGTGGATATCACTGTTATTATGGGGGCACTGTGGATATCACTGTTATTATGGGAGCACTGTGGATGTCACTGTTATTATGGGGGCACTGTGGATGTCACTGTTATTATGGGAGCACTGTGGATGTCACTGTTATTATGGGAGCACTGTGGATGTCGCTGTTATTATGGGAGCACTGTGGATGTCACTGTTATTATGGGAGCACTGTGGATGTCGCTGTTATTATGGGAGCACTGTGGATATCACTGTTATTATGGGAGCACTGTGGATGTCGCTGTTATTATGGGAGCACTGTGGATGTCACTGTTATTATGGGGGCACTGTGGATGTCACTGTTATTATGGGAGCACTGTGGATATCACTGTTATTATGGGAGCACTGTGGATATCACTGTTATTATGGGAGCACTGTGGATGTCACTGTTATTATGGGGGCACTGTGGATGTCACTGTTATTATGGGAGCACTGTGGATGTCGCTGTTATTATGGGGGCACTGTGGATGTCACTGTTATTATGGGAGCACTGTGGATGTCACTGTTATTATGGGAGCACTGTGGATGTCACTGTTATTATGGGAGCACTGTGGATGTCACTGTTATTATGGGAGCACTGTGGATGTCACTGTTATTATGGGAGCACTGTGGATATCACTGTTATGGGGGCACTGTGGATATCACTGTTATTATGGGAGCACTGTGGATGTCACTGTTATTATGGGGGCACTGTGGATGTCACTTATTATGGGAGCACTGTGGATGTCGCTGTTATTATGGGGGCACTGTGGATATCACTGTTATTATGGGAGCACTGTGGATGTCACTGTTATTATGGGAGCACTGTGGATGTCACTGTTATTATGGGAGCACTGTGGATGTCACTGTTATTATGGGAGCACTGTGGATGTCACTGTTATTATGGGAGCACTGTGGATATCACTGTTATTATGGGGGCACTGTGGATGTCACTGTTATTATGGGAGCACTGTGGATATCACTGTTATTATGGGGGCACTGTGGATGTCACTGTTATTATGGGAGCACTGTGGATGTCGCTGTTATTATGGGGGCACTGTGGATGTCACTGTTATGGGAGCACTGTGGATGTCACTGTTATTATGGGAGCACTGTGGATGTCACTGTTATTATGGGAGCACTGTGGATGTCACTGTTATTATGGGAGCACTGTGGATGTCACTGTTATTATGGGAGCACTGTGGATATCACTGTTATTATGGGGGCACTGTGGATGTCACTGTTATTATGGGAGCACTGTGGATATCACTGTTATTATGGGGGCACTGTGGATATCACTGTTATTATGGGGGCACTGTGGATATCACTGTTATTATGGGGGCACTGTGGATGTCACTGTTATTATGGGAGCACTGTGGATGTCGCTGTTATTATGGGGGCACTGTGGATGTCACTGTTATTATGGGAGCACTGTGGATGTCACTGTTATTATGGGAGCACTGTGGATATCACTGTTATTATGGGGGCACTGTGGATATCACTGTTATGGGGGCACTGTGGATATCACTGTTATTATGGGGGCACTGTGGATGTCACTGTTATTATGGGAGCACTGTGGATGTCACTGTTATTATGGGAGCACTGTGGATGTCACTGTTATTATGGGAGCACTGTGGATATCACTGTTATGGGGGCACTGTGGATATCACTGTTATTATGGGGGCACTGTGGATGTCACTGTTATTATGGGAGCACTGTGGATGTCGCTGTTATTATGGGGGCACTGTGGATGTCACTGTTATGGGAGCACTGTGGATGTCACTGTTATTATGGGAGCACTGTGGATGTCACTGTTATTATGGGAGCACTGTGGATATCACTGTTATTATGGGGGCACTGTGGATGTCACTGTTATTATGGGAGCACTGTGGATGTCACTGTTATTATGGGAGCACTGTGGATGTCACTGTTATTATGGGAGCACTGTGGATATCACTGTTATTATGGGGGCACTGTGGATGTCACTGTTATTATGGGAGCACTGTGGATATCACTGTTATTATGGGGGCACTGTGGATATCACTGTTATTATGGGGGCACTGTGGATATCACTGTTATTATGGGGGCACTGTGGATGTCACTGTTATTATGGGAGCACTGTGGATGTCGCTGTTATTATGGGGGCACTGTGGATGTCACTGTTATTATGGGAGCACTGTGGATGTCACTGTTATTATGGGAGCACTGTGGATATCACTGTTATTATGGGGGCACTGTGGATATCACTGTTATGGGGGCACTGTGGATATCACTGTTATTATGGGGGCACTGTGGATGTCACTGTTATTATGGGAGCACTGTGGATGTCACTGTTATTATGGGGGCACTGTGGATGTCACTGTTATTATGGGAGCACTGTGGATGTCACTGTTATTATGGGAGCACTGTGGATATCACTGTTATTATGGGGGCACTGTGGATGTCACTGTTATTATGGGAGCACTGTGGATGTCGCTGTTATTATGGGGGCACTGTGGATGTCACTGTTATTATGGGAGCACTGTGGATATCACTGTTATTATGGGAGCACTGTGGATGTCACTGTTATTATGGGAGCACTGTGGATATCACTGTTATTATGGGAGCACTGTGGATATCACTGTTATTATGGGGGCACTGTGGATGTCACTGTTATTATGGGAGCACTGTGGATATCACTGTTATTATGGGGGCACTGTGGATATCACTGTTATTATGGGGGCACTGTGGATATCACTGTTATTATGGGGGCACTGTGGATGTCACTGTTATTATGGGAGCACTGTGGATGTCGCTGTTATTATGGGGGCACTGTGGATGTCACTGTTATTATGGGAGCACTGTGGATGTCACTGTTATTATGGGAGCACTGTGGATATCACTGTTATTATGGGGGCACTGTGGATATCACTGTTATGGGGGCACTGTGGATATCACTGTTATTATGGGGGCACTGTGGATGTCACTGTTATTATGGGAGCACTGTGGATGTCACTGTTATTATGGGAGCACTGTGGATATCACTGTTATGGGGGCACTGTGGATATCACTGTTATTATGGGGGCACTGTGGATGTCACTGTTATTATGGGAGCACTGTGGATGTCGCTGTTATTATGGGGGCACTGTGGATGTCACTGTTATTATGGGGGCACTGTGGATGTCACTGTTATTATGGGAGCACTGTGGATATCACTGTTATTATGGGAGCACTGTGGATATCACTGTTATTATGGGAGCACTGTGGATATCACTGTTATTATGGGAGCACTGTGGATATCACTGTTATTATGGGAGCACTGTGGATGTCACTGTTATTATGGGGGCACTGTGGATGTCACTGTTATGGGGGCACTGTGGATGTCACTGTTATTATGGGAGCACTGTGGATATCACTGTTATTATGGGAGCACTGTGGATGTCACTGTTATTATGGGGGCACTGTGGATGTCGCTGTTATTATGGGGGCACTGTGGATGTCACTGTTATTATGGGAGCACTGTGGATGTCGCTGTTATTATGGGGGCACTGTGGATGTCACTGTTATTATGGGAGCACTGTGGATGTCACTGTTATTATGGGAGCACTGTGGATGTCACTGTTATTATGGGGGCACTGTGGATATCACTGTTATTATGGGAGCACTGTGGATGTCGCTGTTATTATGGGGGCACTGTGGATGTCACTGTTATTATGGGAGCACTGTGGATATCACTGTTATTATGGGGGCACTGTGGATGTCACTGTTATTATGGGAGCACTGTGGATATCACTGTTATTATGGGGGCACTGTGGATATCACTGTTATTATGGGGGCACTGTGGATATCACTGTTATTATGGGGGCACTGTGGATGTCACTGTTATTATGGGGGCACTGTGGATATCACTGTTATTATGGGGGCACTGTGGATGTCACTGTTATTATGGGGGCACTGTGGATGTCACTGTTATTATGGGAGCACTGTGGATGTCGCTGTTATTATGGGAGCACTGTGGATGTCACTGTTATTATGGGAGCACTGTGGATGTCGCTGTTATTATGGGGGCACTGTGGATGTCACTGTTATTATGGGAGCACTGTGGATGTCGCTGTTATTATGGGGGCACTGTGGATGTCACTGTTATTATGGGAGCACTGTGGATGTCACTGTTATTATGGGAGCACTGTGGATATCACTGTTATTATGGGGGCACTGTGGATGTCACTGTTATTATGGGAGCACTGTGGATATCACTGTTATTATGGGGGCACTGTGGATATCACTGTTATTATGGGGGCACTGTGGATATCACTGTTATTATGGGGGCACTGTGGATATCACTGTTATTATGGGGGCACTGTGGATATCACTGTTATTATGGGGGCACTGTGGATGTCACTGTTATTATGGGAGCACTGTGGATGTCGCTGTTATTATGGGGGCACTGTGGATGTCACTGTTATTATGGGAGCACTGTGGATATCACTGTTATTATGGGGGCACTGTGGATATCACTGTTATGGGGGCACTGTGGATATCACTGTTATGGGGGCACTGTGGATATCACTGTTATTATGGGGGCACTGTGGATGTCACTGTTATTATGGGAGCACTGTGGATGTCACTGTTATTATGGGAGCACTGTGGATGTCACTGTTATTATGGGAGCACTGTGGATATCACTGTTATGGGGGCACTGTGGATATCACTGTTATTATGGGGGCACTGTGGATGTCACTGTTATTATGGGAGCACTGTGGATGTCGCTGTTATTATGGGGGCACTGTGGATGTCACTGTTATTATGGGAGCACTGTGGATATCACTGTTATTATGGGAGCACTGTGGATATCACTGTTATTATGGGGGCACTGTGGATATCACTGTTATTATGGGAGCACTGTGGATGTCACTGTTATTATGGGAGCACTGTGGATATCACTGTTATTATGGGAGCACTGTGGATATCACTGTTATTATGGGAGCACTGTGGATGTCACTGTTATTATGGGAGCACTGTGGATGTCGCTGTTATTATGGGAGCACTGTGGATGTCGCTGTTATTATGGGAGCACTGTGGATATCACTGTTATTATGGGAGCACTGTGGATGTCACTGTTATTATGGGGACACTGTGGATGTCACTGTTATTATGGGGACACTGTGGATGTCACTGTTATTATGGGAGCACTGTGGATGTCACTGTTATTATGGGAGCACTGTGGATGTCACTGTTATTATGGGAGCACTGTGGATGTCACTGTTATTATGGGGGCACTGTGGATATCACTGTTATTATGGGGACACTGTGGATGTCACTGTTATTATGGGAGCACTGTGGATGTCACTGTTATTATGGGAGCACTGTGGATGTCACTGTTATTATGGGAGCACTGTGGATATCACTGTTATGGGGGCACTGTGGATATCACTGTTATTATGGGGGCACTGTGGATGTCACTGTTATTATGGGAGCACTGTGGATGTCGCTGTTATTATGGGAGCACTGTGGATATCACTGTTATTATGGGGGCACTGTGGATGTCACTGTTATTATGGGAGCACTGTGGATGTCGCTGTTATTATGGGAGCACTGTGGATATCACTGTTATTATGGGAGCACTGTGGATATCGCTGTTATTATGGGGGCACTGTGGATATCACTGTTATTATGGGAGCACTGTGGATGTCGCTGTTATTATGGGAGCACTGTGGATGTCGCTGTTATTATGGGAGCACTGTGGATATCACTGTTATGGGGGCACTGTGGATATCACTGTTATTATGGGGGCACTGTGGATGTCACTGTTATTATGGGAGCACTGTGGATATCACTGTTATTATGGGGGCACTGTGGATGTCACTGTTATTATGGGAGCACTGTGGATATCACTGTTATTATGGGAGCACTGTGGATATCACTGTTATTATGGGGGCACTGTGGATGTCACTGTTATTATGGGAGCACTGTGGATATCACTGTTATTATGGGAGCACTGTGGATATCACTGTTATTATGGGAGCACTGTGGATGTCACTGTTATTATGGGAGCACTGTGGATATCACTGTTATTATGGGAGCACTGTGGATATCACTGTTATTATGGGAGCACTGTGGATGTCACTGTTATTATGGGAGCACTGTGGATATCACTGTTATTATGGGAGCACTGTGGATGTCACTGTTATTATGGGAGCACTGTGGATGTCACTGTTATTATGGGAGCACTGTGGATATCACTGTTATTATGGGAGCACTGTGGATGTCACTGTTATTATGGGAGCACTGTGGATATCACTGTTATTATGGGGGCACTGTGGATGTCACTGTTATTATGGGAGCACTGTGGATATCACTGTTATTATGGGAGCACTGTGGATATCGCTGTTATTATGGGAGCACTGTGGATATCACTGTTATTATGGGGGCACTGTGGATGTCACTGTTATTATGGGAGCACTGTGGATGTCGCTGTTATTATGGGGGCACTGTGGATGTCGCTGTTATTATGGGGGCACTGTGGATGTCACTGTTATTATGGGAGCACTGTGGATATCACTGTTATTATGGGAGCACTGTGGATATCACTGTTATTATGGGGGCACTGTGGATGTCACTGTTATTATGGGAGCACTGTGGATATCACTGTTATTATGGGGGCACTGTGGATATCGCTGTTATTATGGGGGCACTGTGGATATCACTGTTATTATGGGAGCACTGTGGATGTCACTGTTATTATGGGAGCACTGTGGATGTCACTGTTATTATGGGAGCACTGTGGATGTCACTGTTATTATGGGAGCACTGTGGATATCACTGTTATTATGGGAGCACTGTGGATGTCACTGTTATTATGGGAGCACTGTGGATGTCACTGTTATTATGGGGGCACTGTGGATATCACTGTTATTATGGGGGCACTGTGGATGTCACTGTTATTATGGGAGCACTGTGGATGTCACTGTTATTATGGGGGCACTGTGGATATCACTGTTATTATGGGAGCACTGTGGATATCACTGTTATTATGGGAGCACTGTGGATATCACTGTTATTATGGGAGCACTGTGGATGTCACTGTTATTATGGGAGCACTGTGGATATCACTGTTATTATGGGAGCACTGTGGATGTCACTGTTATTATGGGAGCACTGTGGATGTCACTGTTATTATGGGGGCACTGTGGATATCACTGTTATTATGGGGGCACTGTGGATGTCACTGTTATTATGGGGACACTGTGGATGTCACTGTTATTATGGGGACACTGTGGATGTCACTGTTATTATGGGAGCACTGTGGATGTCACTGTTATTATGGGAGCACTGTGGATGTCACTGTTATTATGGGAGCACTGTGGATGTCACTGTTATTATGGGGGCACTGTGGATATCACTGTTATTATGGGGACACTGTGGATGTCACTGTTATTATGGGAGCACTGTGGATGTCACTGTTATTATGGGAGCACTGTGGATGTCACTGTTATTATGGGAGCACTGTGGATATCACTGTTATGGGGGCACTGTGGATATCACTGTTATTATGGGGGCACTGTGGATGTCACTGTTATTATGGGAGCACTGTGGATGTCGCTGTTATTATGGGAGCACTGTGGATATCACTGTTATTATGGGGGCACTGTGGATGTCACTGTTATTATGGGAGCACTGTGGATGTCGCTGTTATTATGGGAGCACTGTGGATATCACTGTTATTATGGGAGCACTGTGGATATCGCTGTTATTATGGGGGCACTGTGGATATCACTGTTATTATGGGAGCACTGTGGATGTCGCTGTTATTATGGGAGCACTGTGGATGTCGCTGTTATTATGGGAGCACTGTGGATATCACTGTTATGGGGGCACTGTGGATATCACTGTTATTATGGGGGCACTGTGGATGTCACTGTTATTATGGGAGCACTGTGGATATCACTGTTATTATGGGGGCACTGTGGATGTCACTGTTATTATGGGAGCACTGTGGATATCACTGTTATTATGGGAGCACTGTGGATATCACTGTTATTATGGGGGCACTGTGGATGTCACTGTTATTATGGGAGCACTGTGGATATCACTGTTATTATGGGAGCACTGTGGATATCACTGTTATTATGGGAGCACTGTGGATGTCACTGTTATTATGGGAGCACTGTGGATATCACTGTTATTATGGGAGCACTGTGGATATCACTGTTATTATGGGAGCACTGTGGATGTCACTGTTATTATGGGAGCACTGTGGATATCACTGTTATTATGGGAGCACTGTGGATATCACTGTTATTATGGGAGCACTGTGGATGTCACTGTTATTATGGGAGCACTGTGGATATCACTGTTATTATGGGAGCACTGTGGATATCACTGTTATTATGGGAGCACTGTGGATATCACTGTTATTATGGGAGCACTGTGGATGTCACTGTTATTATGGGAGCACTGTGGATATCACTGTTATTATGGGAGCACTGTGGATGTCACTGTTATTATGGGAGCACTGTGGATATCACTGTTATTATGGAGCACTGTGGATATCGCTGTTATTATGGGAGCACTGTGGATATCACTGTTATTATGGGGGCACTGTGGATGTCACTGTTATTATGGGAGCACTGGATGTCGCTGTTATTATGGGGGCACTGTGGATGTCACTGTTATTATGGGGGCACTGTGGATGTCACTGTTATTATGGGAGCACTGTGGATATCACTGTTATTATGGGAGCACTGTGGATATCACTGTTATTATGGGAGCACTGTGGATATCACTGTTATTATGGGGGCACTGTGGATGTCACTGTTATTATGGGAGCACTGTGGATATCACTGTTATTATGGGGGCACTGTGGATATCACTGTTATTATGGGGGCACTGTGGATATCACTGTTATTATGGGAGCACTGTGGATGTCGCTGTTATTATGGGAGCACTGTGGATATCACTGTTATTATGGGAGCACTGTGGATATCGCTGTTATTATGGGGGCACTGTGGATATCACTGTTATTATGGGAGCACTGTGGATGTCACTGTTATTATGGGAGCACTGTGGATATCACTGTTATTATGGGAGCACTGTGGATATCACTGTTATTATGGGAGCACTGTGGATGTCACTGTTATTATGGGGGCACTGTGGATATCACTGTTATTATGGGGGCACTGTGGATGTCACTGTTATTATGGGAGCACTGTGGATGTCACTGTTATTATGGGGGCACTGTGGATATCACTGTTATTATGGGAGCACTGTGGATATCACTGTTATTATGGGAGCACTGTGGATATCACTGTTATTATGGGAGCACTGTGGATGTCACTGTTATTATGGGAGCACTGTGGATATCACTGTTATTATGGGAGCACTGTGGATGTCACTGTTATTATGGGAGCACTGTGGATGTCACTGTTATTATGGGGGCACTGTGGATATCACTGTTATTATGGGGGCACTGTGGATGTCACTGTTATTATGGGAGCACTGTGGATGTCACTGTTATTATGGGAGCACTGTGGATGTCACTGTTATTATGGGAGCACTGTGGATATCACTGTTATTATGGGAGCACTGTGGATGTCACTGTTATTATGGGGGCACTGTGGATATCACTGTTATTATGGGGGCACTGTGGATGTCACTGTTATTATGGGGGCACTGTGGATGTCACTGTTATTATGGAGCACTGTGGATATCACTGTTATTATGGGAGCACTGTGGATGTCACTGTTATTATGGGAGCACTGTGGATGTCACTGTTATTATGGGAGCACTGTGGATGTCACCGTTATTATGGAGCACTGTGGATATCACCGTTATTATGGGAGCACTGTGGATATCACCGTTATTATGGGAGCACTGTGGATGTCACCGTTATTATGGGAGCACTGTGGATATCACTGTTATTATGGGGGCACTGTGGATGTCACTGTTATTATGGGAGCACTGTGGATGTCACTGTTATTATGGGAGCACTGTGGATGTCGCTGTTATTATGGGAGCACTGTGGATGTCGCTGTTATTATGGGAGCACTGTGGATGTCGCTGTTATTATGGGGGCACTGTGGATATCGCTGTTATTATGGGAGCACTGTGGATGTCGCTGTTATTATGGGGGCACTGTGGATATCGCTGTTATTATGGGAGCACTGTGGATGTCGCTGTTATTATGGGGGCACTGTGGATATCGCTGTTATTATGGGAGCACTGTGGATGTCACTGTTATTATGGGAGCACTGTGGATGTCGCTGTTATTATGGGAGCACTGTGGATATCATTGTTATTATGGGAGCACTGTGGATGTCACTGTTATTATGGGAGCACTGTGGATGTCACTGTTATTATGGGGGCACTGTGGATATCTCTGTTATTATGGGAGCACTGTGGATGTCACTGTTATTATGGGAGCACTGTGGATGTCACTGTTATTATGGGAGCACTGTGGATGTCACTGTTATTATGGGAGCACTGTGGATGTCACTGTTATTATGGGAGCACTGTGGATATCACTGTTATTATGGGGGCACTGTGGATGTCACTGTTATTATGGGAGCACTGTGGATGTCACTGTTATTATGGGAGCACTGTGGATGTCGCTGTTATTATGGGAGCACTGTGGATATCACTGTTATTATGGGAGCACTGTGGATGTCACTGTTATGGGAGCACTGTGGATGTCGCTGTTATTATGGGGGCACTGTGGATGTTACTGTTATTATGGGAGCACTGTGGATGTCACTGTTATTATGGGAGCACTGTGGATGTCACTGTTATTATGGGAGCACTGTGGATGTCACTGTTATTATGGGAGCACTGTGGATGTCACTGTTATTATGGGAGCACTGTGGATATCACTGTTATTATGGGAGCACTGTGGATATCACTGTTATTATGGGAGCACTGTGGATATCACTGTTATTATGGGGGCACTGTGGATGTCACTGTTATTATGGGGCACTGTGGATGTCACTGTTATTATGGGGCACTGTGGATGTCACTGTTATGGGAGCACTGTGGATATCACTTATTATGGGGGCACTGTGGATATCACTGTTATTATGGGGGCACTGTGGATGTCACTGTTATGGGAGCACTGTGGATGTCACTGTTATTATGGGAGCACTGTGGATGTCACTGTTATTATGGGGGCACTGTGGATGTCACTGTTATGGGAGCACTGTGGATATCACTTATTATGGGGGCACTGTGGATATCACTGTTATTATGGGGGCACTGTGGATATCGCTGTTATTATGGGAGCACTGTGGATGTCGCTGTTATTATGGGAGCACTGTGGATGTCACTGTTATTATGGGAGCACTGTGGATGTCACTGTTATTATGGGGGCACTGTGGATATCACTGTTATTATGGGGGCACTGTGGATATCGCTGTTATTATGGGAGCACTGTGGATATCGCTGTTATTATGGGGGCACTGTGGATATCGCTGTTATTATGGGAGCACTGTGGATATCGCTGTTATTATGGGGGCACTGTGGATATCTCTGTTATTATGGGGGCACTGTGGATGTCGCTGTTATTATGGGGGCACTGTGGATGTCGCTGTTATTATGGGAGCACTGTGGATGTCGCTGTTATTATGGGGGCACTGTGGATGTCGCTGTTATTATGGGGGCACTGTGGATGTCGCTGTTATTATGGGGGCACTGTGGATGTCGCTGTTATTATGGGGGCACTGTGGATGTCGCTGTTATTATGGGGGCACTGTGGATATCACTGTTATTATGGGAGCACTGTGGATATCACTGTTATTATGGGGGCACTGTGGATATCACTGTTATTATGGGAGCACTGTGGATATCACTGTTATTATGGGAGCACTGTGGATATCACTGTTATTATGGGGGCACTGTGGATATCACTGTTATTATGGGGGCACTGTGGATGTCACTGTTATTATGGGAGCACTGTGGATGTCGCTGTTATTATGGGGGCACTGTGGATATCACTGTTATTATGGGGGCACTGTGGATATCACTGTTATTATGGGGGCACTGTGGATATCACTGTTATTATGGGAGCACTGTGGATGTCGCTGTTATTATGGGGGCACTGTGGATATCACTGTTATTATGGGAGCACTGTGGATATCACTGTTATTATGGGAGCACTGTGGATATCACTGTTATTATGGGAGCACTGTGGATATCACTGTTATTATGGGGGCACTGTGGATATCACTGTTATTATGGGAGCACTGTGGATGTCACTGTTATTATGGGAGCACTGTGGATATCACTGTTATTATGGGAGCACTGTGGATGTCACTGTTATTATGGGAGCACTGTGGATGTCACTGTTATTATGGGAGCACTGTGGATATCACTGTTATTATGGGGGCACTGTGGATATCACTGTTATTATGGGAGCACTGTGGATATCACTGTTATTATGGGAGCACTGTGGATATCACTGTTATTATGGGAGCACTGTGGATATCACTGTTATTATGGGGGCACTGTGGATATCACTGTTATTATGGGGGCACTGTGGATGTCACTGTTATTATGGGAGCACTGTGGATATCACTGTTATTATGGGAGCACTGTGGATATCACTGTTATTATGGGAGCACTGTGGATGTCACTGTTATTATGGGAGCACTGTGGATGTCACTGTTATTATGGGAGCACTGTGGATGTCACTGTTATTATGGGAGCACTGTGGATGTCACTGTTATTATGGGAGCACTGTGGATATCGCTGTTATTATGGGAGCACTGTGGATGTCACTGTTATTATGGGAGCACTGTGGATGTCACTGTTATTATGGGAGCACTGTGGATATCACTGTTATTATAGGAGCACTGTGGATATCACTGTTATTATGGGGGCACTGTGGATATCGCTGTTATTATGGGAGCACTGTGGATATCGCTGTTATTATGGGAGCACTGTGGATGTCACTGTTATTATGGGGGCACTGTGGATATCACTGTTATTATGGGGGCACTGTGGATATCGCTGTTATTATGGGAGCACTGTGGATGTCACTGTTATTATGGGAGCACTGTGGATATCGCTGTTATTATGGGAGCACTGTGGATGTCACTGTTATTATGGGAGCACTGTGGATATCGCTGTTATTATGGGAGCACTGTGGATGTCACTGTTATTATGGGAGCACTGTGGATGTCACTGTTATTATGGGAGCACTGTGGATATCACTGTTATTATAGGAGCACTGTGGATATCACTGTTATTATGGGGGCACTGTGGATATCACTGTTATTATGGGGGCACTGTGGATGTCACTGTTATTATGGGGGCACTGTGGATGTCACTGTTATTATGGGGGCACTGTGGATGTCGCTGTTATTATGGGAGCACTGTGGATATCGCTGTTATTATGGGGGCACTGTGGATATCGCTGTTATTATGGGGGCACTGTGGATGTCACTGTTATTATGGGGGCACTGTGGATGTCACTGTTATTATGGGGGCACTGTGGATGTCGCTGTTATTATGGGAGCACTGTGGATATCGCTGTTATTATGGGGGCACTGTGGATATCGCTGTTATTATGGGGGCACTGTGGATGTCACTGTTATTATGGGGGCACTGTGGATGTCGCTGTTATTATGGAGGCACTGTGGATGTCGCTGTTATTATGGGGCACTGTGGATGTCACTGTTATTATGGGGGCACTGTGGATGTCACTGTTATTATGGGGGCACTGTGGATGTCACTGTTATTATGGAGCACTGTGGATGTCACTGTTATTATGGGGGCACTGTGGATGTCACTGTTATTATGGGAGCACTGTGGATGTCACTGTTATTATGGGAGCACTGTGGATATCACTGTTATTATGGGGGCACTGTGGATGTCACTGTTATTATGGGAGCACTGTGGATGTCGCTGTTATTATGGGGGCACTGTGGATGTCACTGTTATTATGGGAGCACTGTGGATATCACTGTTATTATGGGAGCACTGTGGATGTCACTGTTATTATGGGAGCACTGTGGATATCACTGTTATTATGGGAGCACTGTGGATATCACTGTTATTATGGGGGCACTGTGGATGTCACTGTTATTATGGGAGCACTGTGGATATCACTGTTATTATGGGGGCACTGTGGATATCACTGTTATTATGGGGGCACTGTGGATATCACTGTTATTATGGGGGCACTGTGGATGTCACTGTTATTATGGGAGCACTGTGGATGTCGCTGTTATTATGGGGGCACTGTGGATGTCACTGTTATTATGGGAGCACTGTGGATGTCACTGTTATTATGGGAGCACTGTGGATATCACTGTTATTATGGGGGCACTGTGGATATCACTGTTATGGGGGCACTGTGGATATCACTGTTATTATGGGGGCACTGTGGATGTCACTGTTATTATGGGAGCACTGTGGATATCACTGTTATTATGGGAGCACTGTGGATATCACTGTTATTATGGGAGCACTGTGGATATCACTGTTATTATGGGAGCACTGTGGATGTCACTGTTATTATGGGAGCACTGTGGATGTCACTGTTATTATGGGGCACTGTGGATATCACTGTTATTATGGGAGCACTGTGGATGTCACTGTTATTATGGGAGCACTGTGGATGTCACTGTTATTATGGGAGCACTGTGGATATCACTGTTATGGGGGCACTGTGGATATCACTGTTATTATGGGGGCACTGTGGATGTCACTGTTATTATGGGAGCACTGTGGATGTCGCTGTTATTATGGGGGCACTGTGGATGTCACTGTTATTATGGGGGCACTGTGGATGTCACTGTTATTATGGGAGCACTGTGGATATCACTGTTATTATGGGAGCACTGTGGATATCACTGTTATTATGGGAGCACTGTGGATATCACTGTTATTATGGGAGCACTGTGGATATCACTGTTATTATGGGAGCACTGTGGATGTCACTGTTATTATGGGGGCACTGTGGATGTCACTGTTATGGGGGCACTGTGGATGTCACTGTTATTATGGGAGCACTGTGGATATCACTGTTATTATGGGAGCACTGTGGATATCACTGTTATTATGGGAGCACTGTGGATGTCACTGTTATTATGGGGGCACTGTGGATGTCGCTGTTATTATGGGGGCACTGTGGATGTCACTGTTATTATGGGAGCACTGTGGATGTCGCTGTTATTATGGGGGCACTGTGGATGTCACTGTTATTATGGGAGCACTGTGGATGTCACTGTTATTATGGGAGCACTGTGGATATCACTGTTATTATGGGGGCACTGTGGATGTCACTGTTATTATGGGAGCACTGTGGATATCACTGTTATTATGGGGGCACTGTGGATATCACTGTTATTATGGGGGCACTGTGGATGTCACTGTTATTATGGGAGCACTGTGGATATCACTGTTATTATGGGGGCACTGTGGATATCACTGTTATTATGGGAGCACTGTGGATGTCACTGTTATTATGGGAGCACTGTGGATATCACTGTTATTATGGGAGCACTGTGGATATCACTGTTATTATGGGAGCACTGTGGATATCACTGTTATTATGGGAGCACTGTGGATATCACTGTTATTATGGGAGCACTGTGGATGTCACTGTTATTATGGGAGCACTGTGGATATCACTGTTATTATGGGGGCACTGTGGATATCACTGTTATTATGGGAGCACTGTGGATGTCACTGTTATTATGGGAGCACTGTGGATATCACTGTTATTATGGGAGCACTGTGGATATCACTGTTATTATGGGAGCACTGTGGATATCACTGTTATTATGGGAGCACTGTGGATATCACTGTTATTATGGGAGCACTGTGGATGTCACTGTTATTATGGGAGCACTGTGGATGTCGCTGTTATTATGGGAGCACTGTGGATATCGCTGTTATTATGGGGGCACTGTGGATATCGCTGTTATTATGGGGGCACTGTGGATGTCACTGTTATTATGGGGGCACTGTGGATGTCGCTGTTATTATGGAGGCACTGTGGATGTCGCTGTTATTATGGGGCACTGTGGATGTCGCTGTTATTATGGGGACACTGTGGATGTCGCTGTTGTTATGGGAGCACTGTGGATGTCGCTGTTATTATGGGGCACTGTGGATGTCACTGTTATTATGGGGGCACTGTGGATGTCGCTGTTATTATGGGAGCACTGTGGATATCACTGTTATTATGGGAGCACTGTGGATGTCACTGTTATTATGGGGCACTGTGGATGTCACTGTTATTATGGGAGCACTGTGGATATCACTGTTATTATGGGGGCACTGTGGATGTCACTGTTATTATGGGAGCACTGTGGATATCGCTGTTATTATGGGAGCACTGTGGATATCACTGTTATTATGGGAGCACTGTGGATATCACTGTTATTATGGGGGCACTGTGGATGTCGCTGTTATTATGGGAGCACTGTGGATGTCACTGTTATTATGGGAGCACTGTGGATGTCACTGTTATTATGGGGCACTGTGGATGTCACTGTTATTATGGGAGCACTGTGGATATCACTGTTATTATGGGGGCACTGTGGATATCACTGTTATTATGAGAGCACTGTGGATGTCGCTGTTATTATGGGAGCACTGTGGATATCACTGTTATGGGGGCACTGTGGATGTCACTGTTATTATGGGGACACTGTGGATGTCGCTGTTATTATGGGAGCACTGTGGATGTCACTGTTATTATGGGAGCACTGTGGATGTCACTGTTATTATGGGGCACTGTGGATGTCACTGTTATTATGGGAGCACTGTGGATGTCACTGTTATTATGGGAGCACTGTGGATATCACTGTTATTATGAGAGCACTGTGGTTGTCGCTGTTATTATGGGAGCACTGTGGATATCACTGTTATTATGGGGCACTGTGGATGTCACTGTTATTATGGGAGCACTGTGGATGTCACTGTTATTATGGGAGCACTGTGGATGTCACTGTTATTATGGGAGCACTGTGGATATCGCTGTTATTATGGGAGCACTGTGGATATCACTGTTATTATGAGAGCACTGTGGATGTCGCTGTTATTATGGAGCACTTTGGATGTCACTGTTATTATGGGGCACTGTGGATGTCACTGTTATTATGGGAGCACTGTGGATGTCACTGTTATTATGGGAGCACTGTGGATATCACTGTTATTATGAGAGCACTGTGGATGTCACTGTTATTATGGGGCACTGTGGATGTCACTGTTATTATGGGAGCACTGTGGATATCACTGTTATTATGGGGGCACTGTGGATGTCACTGTTATTATGGGAGCACTGTGGATGTCACTGTTATTATGGGAGCACTGTGGATATCACTGTTATTATGGGGGCACTGTGGATGTCACTGTTATTATGGGAGCACTGTGGATATCGCTGTTATTATGGGAGCACTGTAGATGTCACTGTTATTATGGGAGCACTGTGGATATCGCTGTTATTATGGGAGCACTGTAGATGTCACTGTTATTATGGGAGCACTGTGGATATCACTGTTATTATGGGGGCACTGTGGATGTCACTGTTATTATGGGAGCACTGTGGATGTCACTGTTATTATGGGAGCACTGTGGATGTCACTGTTATTATGGGAGCACTGTGGATGTCACTGTTATTATGGGGCACTGTGGATGTCGCTGTTATTATGGGAGCACTGTGGATGTCGCTGTTATTATGGGAGCACTGTGGATGTCGATGTTATTATGGGAGCACTGTGGATGTCACTGTTATTATGGGAGCACTGTGGATATCACTGTTATTATGGGGGCACTGTGGATATCACTGTTATGGGGGCACTGTGGATATCACTGTTATTATGGGGGCACTGTGGATGTCACTGTTATTATGGGAGCACTGTGGATGTCACTGTTATTATGGGGGCACTGTGGATGTCACTGTTATTATGGAGCACTGTGGATGTCACTGTTATTATGGGGGCACTGTGGATGTCACTGTTATTATGGGAGCACTGTGGATGTCACTGTTATTATGGGAGCACTGTGGATATCACTGTTATTATGGGGGCACTGTGGATGTCACTGTTATTATGGGAGCACTGTGGATGTCGCTGTTATTATGGGGGCACTGTGGATGTCACTGTTATTATGGGAGCACTGTGGATATCACTGTTATTATGGGAGCACTGTGGATGTCACTGTTATTATGGGAGCACTGTGGATATCACTGTTATTATGGGAGCACTGTGGATATCACTGTTATTATGGGGGCACTGTGGATGTCACTGTTATTATGGGAGCACTGTGGATATCACTGTTATTATGGGGGCACTGTGGATATCACTGTTATTATGGGGGCACTGTGGATATCACTGTTATTATGGGGGCACTGTGGATGTCACTGTTATTATGGGAGCACTGTGGATGTCGCTGTTATTATGGGGGCACTGTGGATGTCACTGTTATTATGGGAGCACTGTGGATGTCACTGTTATTATGGGAGCACTGTGGATATCACTGTTATTATGGGGGCACTGTGGATATCACTGTTATGGGGGCACTGTGGATATCACTGTTATTATGGGGGCACTGTGGATGTCACTGTTATTATGGGAGCACTGTGGATGTCACTGTTATTATGGGAGCACTGTGGATGTCACTGTTATTATGGGAGCACTGTGGATATCACTGTTATGGGGGCACTGTGGATATCACTGTTATTATGGGGGCACTGTGGATGTCACTGTTATTATGGGAGCACTGTGGATGTCGCTGTTATTATGGGGGCACTGTGGATGTCACTGTTATTATGGGGGCACTGTGGATGTCACTGTTATTATGGGAGCACTGTGGATATCACTGTTATTATGGGAGCACTGTGGATATCACTGTTATTATGGGAGCACTGTGGATATCACTGTTATTATGGGAGCACTGTGGATATCACTGTTATTATGGGAGCACTGTGGATGTCACTGTTATTATGGGGGCACTGTGGATGTCACTGTTATGGGGGCACTGTGGATGTCACTGTTATTATGGGAGCACTGTGGATATCACTGTTATTATGGGAGCACTGTGGATATCACTGTTATTATGGGAGCACTGTGGATATCACTGTTATTATGGGAGCACTGTGGATGTCGCTGTTATTATGGGGGCACTGTGGATGTCGCTGTTATTATGGGGGCACTGTGGATGTCACTGTTATTATGGGGGCACTGTGGATGTCGCTGTTATTATGGGGGCACTGTGGATATCACTGTTATTATGGGAGCACTGTGGATGTCACTGTTATTATGGGGGCACTGTGGATGTCGCTGTTATTATGGGGGCACTGTGGATGTCACTGTTATTATGGGAGCACTGTGGATGTCGCTGTTATTATGGGGGCACTGTGGATGTCACTGTTATTATGGGAGCACTGTGGATGTCACTGTTATTATGGGAGCACTGTGGATATCACTGTTATTATGGGGGCACTGTGGATGTCACTGTTATTATGGGAGCACTGTGGATATCACTGTTATTATGGGGGCACTGTGGATATCACTGTTATTATGGGGGCACTGTGGATATCACTGTTATTATGGGGGCACTGTGGATATCACTGTTATTATGGGGGCACTGTGGATATCACTGTTATTATGGGGGCACTGTGGATGTCACTGTTATTATGGGAGCACTGTGGATGTCGCTGTTATTATGGGGGCACTGTGGATGTCACTGTTATTATGGGAGCACTGTGGATATCACTGTTATTATGGGGGCACTGTGGATATCACTGTTATGGGGGCACTGTGGATATCACTGTTATTATGGGGGCACTGTGGATATCACTGTTATTATGGGGGCACTGTGGATATCACTGTTATTATGGGGGCACTGTGGATGTCACTGTTATTATGGGAGCACTGTGGATGTCGCTGTTATTATGGGGGCACTGTGGATGTCACTGTTATTATGGGAGCACTGTGGATGTCACTGTTATTATGGGAGCACTGTGGATATCACTGTTATTATGGGGGCACTGTGGATGTCACTGTTATTATGGGAGCACTGTGGATATCACTGTTATTATGGGGGCACTGTGGATATCACTGTTATTATGGGGGCACTGTGGATATCACTGTTATTATGGGGGCACTGTGGATATCACTGTTATTATGGGGGCACTGTGGATATCACTGTTATTATGGGGGCACTGTGGATGTCACTGTTATTATGGGAGCACTGTGGATGTCGCTGTTATTATGGGGGCACTGTGGATGTCACTGTTATTATGGGAGCACTGTGGATATCACTGTTATTATGGGGGCACTGTGGATATCACTGTTATGGGGGCACTGTGGATATCACTGTTATTATGGGGGCACTGTGGATGTCACTGTTATTATGGGAGCACTGTGGATGTCACTGTTATTATGGGAGCACTGTGGATGTCACTGTTATTATGGGAGCACTGTGGATATCACTGTTATGGGGGCACTGTGGATATCACTGTTATTATGGGGGCACTGTGGATGTCACTGTTATTATGGGAGCACTGTGGATGTCGCTGTTATTATGGGGGCACTGTGGATGTCACTGTTATTATGGGAGCACTGTGGATGTCACTGTTATTATGGGAGCACTGTGGATATCACTGTTATTATGGGAGCACTGTGGATATCACTGTTATTATGGGAGCACTGTGGATATCACTGTTATTATGGGAGCACTGTGGATGTCGCTGTTATTATGGGAGCACTGTGGATGTCGCTGTTATTATGGGAGCACTGTGGATGTCACTGTTATTATGGGAGCACTGTGGATGTCACTGTTATTATGGGAGCACTGTGGATGTCACTGTTATTATGGGGGCACTGTGGATATCACTGTTATTATGGGGACACTGTGGATGTCACTGTTATTATGGGAGCACTGTGGATGTCACTGTTATTATGGGAGCACTGTGGATGTCACTGTTATTATGGGAGCACTGTGGATATCACTGTTATGGGGGCACTGTGGATATCACTGTTATTATGGGGGCACTGTGGATGTCACTGTTATTATGGGAGCACTGTGGATGTCGCTGTTATTATGGGAGCACTGTGGATATCACTGTTATTATGGGAGCACTGTGGATGTCGCTGTTATTATGGGAGCACTGTGGATATCACTGTTATGGGGGCACTGTGGATATCACTGTTATTATGGGGGCACTGTGGATGTCACTGTTATTATGGGAGCACTGTGGATATCACTGTTATTATGGGGGCACTGTGGATGTCACTGTTATTATGGGAGCACTGTGGATATCACTGTTATTATGGGAGCACTGTGGATATCACTGTTATTATGGGGGCACTGTGGATGTCACTGTTATTATGGGAGCACTGTGGATATCACTGTTATTATGGGAGCACTGTGGATATCACTGTTATTATGGGAGCACTGTGGATGTCACTGTTATTATGGGAGCACTGTGGATATCACTGTTATTATGGGAGCACTGTGGATGTCACTGTTATTATGGGAGCACTGTGGATATCACTGTTATTATGGGAGCACTGTGGATGTCACTGTTATTATGGGAGCACTGTGGATGTCACTGTTATTATGGGAGCACTGTGGATATCACTGTTATTATGGGGGCACTGTGGATATCACTGTTATTATGGGGGCACTGTGGATGTCACTGTTATTATGGGAGCACTGTGGATATCACTGTTATTATGGGAGCACTGTGGATATCACTGTTATTATGGGAGCACTGTGGATATCACTGTTATTATGGGGGCACTGTGGATATCACTGTTATTATGGGGGCACTGTGGATGTCACTGTTATTATGGGAGCACTGTGGATATCACTGTTATTATGGGGGCACTGTGGATGTCACTGTTATTATGGGAGCACTGTGGATGTCGCTGTTATTATGGGGGCACTGTGGATGTCACTGTTATTATGGGGGCACTGTGGATGTCACTGTTATTATGGGAGCACTGTGGATATCACTGTTATTATGGGAGCACTGTGGATATCACTGTTATTATGGGAGCACTGTGGATATCACTGTTATTATGGGGGCACTGTGGATGTCACTGTTATTATGGGAGCACTGTGGATATCACTGTTATTATGGGGGCACTGTGGATATCACTGTTATTATGGGGGCACTGTGGATATCACTGTTATTATGGGGGCACTGTGGATGTCACTGTTATTAATGGAGCACTGTGGATGTCGCTGTTATTATGGGGGCACTGTGGATGTCACTGTTATTATGGGAGCACTGTGGATGTCACTGTTATTATGGGAGCACTGTGGATATCACTGTTATTATGGGGGCACTGTGGATATCACTGTTATGGGGGCACTGTGGATATCACTGTTATTATGGGGGCACTGTGGATGTCACTGTTATTATGGGAGCACTGTGGATGTCACTGTTATTATGGGAGCACTGTGGATGTCACTGTTATTATGGGAGCACTGTGGATATCACTGTTATGGGGGCACTGTGGATATCACTGTTATTATGGGGGCACTGTGGATGTCACTGTTATTATGGGAGCACTGTGGATGTCGCTGTTATTATGGGGGCACTGTGGATGTCACTGTTATTATGGGAGCACTGTGGATATCACTGTTATTATGGGAGCACTGTGGATATCACTGTTATTATGGGGGCACTGTGGATATCACTGTTATTATGGGGCACTGTGGATATCACTGTTATTATGGGAGCACTGTGGATGTCACTGTTATTATGGGAGCACTGTGGATATCACTGTTATTATGGGAGCACTGTGGATGTCACTGTTATTATGGGGGCACTGTGGATGTCACTGTTATTATGGGAGCACTGTGGATATCACTGTTATTATGGGAGCACTGTGGATGTCACTGTTATTATGGGGGCACTGTGGATGTCACTGTTATTATGGGAGCACTGTGGATGTCACTGTTATTATGGGAGCACTGTGGATATCACTGTTATTATGGGAGCACTGTGGATATCACTGTTATTATGGGGGCACTGTGGATATCACTGTTATTATGGGAGCACTGTGGATATCACTGTTATTATGGGAGCACTGTGGATGTCACTGTTATTATGGGGGCACTGTGGATGTCACTGTTATTATGGGAGCACTGTGGATGTCACTGTTATTATGGGAGCACTGTGGATATCACTGTTATTATGGGAGCACTGTGGATATCACTGTTATTATGGGGCACTGTGGATATCACTGTTATTATGGGAGCACTGTGGATATCACTGTTATTATGGGAGCACTGTGGATGTCACTGTTATTATGGGGGCACTGTGGATGTCACTGTTATTATGGGAGCACTGTGGATGTCACTGTTATTATGGGAGCACTGTGGATATCACTGTTATTATGGGAGCACTGTGGATATCACTGTTATTATGGGAGCACTGTGGATATCACTGTTATTATGGGAGCACTGTGGATGTCACTGTTATTATGGGGGCACTGTGGATATCACTGTTATTATGGGAGCACTGTGGATATCACTGTTATTATGGGAGCACTGTGGATATCACTGTTATTATGGGAGCACTGTGGATATCACTGTTATTATGGGAGCACTGTGGATGTCACTGTTATTATGGGAGCACTGTGGATGTCACTGTTATTATAGGAGCACTGTGGATATCACTGTTATTATGGGAGCACTGTGGATATCGCTGTTATTATGGGGGCACTGTGGATATCACTGTTATTATGGGAGCACTGTGGATGTCACTGTTATTATGGGAGCACTGTGGATATCACTGTTATTATGGGAGCACTGTGGATATCACTGTTATTATGGGAGCACTGTGGATGTCACTGTTATTATGGGAGCACTGTGGATGTCACTGTTATTATGGGAGCACTGTGGATATCACTGTTATTATGGGAGCACTGTGGATGTCACTGTTATTATGGGAGCACTGTGGATGTCACTGTTATTATGGGGGCACTGTGGATATCACTGTTATTATGGGGGCACTGTGGATGTCACTGTTATTATGGGAGCACTGTGGATGTCACTGTTATTATGGGGGCACTGTGGATATCACTGTTATTATGGGAGCACTGTGGATATCACTGTTATTATGGGAGCACTGTGGATATCACTGTTATTATGGGAGCACTGTGGATGTCACTGTTATTATGGGAGCACTGTGGATATCACTGTTATTATGGGAGCACTGTGGATGTCACTGTTATTATGGGAGCACTGTGGATGTCACTGTTATTATGGGGGCACTGTGGATATCACTGTTATTATGGGGGCACTGTGGATGTCACTGTTATTATGGGAGCACTGTGGATGTCACTGTTATTATGGGGGCACTGTGGATATCACTGTTATTATGGGAGCACTGTGGATATCACTGTTATTATGGGAGCACTGTGGATGTCACTGTTATTATGGGAGCACTGTGGATGTCACTGTTATTATGGAGCACTGTGGATATCACTGTTATTATGGGGGCACTGTGGATGTCACTGTTATTATGGGAGCACTGTGGATGTCACTGTTATTATGGGGGCACTGTGGATGTCACTGTTATTATGGGAGCACTGTGGATGTCACTGTTATTATGGAGCACTGTGGATATCACTGTTATTATGGGGGCACTGTGGATATCACTGTTATTATGGAGCACTGTGGATGTCACTGTTATTATGGGGGCACTGTGGATGTCACTGTTATTATGGGAGCACTGTGGATGTCACTGTTATTATGGGAGCACTGTGGATGTCACTGTTATTATGGAGCACTGTGGATATCACTGTTATTATGGGGGCACTGTGGATGTCACTGTTATTATGGGAGCACTGTGGATGTCACTGTTATTATGGAGCACTGTGGATATCACTGTTATTATGGGGGCACTGTGGATATCACTGTTATTATGGAGCACTGTGGATGTCACTGTTATTATGGAGCACTGTGGATGTCACTGTTATTATGGGGGCACTGTGGATGTCACTGTTATTATGGGAGCACTGTGGATGTCGCTGTTATTATGGGAGCACTGTGGATATCACTGTTATTATGGGAGCACTGTGGATATCACTGTTATTATGGAGCACTGTGGATGTCACTGTTATTATGGGAGCACTGTGGATGTTACTGTTATTATGGGAGCACTGTGGATGTCGCTGTTATTATGGGAACACTGTGGATGTTACTGTTATTATGGGGGCACTGTGGATATCACTGTTATTATGGGAGCACTGTGGATGTCACTGTTATTATGGGAGCACTGTGGATGTCACTGTTATGGGAGCACTGTGGATGTCACTGTTATTATGGGAGCACTGTGGATATCACTGTTATTATGGGAGCACTGTGGATGTCACTGTTATTATGGGAGCACTGTGGATATCGCTGTTATTATGGGAGCACTGTGGATGTCGCTGTTATTATGGGAGCACTGTGGATGTCACTGTTATTATGGGAGCACTGTGGATGTCACTGTTATTATGGGGGCACTGTGGATGTCACTGTTATTATGGGGGCACTGTGGATATCGCTGTTATTATGGGAGCACTGTGGATGTCACTGTTATTATGGGGGCACTGTGGATGTCGCTGTTATTATGGGAGCACTGTGGATGTCACTGTTATTATGGGAGCACTGTGGATGTCACTGTTATTATGGGGGCACTGTGGATATCACTGTTATTATGGGAGCACTGTGGATATCACTGTTATTATGGGGGCACTGTGGATGTCACTGTTATTATGGAGCACTGTGGATATCACTGTTATTATGGGAGCACTGTGGATGTCACTGTTATTATGGGAGCACTGTGGATGTCACTGTTATTATGGGAGCACTGTGGATATCACCGTTATTATGGGAGCACTGTGGATGTCACCGTTATTATGGGAGCACTGTGGATATCACTGTTATTATGGGGGCACTGTGGATGTCACTGTTATTATGGGAGCACTGTGGATGTCACTGTTATTATGGGAGCACTGTGGATGTCGCTGTTATTATGGGAGCACTGTGGATGTCGCTGTTATTATGGGGGCACTGTGGATATCGCTGTTATTATGGGAGCACTGTGGATGTCGCTGTTATTATGGGGGCACTGTGGATATCGCTGTTATTATGGGAGCACTGTGGATGTCGCTGTTATTATGGGGGCACTGTGGATATCGCTGTTATTATGGGAGCACTGTGGATGTCACTGTTATTATGGGAGCACTGTGGATGTCGCTGTTATTATGGGAGCACTGTGGATATCACTGTTATTATGGGAGCACTGTGGATGTCACTGTTATTATGGGGGCACTGTGGATATCACTGTTATTATGGGAGCACTGTGGATGTCACTGTTATTATGGGAGCACTGTGGATGTCACTGTTATTATGGGAGCACTGTGGATGTCACTGTTATTATGGGAGCACTGTGGATGTCACTGTTATTATGGGAGCACTGTGGATATCACTGTTATTATGGGGGCACTGTGGATGTCACTGTTATTATGGGAGCACTGTGGATGTCACTGTTATTATGGGAGCACTGTGGATGTCGCTGTTATTATGGGAGCACTGTGGATATCACTGTTATTATGGGAGCACTGTGGATGTCACTGTTATGGGAGCACTGTGGATGTCGCTGTTATTATGGGGGCACTGTGGATGTTACTGTTATTATGGGAGCACTGTGGATGTCACTGTTATTATGGGAGCACTGTGGATGTCACTGTTATTATGGGAGCACTGTGGATGTCACTGTTATTATGGGAGCACTGTGGATGTCACTGTTATTATGGGAGCACTGTGGATGTCACTGTTATTATGGGAGCACTGTGGATATCACTGTTATTATGGGGGCACTGTGGATGTCACTGTTATTATGGGGCACTGTGGATGTCACTGTTATTATGGGGCACTGTGGATGTCACTGTTATGGGAGCACTGTGGATATCACTTATTATGGGGGCACTGTGGATATCACTGTTATTATGGGGGCACTGTGGATGTCACTGTTATGGGAGCACTGTGGATGTCACTGTTATTATGGGAGCACTGTGGATGTCACTGTTATTATGGGGGCACTGTGGATGTCACTGTTATGGGAGCACTGTGGATATCACTTATTATGGGGGCACTGTGGATATCACTGTTATTATGGGGGCACTGTGGATATCGCTGTTATTATGGGAGCACTGTGGATGTCGCTGTTATTATGGGAGCACTGTGGATGTCGCTGTTATTATGGGAGCACTGTGGATGTCACTGTTATTATGGGGGCACTGTGGATATCACTGTTATTATGGGGGCACTGTGGATATCGCTGTTATTATGGGAGCACTGTGGATATCGCTGTTATTATGGGGGCACTGTGGATATCGCTGTTATTATGGGAGTACTGTGGATATCGCTGTTATTATGGGGGCACTGTGGATATCTCTGTTATTATGGGGGCACTGTGGATGTCGCTGTTATTATGGGGGCACTGTGGATGTCGCTGTTATTATGGGAGCACTGTGGATGTCGCTGTTATTATGGGGGCACTGTGGATGTCGCTGTTATTATGGGGGCACTGTGGATGTCGCTGTTATTATGGGGGCACTGTGGATGTCGCTGTTATTATGGGGGCACTGTGGATGTCGCTGTTATTATGGGGGCACTGTGGATATCACTGTTATTATGGGAGCACTGTGGATATCACTGTTATTATGGGGGCACTGTGGATATCACTGTTATTATGGGAGCACTGTGGATATCACTGTTATTATGGGAGCACTGTGGATATCACTGTTATTATGGGGGCACTGTGGATATCACTGTTATTATGGGGGCACTGTGGATGTCACTGTTATTATGGGAGCACTGTGGATGTCGCTGTTATTATGGGGGCACTGTGGATATCACTGTTATTATGGGGGCACTGTGGATATCACTGTTATTATGGGGGCACTGTGGATATCACTGTTATTATGGGAGCACTGTGGATGTCGCTGTTATTATGGGGGCACTGTGGATATCACTGTTATTATGGGAGCACTGTGGATATCACTGTTATTATGGGAGCACTGTGGATATCACTGTTATTATGGGAGCACTGTGGATATCACTGTTATTATGGGGGCACTGTGGATATCACTGTTATTATGGGAGCACTGTGGATGTCACTGTTATTATGGGAGCACTGTGGATATCACTGTTATTATGGGAGCACTGTGGATGTCACTGTTATTATGGGAGCACTGTGGATGTCACTGTTATTATGGGAGCACTGTGGATATCACTGTTATTATGGGGGCACTGTGGATATCACTGTTATTATGGGAGCACTGTGGATATCACTGTTATTATGGGAGCACTGTGGATATCACTGTTATTATGGGAGCACTGTGGATATCACTGTTATTATGGGGGCACTGTGGATATCACTGTTATTATGGGGGCACTGTGGATGTCACTGTTATTATGGGAGCACTGTGGATATCACTGTTATTATGGGAGCACTGTGGATATCACTGTTATTATGGGAGCACTGTGGATGTCACTGTTATTATGGGAGCACTGTGGATGTCACTGTTATTATGGGAGCACTGTGGATGTCACTGTTATTATGGGAGCACTGTGGATATCGCTGTTATTATGGGAGCACTGTGGATGTCGCTGTTATTATGGGAGCACTGTGGATATCGCTGTTATTATGGGAGCACTGTGGATGTCACTGTTATTATGGGAGCACTGTGGATGTCACTGTTATTATGGGAGCACTGTGGATATCACTGTTATTATAGGAGCACTGTGGATATCACTGTTATTATGGGGGCACTGTGGATATCACTGTTATTATGGGGGCACTGTGGATGTCACTGTTATTATGGGGGCACTGTGGATGTCACTGTTATTATGGGGGCACTGTGGATGTCGCTGTTATTATGGGAGCACTGTGGATATCGCTGTTATTATGGGGGCACTGTGGATATCGCTGTTATTATGGGGGCACTGTGGATGTCACTGTTATTATGGGGGCACTGTGGATGTCACTGTTATTATGGGGGCACTGTGGATGTCGCTGTTATTATGGGAGCACTGTGGATATCGCTGTTATTATGGGGGCACTGTGGATATCGCTGTTATTATGGGGGCACTGTGGATGTCACTGTTATTATGGGGGCACTGTGGATGTCGCTGTTATTATGGAGGCACTGTGGATGTCGCTGTTATTATGGGGCACTGTGGATGTCGCTGTTATTATGGGGACACTGTGGATGTCGCTGTTGTTATGGGAGCACTGTGGATGTCGCTGTTATTATGGGGCACTGTGGATGTCACTGTTATTATGGGGGCACTGTGGATGTCGCTGTTATTATGGGAGCACTGTGGATATCACTGTTATTATGGGAGCACTGTGGATGTCACTGTTATTATGGGGCACTGTGGATGTCACTGTTATTATGGGAGCACTGTGGATATCACTGTTATTATGGGGGCACTGTGGATGTCACTGTTATTATGGGAGCACTGTGGATATCGCTGTTATTATGGGAGCACTGTGGATATCACTGTTATTATGGGAGCACTGTGGATATCACTGTTATTATGGGGGCACTGTGGATGTCGCTGTTATTATGGGAGCACTGTGGATGTCACTGTTATTATGGGAGCACTGTGGATGTCACTGTTATTATGGGAGCACTGTGGATATCACTGTTATTATGGGGGCACTGTGGATATCACTGTTATTATGAGAGCACTGTGGATGTCGCTGTTATTATGGGAGCACTGTGGATGTCACTGTTATTATGGGAGCACTGTGGATGTCACTGTTATTATGGGGCACTGTGGATGTCACTGTTATTATGGGAGCACTGTGGATATCACTGTTATTATGGGGGCACTGTGGATGTCACTGTTATTATGGGAGCACTGTGGATATCACTGTTATTATGGGAGCACTGTAGATGTCACTGTTATTATGGGAGCACTGTGGATATCGCTGTTATTATGGGAGCACTGTAGATGTCACTGTTATTATGGGAGCACTGTGGATATCACTGTTATTATGGGGGCACTGTGGATGTCACTGTTATTATGGGAGCACTGTGGATGTCACTGTTATTATGGGAGCACTGTGGATGTCACTGTTATTATGGGGGCACTGTGGATGTCGCTGTTATTATGGGAGCACTGTGGATGTCGCTGTTATTATGGGGGCACTGTGGATGTCGCTGTTATTATGGGAGCACTGTGGATGTCACTGTTATTATGGGAGCACTGTGGATGTCACTGTTATTATGGGGGCACTGTGGATGTCGCTGTTATTATGGGAGCACTGTGGATGTCGCTGTTATTATGGAGCACTGTGGATGTCACTGTTATTATGGGAGCACTGTGGATGTCGCTGTTATTATGGAGCACTGTGGATGTCACTGTTATTATGGGAGCACTGTGGATGTCACTGTTATTATGGGAGCACTGTGGATGTCACTGTTATTATGGGGGCACTGTGGATATCACTGTTATTATGGGAGCACTGTGGATGTCACTGTTATTATGGGGCACTGTGGATGTCGCTGTTATTATGGGAGCACTGTGGATGTCGCTGTTATTATGGAGCACTGTGGATGTCGCTGTTATTATGGAGCACTGTGGATGTCACTGTTATTATGGGGCACTGTGGATGTCACTGTTATTATGGGGCACTGTGGATGTCGCTGTTATTATGGGAGCACTGTGGATGTCACTGTTATTATGGGAGCACTGTGGATGTCACTGTTATTATGGGGCACTGTGGATGTCGCTGTTATTATGGGGCACTGTGGATGTCACTGTTATTATGGGGCACTGTGGATGTCGCTGTTATTATGGGAGCACTGTGGATGTCACTGTTATTATGGAGCACTGTGGATGTCACTGTTATTATGGGGCACTGTGGATGTCACTGTTATTATGGGGCACTGTGGATGTCGCTGTTATTATGGGGCACTGTGGATGTCACTGTTATTATGGGGCACTGTGGATGTCGCTGTTATTATGGGAGCACTGTGGATGTCGCTGTTATTATGGAGCACTGTGGATGTCGCTGTTATTATGGAGCACTGTGGATATCACTGTTATTATGGGGCACTGTGGATGTCACTGTTATTATGGGGCACTGTGGATGTCGCTGTTATTATGGGAGCACTGTGGATGTCACTGTTATTATGGGGCACTGTGGATGTCACTGTTATTATGGGAGCACTGTGGATGTCGCTGTTATTATGGGAGCACTGTGGATGTCACTGTTATTATGGGGCACTGTGGATGTCACTGTTATTATGGGGGCACTGTGGATATCACTGTTATTATGGGAGCACTGTGGATGTCACTGTTATTATGGGGCACTGTGGATGTCACTGTTATTATGGGAGCACTGTGGATGTCGCTGTTATTATGGGAGCACTGTGGATATCACTGTTATTATGGGAGCACTGTGGATATCACTGTTATTATGGGAGCACTGTGGATGTCGCTGTTATTATGGGGCACTGTGGATGTCGCTGTTATTATGGGAGCACTGTGGATGTCGCTGTTATTATGGGGCACTGTGGATGTCACTGTTATTATGGGAGCACTGTGGATGTCGCTGTTATTATGGGAGCACTGTGGATGTCACTGTTATTATGGGGCACTGTGGATATCATTGTTATTATGGGAGCACTGTGGATGTCGCTGTTATTATGGAGGCACTGTGGATGTCGCTGTTATTATGGGGCACTGTGGATGTCGCTGTTATTATGGGGCACTGTGGATGTCGCTGTTATTATGGGAGCACTGTGGATGTCACTGTTATTATGGGAGCACTGTGGATATCGCTGTTATTATGGGGCACTGTGGATGTCACTGTTATTATGGGAGCACTGTGGATGTCGCTGTTATTATGGGAGCACTGTGGATATCACTGTTATTATGGGAGCACTGTGGATGTCGCTGTTATTATGGGGGCACTGTGGATGTCGCTGTTATTATGGGAGCACTGTGGATATCACTGTTATTATGGGAGCACTGTGGATGTCGCTGTTATTATGGGAGCACTGTGGATATCACTGTTATTATGGGAGCACTGTGGATGTCACTGTTATTATGGGAGCACTGTGGATGTCGCTGTTATGGGAGCACTGTGGATATCACTGTTATTATGGGAGCACTGTGGATGTCGCTGTTATTATGGGAGCACTGTGGATATCACTGTTATTATGGGAGCACTGTGGATGTCACTGTTATTATGGGAGCACTGTGGATGTCGCTGTTATTATGGGAGCACTGTGGATATCACTGTTATTATGGGAGCACTGTGGATGTCGCTGTTATTATGGGGGCACTGTGGATATCACTGTTATTATGGGAGCACTGTGGATATCACTGTTATTATGGGAGCACTGTGGATGTCGCTGTTATTATGGGAGCACTGTGGATGTCACTGTTATTATGGGAGCACTGTGGATGTCGCTGTTATTATGGGAGCACTGTGGATGTCGCTGTTATTATGGAGCACTGTGGATGTCACTGTTATTATGGGAGCACTGTGGATGTCACTGTTATTATGGGGGCACTGTGGATGTCGCTGTTATTATGGGAGCACTGTGGATGTCGCTGTTATTATGGGAGCACTGTGGATGTCGCTGTTATTATGGAGCACTGTGGATGTCGCTGTTATTATGGGAGCACTGTGGATATCACTATTATTATGGGAGCACTGTGGATGTCGCTGTTATTATGGGAGCACTGTGGATGTCACTGTTATTATGGGAGCACTGTGGATGTCGCTGTTATTATGGGAGCACTGTGGATGTCACTGTTATTATGGGAGCACTGTGGATGTCACTGTTATTATGGGAGCACTGTGGATGTCGCTGTTATTATGGGAGCACTGTGGATATCACTGTTATTATGGAGGCACTGTGGATATCACTGTTATTATGGAGGCACTGTGGATGTCACTGTTATTATGGGAGCACTGTGGATATCACTGTTATTATGGGGGCACTGTGGATGTCGCTGTTATTATGGAGGCACTGTGGATATCACTGTTATTATGGAGGCACTGTGGATGTCACTGTTATTATGGGAGCACTGTGGATATCACTGTTATTATGGGGGCACTGTGGATGTCGCTGTTATTATGGGAGCACTGTGGATGTCACTGTTATTATGGGAGCACTGTGGATATCACTGTTATTATGGGAGCACTGTGGATGTCACTGTTATTATGAGAGCACTGTGGATGTCGCTGTTATTATGGGAGCACTGTGGATGTCGCTGTTATTATGGAGCACTGTGGATGTCGCTGTTATTATGGGAGCACTGTGGATATCACTGTTATTATGGGGGCACTGTGGATGTCGCTGTTATTATGGGGGCACTGTGGATGTCACTGTTATTATGGGAGCACTGTGGATATCACTGTTATTATGGGAGCACTGTGGATGTCACTGTTATTATGAGAGCACTGTGGATGTCGCTGTTATTATGGGAGCACTGTGGATGTCGCTGTTATTATGGAGCACTGTGGATGTCGCTGTTATTATGGGAGCACTGTGGATATCACTGTTATTATGGGGCACTGTGGATGTCGCTGTTATTATGGAGCACTGTGGATGTCACTGTTATTATGGGAGCACTGTGGATGTCGCTGTTATTATGGGAGCACTGTGGATATCACTGTTATTATGGGGCACTGTGGATGTCGCTGTTATTATGGAGCACTGTGGATGTCACTGTTATTATGGGAGCACTGTGGATGTCGCTGTTATTATGGGAGCACTGTGGATGTCACTGTTATTATGGGGGCACTGTGGATGTCACTGTTATTATGGGAGCACTGTGGATGTCGCTGTTATTATGGGAGCACTGTGGATGTCGCTGTTATTATGGGAGCACTGTGGATGTCACTGTTATTATGGGAGCACTGTGGATGTCACTGTTATTATGGGAGCACTGTGGATGTCGCTGTTATTATGGGAGCACTGTGGATGTCGCTGTTATTATGGAGGCACTGTGGATGTCGCTGTTATTATGGGGGCACTGTGGATGTCACTGTTATTATGGGAGCACTGTGGATGTCACTGTTATTATGGGAGCACTGTGGATGTCGCTGTTATTATGGGAGCACTGTGGATGTCACTGTTATTATGGGAGCACTGTGGATGTCACTGTTATTATGGGAGCACTGTGGATATCACTGTTATTATGGGGGCACTGTGGATGTCGCTGTTATTATGGGAGCACTGTGGATGTCGCTGTTATTATGGAGCACTGTGGATGTCACTGTTATTATGGGAGCACTGTGGATGTCACTGTTATTATGGGGGCACTGTGGATGTCGCTGTTATTATGGGAGCACTGTGGATGTCGCTGTTATTATGGGGGCACTGTGGATGTCGCTGTTATTATGGGAGCACTGTGGATGTCGCTGTTATTATGGGGGCACTGTGGATGTCGCTGTTATTATGGGAGCACTGTGGATGTCGCTGTTATTATGGGGGCACTGTGGATGTCGCTGTTATTATGGGGGCACTGTGGATGTCGCTGTTATTATGGGGGCACTGTGGATGTCGCTGTTATTATGGGGGCACTGTGGATGTCGCTGTTATTATGGGGGCACTGTGGATGTCGCTGTTATTATGGGGGCACTGTGGATGTCGCTGTTATTATGGGAGCACTGTGGATATCGCTGTTATTATGGGAGCACTGTGGATGTCGCTGTTATTATGGGAGCACTGTGGATGTCGCTGTTATTATGGGAGCACTGTGGATGTCGCTGTTATTATGGGAGCACTGTGGATATCGCTGTTATTATGGGAGCACTGTGGATATCACTGTTATTATGGGAGCACTGTGGATATCACTGTTATTAAGGGGCACTGTGGATGTCGCTGTTATTATGGGAGCACTGTGGATGTCGCTGTTATTATGGGAGCACTGTGGATGTCGCTGTTATTATGGGAGCACTGTGGATGTCACTGTTATTATGGGAGCACTGTGGATGTCACTGTTATTATGGGAGCACTGTGGATGTCACTGTTATTATGGGAGCACTGTGGATGTCACTGTTATTATGGGAGCACTGTGGATGTCACTGTTATTATGGGAGCACTGTGGATATCACTGTTATTATGGGAGCACTGTGGATATCACTGTTATTATGGGAGCACTGTGGATGTCACTGTTATTATGGGAGCACTGTGGATGTCACTGTTATTATGGGAGCACTGTGGATGTCACTGTTATTATGGAGCACTGTGGATATCACTGTTATTATGGGGCACTGTGGATGTCACTGTTATTATGGGGCACTGTGGATGTCGCTGTTATTATGGGAGCACTGTGGATGTCACTGTTATTATGGGGCACTGTGGATGTCACTGTTATTATGGGAGCACTGTGGATGTCGCTGTTATTATGGGAGCACTGTGGATGTCACTGTTATTATGGGGCACTGTGGATGTCACTGTTATTATGGGGGCACTGTGGATATCACTGTTATTATGGGAGCACTGTGGATGTCACTGTTATTATGGGGCACTGTGGATGTCACTGTTATTATGGGAGCACTGTGGATGTCGCTGTTATTATGGGAGCACTGTGGATATCACTGTTATTATGGGAGCACTGTGGATATCACTGTTATTATGGGAGCACTGTGGATGTCGCTGTTATTATGGGGCACTGTGGATGTCGCTGTTATTATGGGAGCACTGTGGATGTCGCTGTTATTATGGGGCACTGTGGATGTCACTGTTATTATGGGAGCACTGTGGATGTCGCTGTTATTATGGGAGCACTGTGGATGTCACTGTTATTATGGGGCACTGTGGATATCATTGTTATTATGGGAGCACTGTGGATGTCGCTGTTATTATGGAGGCACTGTGGATGTCGCTGTTATTATGGGGCACTGTGGATGTCGCTGTTATTATGGGGCACTGTGGATGTCGCTGTTATTATGGGAGCACTGTGGATGTCACTGTTATTATGGGGCACTGTGGATGTCACTGTTATTATGGGAGCACTGTGGATGTCGCTGTTATTATGGGAGCACTGTGGATATCACTGTTATTATGGGAGCACTGTGGATGTCGCTGTTATTATGGGGGCACTGTGGATATCACTGTTATTATGGGAGCACTGTGGATATCACTGTTATTATGGGAGCACTGTGGATGTCGCTGTTATTATGGGAGCACTGTGGATGTCACTGTTATTATGGGAGCACTGTGGATGTCGCTGTTATTATGGGAGCACTGTGGATGTCGCTGTTATTATGGAGCACTGTGGATGTCACTGTTATTATGGGAGCACTGTGGATGTCACTGTTATTATGGGGGCACTGTGGATGTCGCTGTTATTATGGGAGCACTGTGGATGTCGCTGTTATTATGGGAGCACTGTGGATGTCGCTGTTATTATGGAGCACTGTGGATGTCGCTGTTATTATGGGAGCACTGTGGATATCACTATTATTATGGGAGCACTGTGGATGTCGCTGTTATTATGGGAGCACTGTGGATGTCACTGTTATTATGGGAGCACTGTGGATGTCGCTGTTATTATGGGAGCACTGTGGATGTCACTGTTATTATGGGAGCACTGTGGATGTCACTGTTATTATGGGGGCACTGTGGATGTCACTGTTATTATGGGAGCACTGTGGATGTCGCTGTTATTATGGGAGCACTGTGGATATCACTGTTATTATGGAGGCACTGTGGATATCACTGTTATTATGGAGGCACTGTGGATGTCACTGTTATTATGGGAGCACTGTGGATATCACTGTTATTATGGGGGCACTGTGGATGTCGCTGTTATTATGGAGGCACTGTGGATATCACTGTTATTATGGAGGCACTGTGGATGTCACTGTTATTATGGGAGCACTGTGGATATCACTGTTATTATGGGGGCACTGTGGATGTCGCTGTTATTATGGGAGCACTGTGGATGTCACTGTTATTATGGGAGCACTGTGGATGTCACTGTTATTATGGGGCACTGTGGATGTCGCTGTTATTATGGGAGCACTGTGGATGTCGCTGTTATTATGGAGCACTGTGGATGTCACTGTTATTATGGGAGCACTGTGGATGTCACTGTTATTATGGGAGCACTGTGGATGTCACTGTTATTATGGGAGCACTGTGGATGTCGCTGTTATTATGGGAGCACTGTGGATGTCACTGTTATTATGGGAGCACTGTGGATGTCGCTGTTATTATGGGAGCACTGTGGATGTCGCTGTTATTATGGGAGCACTGTGGATGTCACTGTTATTATGGGAGCACTGTGGATGTCACTGTTATTATGGGAGCACTGTGGATGTCGCTGTTATTATGGGAGCACTGTGGATGTCGCTGTTATTATGGAGGCACTGTGGATGTCGCTGTTATTATGGGGGCACTGTGGATGTCACTGTTATTATGGGAGCACTGTGGATGTCACTGTTATTATGGGAGCACTGTGGATGTCGCTGTTATTATGGGAGCACTGTGGATGTCACTGTTATTATGGGAGCACTGTGGATGTCACTGTTATTATGGGAGCACTGTGGATGTCGCTGTTATTATGGGAGCACTGTGGATGTCGCTGTTATTATGGAGCACTGTGGATGTCACTGTTATTATGGGAGCACTGTGGATGTCACTGTTATTATGGGGGCACTGTGGATGTCGCTGTTATTATGGGAGCACTGTGGATGTCGCTGTTATTATGGGGGCACTGTGGATGTCGCTGTTATTATGGGAGCACTGTGGATGTCGCTGTTATTATGGGGGCACTGTGGATGTCGCTGTTATTATGGGAGCACTGTGGATGTCGCTGTTATTATGGGGGCACTGTGGATGTCGCTGTTATTATGGGGGCACTGTGGATGTCGCTGTTATTATGGGGGCACTGTGGATGTCGCTGTTATTATGGGGGCACTGTGGATGTCGCTGTTATTATGGGGGCACTGTGGATGTCGCTGTTATTATGGGGGCACTGTGGATGTCGCTGTTATTATGGGAGCACTGTGGATATCGCTGTTATTATGGGGCACTGTGGATGTCGCTGTTATTATGGGAGCACTGTGGATGTCGCTGTTATTATGGGAGCACTGTGGATATCACTGTTATTATGGGAGCACTGTGGATGTCACTGTTATTATGGGAGCACTGTGGATATCACTGTTATTATGGGAGCACTGTGGATATCACTGTTATTATGGGAGCACTGTGGATATCACTGTTATTATGGGAGCACTGTGGATGTCACTGTTATTATGGGAGCACTGTGGATGTCACTGTTATTATGGGAGCACTGTGGATATCACTGTTATTATGGGAGCACTGTGGATATCACTGTTATTATGGGGCACTGTGGATGTCGCTGTTATTATGGGAGCACTGTGGATGTCGCTGTTATTATGGGAGCACTGTGGATGTCACTGTTATTATGGGAGCACTGTGGATGTCACTGTTATTATGGGAGCACTGTGGATGTCACTGTTATTATGGGAGCACTGTGGATGTCACTGTTATTATGGGAGCACTGTGGATGTCACTGTTATTATGGGAGCACTGTGGATATCACTGTTATTATGGGAGCACTGTGGATATCACTGTTATTATGGGAGCACTGTGGATGTCACTGTTATTATGGGAGCACTGTGGATGTCACTGTTATTATGGGAGCACTGTGGATGTCACTGTTATTATGGGAGCACTGTGGATGTCACTGTTATTATGGGAGCACTGTGGATATCACTGTTATTATGGGAGCACTGTGGATGTCGCTGTTATTATGGGAGCACTGTATATATCACTGTTATTATGGGAGCACTGTGGATGTCACTGTTATTATGGGAGCACTGTGGATATCACTGTTATTATGGGAGCACTGTGGATGTCGCTGTTATTATGGGGGCACTGTGGATGTCGCTGTTATTATGGGAGCACTGTGGATGTCGCTGTTATTATGGGAGCACTGTGGATGTCACTGTTATTATGGGAGCACTGTGGATGTCACTGTTATTATGGGAGCACTGTGGATATCACTGTTATTATGGGAGCACTGTGGATGTCACTGTTATTATGGGAGCACTGTGGATGTCACTGTTATTATGGGAGCACTGTGGATATCACTGTTATTATGGGAGCACTGTGGATATCACTGTTATTATGGGAGCACTGTGGATATCACTGTTATTATGGGAGCACTGTGGATGTCACTGTTATTATGGGAGCACTGTGGATGTCACTGTTATTATGGGAGCACTGTGGATATCACTGTTATTATGGGAGCACTGTGGATGTCGCTGTTATTATGGGAGCACTGTATATATCACTGTTATTATGGGAGCACTGTGGATATCACTGTTATTATGGGAGCACTGTGGATATCACTGTTATTATGGGAGCACTGTGGATGTCACTGTTATTATGGGAGCACTGTGGATGTCGCTGTTATTATGGGAGCACTGTGGATATCACTGTTATTATGGGAGCACTGTATATATCACTGTTATTATGGGAGCACTGTGGATATCGCTGTTATTATGGGGGCACTGTGGATATCACTGTTATTATGGGAGCACTGTGGATATCACTGTTATTATGGGAGCACTGTGGATATCACTGTTATTATGGGAGCACTGTGGATGTCACTGTTATTATGGGAGCACTGTGGATGTCGCTGTTATTATGGGAGCACTGTGGATATCACTGTTATTATGGGAGCACTGTATATATCACTGTTATTATGGGAGCACTGTGGATATCACTGTTATTATGGGAGCACTGTGGATATCACTGTTATTATGGGAGCACTGTGGATATCACTGTTATTATGGGAGCACTGTGGATATCACTGTTATTATGGGAGCACTGTGGATATCACTGTTATTATGGGAGCACTGTGGATGTCACTGTTATTATGGGAGCACTGTGGATGTCGCTGTTATTATGGGAGCACTGTGGATATCACTGTTATTATGGGAGCACTGTATATATCACTGTTATTATGGGAGCACTGTGGATGTCACTGTTATTATGGGAGCACTGTGGATATCACTGTTATTATGGGAGCACTGTGGATATCGCTGTTATTATGGGGGCACTGTGGATATCACTGTTATTATGGGGGCACTGTGGATGTCACTGTTATTATGGGAGCACTGTGGATATCACTGTTATTATGGGAGCACTGTATATATCACTGTTATTATGGGAGCACTGTGGATATCACTGTTATTATGGGAGCACTGTGGATATCACTGTTATTATGGGAGCACTGTGGATGTCACTGTTATTATGGGAGCACTGTGGATGTCACTGTTATTATGGGAGCACTGTGGATGTCACTGTTATTATGGGAGCACTGTGGATGTCACTGTTATTATGGGAGCACTGTGGATGTCACTGTTATTATGGGAGCACTGTGGATATCACTGTTATTATGGGAGCACTGTGGATGTCTCTGTTATTATGGGAGCACTGTGGATGTCACTGTTATTATGGGAGCACTGTGGATGTCGCTGTTATTATGGGAGCACTGTGGATATCACTGTTATTATGGGAGCACTGTGGATATCGCTGTTATTATGGGAGCACTGTGGATATCGCTGTTATTATGGGAGCACTGTGGATATCGCTGTTATTATGGGAGCACTGTGGATATCACTGTTATTATGGGGGCACTGTATATATCGCTGTTATTATGGGGGCACTGTGGATGTCACTGTTATTATGGGAGCACTGTGGATATCGCTGTTATTATGGGAGCACTGTGGATATCGCTGTTATTATGGGAGCACTGTGGATATCGCTGTTATTATGGGAGCACTGTGGATGTCACTGTTATTATGGGGGCACTGTGGATATCGCTGTTATTATGGGGGCACTGTGGATATCACTGTTATTATGGGAGCACTGTGGATATCGCTGTTATTATGGGAGCACTGTGGATGTCACTGTTATTATGGGGGCACTGTGGATATCGCTGTTATTATGGGAGCACTGTGGATATCACTGTTATTATGGGAGCACTGTGGATATCGCTGTTATTATGGGAGCACTGTGGATGTCGCTGTTATTATGGGGGCACTGTGGATATCGCTGTTATTATGGGGGCACTGTGGATATCACTGTTATTATGGGAGCACTGTGGATATCACTGTTATTATGGGAGCACTGTGGATATCGCTGTTATTATGGGAGCACTGTGGATATCGCTGTTATTATGGGGGCACTGTGGATATCGCTGTTATTATGGGAGCACTGTGGATATCGCTGTTATTATGGGGGCACTGTGGATGTCACTGTTATTATGGGAGCACTGTGGATGTCACTGTTATTATGGGGGCACTGTGGATATCGCTGTTATTATGGGGGCACTGTGGATATCGCTGTTATTATGGGAGCACTGTGGATATCACTGTTATTATGGGAGCACTGTGGATATCACTGTTATTATGGGAGCACTGTGGATATCACTGTTATTATGGGAGCACTGTGGATATCACTGTTATTATGGGAGCACTGTGGATATCACTGTTATTATGGGAGCACTGTGGATATCACTTATTATGGGAGCACTGTGGATGTCACTGTTATTATGGGAGCACTGTGGATATCACTGTTATTATGGGAGCACTGTGGATGTCACTGTTATTATGGGAGCACTGTGGATATCACTGTTATTATGGGAGCACTGTGGATATCACTGTTATTATGGGGGCACTGTGGATATCACTTATTATGGGAGCACTGTGGATATCGCTGTTATTATGGGAGCACTGTGGATATCGCTGTTATTATGGGAGCACTGTGGATATCGCTGTTATTATGGGAGCACTGTGGATATCGCTGTTATTATGGGAGCACTGTGGATATCACTGTTATTATGGGGGCACTGTGGATATCACTTATTATGGGAGCACTGTGGATATCACTGTTATTATGGGAGCACTGTGGATATCACTGTTATTATGGGAGCACTGTGGATATCGCTGTTATTATGGGAGCACTGTGGATATCGCTGTTATTATGGGAGCACTGTGGATATCGCTGTTATTATGGGAGCACTGTGGATATCACTGTTATTATGGGAGCACTGTGGATATCACTGTTATTATGGGAGCACTGTGGATATCACTGTTATTATGGGAGCACTGTGGATATCACTGTTATTATGGGAGCACTGTGGATATCACTGTTATTATGGGGGCACTGTGGATGTCGCTGTTATTATGGGAGCACTGTGGATATCGCTGTTATTATGGGAGCACTGTGGATGTCACTGTTATTATGGGAGCACTGTGGATATCGCTGTTATTATGGGAGCACTGTGGATGTCACTGTTATTATGGGAGCACTGTGGATATCACTGTTATTATGGGAGCACTGTGGATATCACTGTTATTATGGGAGCACTGTGGATATCACTGTTATTATGGGAGCACTGTGGATGTCGCTGTTATTATGGGAGCACTGTGGATGTCGCTGTTGTTATGGGGGCACTGTGGATGTCACTGTTATTATGGGAGCACTGTGGACGTCACTGTTATTATGGGAGCACTGTGGACATCACTGTTATTATGGGAGCACTGTGGATATCACTGTTATTATGGGAGCACTGTGGATATCACTGTTATTATGGGAGCACTGTGGATGTCGCTGTTATTATGGGAGCACTGTGGATGTCACTGTTATTATGGGAGCACTGTGGATATCACTGTTATTATGGGAGCACTGTGGATGTCACTGTTATTATGGGAGCACTGTGGATGTCACTGTTATTATGGGAGCACTGTGGATGTCACTGTTATTATGGGGCACTGTGGATGTCACTGTTATTATGGGAGCACTGTGGATGTCACTGTTATTATGGGAGCACTGTGGATGTCACTGTTATTATGGGGCACTGTGGATGTCACTGTTATTATGGGAGCACTGTGGATGTCGCTGTTATTATGGGAGCACTGTGGATGTCGCTGTTATTATGGGGGCACTGTGGATATCGCTGTTATTATGGGAGCACTGTGGATGTCACTGTTATTATGGGAGCACTGTGGATGTCGCTGTTATTATGGGAGCACTGTGGATATCACTGTTATTATGGGAGCACTGTGGATGTCACTGTTATTATGGGAGCACTGTGGATGTCGCTGTTATTATGGGAGCACTGTGGATATCACTGTTATTATGGGAGCACTGTGGATATCACTGTTATTATGGGAGCACTGTGGATGTCACTGTTATTATGGGAGCACTGTGGATGTCACTGTTATTATGGGAGCACTGTGGATGTCACTGTTATTATGGGGCACTGTGGATGTCACTGTTATTATGGGAGCACTGTGGATATCACTGTTATTATGGGAGCACTGTGGATGTCGCTGTTATTATGGGAGCACTGTGGATATCACTGTTATTATGGGAGCACTGTGGATGTCACTGTTATTATGGGAGCACTGTGGATGTCGCTGTTATTATGGGAGCACTGTGGATATCACTGTTATTATGGGAGCACTGTGGATATCACTGTTATTATGGGAGCACTGTGGATGTCACTGTTATTATGGGAGCACTGTGGATATCACTGTTATTATGGGAGCACTGTGGATATCACTGTTATTATGGGAGCACTGTGGATATCACTGTTATTATGGGAGCACTGTGGATGTCACTATTATTATGGGAGCACTGTGGATATCACTGTTATTATGGGGGCACTGTGGATATCACTGTTATTATGGGGCACTGTGGATGTCACTGTTATGGGGGCACTGTGGATGTCACTGTTATTATGGGGGCACTGTGGATGTCACTGTTATTATGGGAGCACTGTGGATGTCACTGTTATTATGAGAGCACTGTGGATGTCACTGTTATCATGGGAGCACTGTGGATATCACTGTTATTATGGGGGCACTGTGGATATCACTGTTATTATGGGGCACTGTGGATGTCACTGTTATGGGGGCACTGTGGATGTCACTGTTATTATGGGGGCACTGTGGATGTCACTGTTATTATGGGAGCACTGTGGATATCACTGTTATTATGGGGGCACTGTGGATGTCACTGTTATTATGGGAGCACTGTGGATGTCACTGTTATTATGGGAGCACTGTGGATGTCACTGTTATTATGGGAGCACTGTGGATATCACTGTTATTATGGGAGCACTGTGGATGTCACTATTATTATGGGAGCACTGTGGATATCACTGTTATTATGGGAGCACTGTGGATATCACTGTTATTATGGGAGCACTGTGGATGTCGCTGTTATTATGGGAGCACTGTGGATATCGCTGTTATTATGGGAGCACTGTGGATGTCACTGTTATTATGGGAGCACTGTGGATGTCACTGTTATTATGGGGGCACTGTGGATATCACTGTTATTATGGAGCACTGTGGATGTCACTGTTATTATGGGAGCACTGTGGATATCACTGTTATTATGGGAGCACTGTGGATATCACTGTTATTATGGGAGCACTGTGGATGTCACTGTTATTATGGGAGCACTGTGGGTGTCACTGTTATTATGGGAGCACTGTGGATATCACTGTTATTATGGGAGCACTGTGGATATCACTGTTATTATGGGGGCACTGTGGATATCACTGTTATTATGGGTCACTGTGGATATCACTGTTATTATGGGGTCACTGTGGATGTCACTGTTATTATGGGGCACTGTGGATGTCACTGTTATTATGAGAGCACTGTGGATGTCACTGTTATTATGGGAGCACTGTGGATATCACTGTTATTATGGGGGCACTGTGGATGTCACTGTTATTATGGGAGCACTGTGGATGTCACTGTTATTATGGGAGCACTGTGGATGTCACTGTTATTATGGGAGCACTGTGGGTGTCACTGTTATTATGGGAGCACTGTGGATATCACTGTTATTATGGGAGCACTGTGGATATCACTGTTATTATGGGGGCACTGTGGATGTCACTGTTATTATGGGAGCACTGTGGATGTCACTGTTATTATGGGAGCACTGTGGATGTCGCTGTTATTATGGGAGCACTGTGGATGTCACTGTTATTATGGGAGCACTGTGGATATCACTGTTATTATGGGAGCACTGTGGATATCACTGTTATTATGGGGGCACTGTGGATATCACTGTTATTATGGGGCACTGTGGATATCACTGTTATTATGGGGTCACTGTGGATGTCACTGTTATTATGGGGCACTATGGATGTCACTGTTATTATGGGGGCACTGTGGATATCACTGTTATTATGGGAGCACTGTGGATATCACTGTTATTATGGGGCACTGTGGATATCACTGTTATTATGGGGCACTGTGGATATCACTGTTATTATGGGGTCACTGTGGATGTCACTGTTATTATGGGAGCACTGTGGATGTCACTGTTATTATGGGGCACTGTGGATATCACTGTTATTATGGGGCACTGTGGATGTCACTGTTATTATGGGAGCACTGTGGATGTCACTGTTATTATGGGGGCACTGTGGATATCACTGTTATTATGGGGGCACTGTGGATATCGCTGTTATTATGGGAGCACTGTGGATGTCACTGTTATTATGGGGGCACTGTGGATGTCACTGTTATTATGGGGGCACTGTGGATATCACTGTTATTATGGGGGCACTGTGGATATCGCTGTTATTATGGGAGCACTGTGGATGTCACTGTTATTATGGGGGCACTGTGGATATCACTGTTATTATGGGGCACTGTGGATATCACTGTTATTATGGGGCACTGTGGATATCACTGTTATTATGGGGCACTGTGGATGTCACTGTTATTATGGGGGCACTGTGGATATCACTGTTATTATGGGAGCACTGTGGATGTCACTGTTATTATGGGGGCACTGTGGATGTCACTGTTATTATGGGAGCACTGTGGATGTCACTGTTATTATGGGAGCACTGTGGATGTCACTGTTATTATGGGGGCACTGTGGATGTCACTGTTATTATGGGAGCACTGTGGATGTCACTGTTATTATGGGAGCACTGTGGATATCACTGTTATTATGGGAGCACTGTGGATGTCACTGTTATTATGGGGGCACTGTGGATGTCACTGTTATTATGGGGGCACTGTGGATATCACTGTTATTATGGGAGCACTGTGGATATCACTGTTATTATGGGAGCACTGTGGATGTCACTGTTATTATGGGGGCACTGTGGATATCACTGTTATTATGGGAGCACTGTGGATATCACTGTTATTATGGGAGCACTGTGGATGTCACTGTTATTATGGGGGCACTGTGGATATCACTTATTATGGGAGCACTGTGGATATCACTGTTATTATGGGGGCACTGTGGATATCACTGTTATTATGGGAGCACTGTGGATGTCACTGTTATTATGGGGGCACTGTGGATGTCACTGTTATTATGGGGGCACTGTGGATATCACTGTTATTATGGGAGCACTGTGGATATCACTGTTATTATGGGAGCACTGTGGATATCGCTGTTATTATGGGAGCACTGTGGATGTCGCTGTTATTATGGGGGCACTGTGGATATCGCTGTTATTATGGGGCACTGTGGATATCGCTGTTATTATGGGGCACTGTGGATGTCCCTGTTATTATGGGAGCACTGTGGATGTCACTGTTATTATGGGAGCACTGTGGATGTCACTGTTATTATGGGAGAACTGTGGATATCACTGTTATTATGGGAGCACTGTGGATGTCACTGTTATTATGGGAGCACTGTGGATGTCACTGTTATTATGGGGCACTGTGGATGTCACTGTTATTATGGGAGCACTGTGGATGTCACTGTTATTATGGGGCACTGTGGATGTCACTGTTATTATGGGGCACTGTGGATGTCGCTGTTATTATGGGAGCACTGTGGATGTCACTGTTATTATGGGGGCACTGTGGATGTCACTGTTATTATGGGGCACTGTGGATGTCACTGTTATTATGGGAGCACTGTGGATGTCGCTGTTATTATGGGAGCACTGTGGATGTCGCTGTTATTATGGGGCACTGTGGATATCACTGTTATTATGGGAGCACTGTGGATGTCGCTGTTATTATGGGGGCACTGTGGATATCGCTGTTATTATGGGAGCACTGTGGATGTCACTGTTATTATGGGAGCACTGTGGATATCACTGTTATTATGGGAGCACTGTGGATGTCACTGTTATTATGGGAGCACTGTGGATGTCACTGTTATTATGGGAGCACTGTGGATGTCGCTGTTATTATGGGGGCACTGTGGATATCACTGTTATTATGGGAGCACTGTGGATGTCACTGTTATTATGGGAGCACTGTGGATATCACTGTTATTATGGGAGCACTGTGGATGTCACTGTTATTATGGGGGCACTGTGGATGTCACTGTTATTATGGGAGCACTGTGGATGTCACTGTTATTATGGGAGCACTGTGGATGTCGCTGTTATTATGGGGGCACTGTGGATATCACTGTTATTATGGGAGCACTGTGGATGTCACTGTTATTATGGGAGCACTGTGGATATCACTGTTATTATGGGAGCACTGTGGATGTCACTGTTATTATGGGAGCACTGTGGATGTCACTGTTATTATGGGAGCACTGTGGATGTCACTGTTATTATGGGAGCACTGTGGATATCACTGTTAGTATGGGAGCACTGTGGATATCACTGTTAGTATGGGAGCACTGTGGATATCACTGTTATTATGGGGGCACTGTGGATGTCACTGTTATTATGGGGCACTGTGGATGTCGCTGTTATTATGGGAGCACTGTGGATGTCACTGTTATTATGGGGGCACTGTGGATGTCACTGTTATTATGGGAGCACTGTGGATGTCGCTGTTATTATGGGGGCACTGTGGATATCACTGTTATTATGGGAGCACTGTGGATGTCACTGTTATTATGGGAGCACTGTGGATGTCACTGTTATTATGGGAACACTGTGGATGTCATTGTTATTATGGGGGCACTGTGGATATCACTGTTATTATGGGGGCACTGTGGATATCACTGTTATTATGGGAGCACTGTGGATATCACTGTTATTATGGGAACACTGTGGATGTCACTGTTATTATGGGAGCACTGTGGATGTCACTGTTATTATGGGAGCACTGTGGATGTCACTGTTATTATGGGGGCACTGTGGATATCGCTGTTATTATGGGGGCACTGTGGATGTCGCTGTTATTATGGGGGCACTGTGGATATCACTGTTATTATGGGAGCACTGTGGATGTCGCTGTTATTATGGGAGCACTGTGGATGTCGCTGTTATTATGGGGCACTGTGGATATCACTGTTATTATGGGAGCACTGTGGATATCACTGTTATTATGGGGGCACTGTGGATGTCGCTGTTATTATGGGAGCACTGTGGATGTCACTGTTATTATGGGAGCACTGTGGATATCACTGTTATTATGGGAGCACTGTGGATGTAACTGTTATTATGGGAGCACTGTGGATGTCGCTGTTATTATGGGGGCACTGTGGATATCGCTGTTATTATGGGAGCACTGTGGATATCACTGTTATTATGGAGCACTGTGGATGTCACTGTTATTATGGGAGCACTGTGGATGTCACTGTTATTATGGGAGCACTGTGGATGTCACTGTTATTATGGGAGCACTGTGGATGTCACTGTTATTATGGGAGCACTGTGGATATCACTGTTAGTATGGGAGCACTGTGGATATCACTGTTATTATGGGGGCACTGTGGATGTCACTGTTATTATGGGGCACTGTGGATGTCGCTGTTATTATGGGAGCACTGTGGATGTCGCTGTTATTATGGGAGCACTGTGGATATCACTGTTATTATGGGGGCACTGTGGATGTCACTGTTATTATGGGGGCACTGTGGATGTCACTGTTATTATGGGGGCACTGTGGATGTCACTGTTATTATGGGAGCACTGTGGATGTCGCTGTTATTATGGGGGCACTGTGGATATCACTGTTATTATGGGAGCACTGTGGATGTCACTGTTATTATGGGAGCACTGTGGATGTCACTGTTATTATGGGAACACTGTGGATGTCATTGTTATTATGGGGGCACTGTGGATATCACTGTTATTATGGGGGCACTGTGGATATCACTGTTATTATGGGAGCACTGTGGATATCACTGTTATTATGGGAACACTGTGGATGTCACTGTTATTATGGGAGCACTGTGGATGTCACTGTTATTATGGGAGCACTGTGGATGTCACTGTTATTATGGGGGCACTGTGGATATCGCTGTTATTATGGGGGCACTGTGGATGTCGCTGTTATTATGGGGGCACTGTGGATATCACTGTTATTATGGGAGCACTGTGGATGTCGCTGTTATTATGGGAGCACTGTGGATATCACTGTTATTATGGGAGCACTGTGGATGTAACTGTTATTATGGGAGCACTGTGGATGTCGCTGTTATTATGGGGGCACTGTGGATATCGCTGTTATTATGGGAGCACTGTGGATATCACTGTTATTATGGAGCACTGTGGATGTCACTGTTATTATGGGAGCACTGTGGATATCACTGTTATTATGGAGCACTGTGGATGTCACTGTTATTATGGGAGCACTGTGGATATCGCTGTTATTATGGAGCACTGTGGATGTCACTGTTATTATGGGAGCACTGTGGATATCACTGTTATTATGGAGCACTGTGGATGTCACTGTTATTATGGGAGCACTGTGGATATCGCTGTTATTATGGAGCACTGTGGATGTCACTGTTATTATGGGAGCACTGTGGATATCACTGTTATTATGGAGCACTGTGGATATCGCTGTTATTATGGGAGCACTGTGGATGTCACTGTTATTATGGGAGCACTGTGGATATCACTGTTATTATGGGAGCACTGTGGATATCACTGTTATTATGGGAGCACTGTGGATATCACTGTTATTATGGGAGCACTGTGGATGTAACTGTTATTATGGGAGCACTGTGGATGTCGCTGTTATTATGGGGGCACTGTGGATATCGCTGTTATTATGGGAGCACTGTGGATATCGCTGTTATTATGGAGCACTGTGGATGTCACTGTTATTATGGGAGCACTGTGGATATCACTGTTATTATGGAGCACTGTGGATGTCACTGTTATTATGGGAGCACTGTGGATATCGCTGTTATTATGGGGGCACTGTGGATGTCACTGTTATTATGGGAGCACTGTGGATATCACTGTTATTATGGGAGCACTGTGGATGTCACTGTTATTATGGGAGCACTGTGGATGTCACTGTTATTATGGGAGCACTGTGGATATCACTGTTATTATGGGAGCACTGTGGATATCACTGTTATTATGGGAGCACTGTGGATATCACTGTTATTATGGGAGCACTGTGGATATCACTGTTATTATGGGAGCACTGTGGATGTCACTGTTATTATGGGAGCACTGTGGATGTCACTGTTACTATGGGGGCACTGTGGATATCGCTGTTATTATGGGAGCACTGTGGATGTCACTGTTATTATGGGGGCACTGTGGATATCACTGTTATTATGGGAGCACTGTGGATATCACTGTTATTATGGGAGCACTGTGGATATCACTGTTATTATGGGAGCACTGTGGATATCACTGTTATTATGGGAGCACTGTGGATATCACTGTTATTATGGGAGCACTGTGGATGTCACTGTTATTATGGGAGCACTGTGGATGTCACTGTTATTATGGGGGCACTGTGGATATCGCTGTTATTATGGGAGCACTGTGGATGTCACTGTTATTATGGGGGCACTGTGGATATCACTGTTATTATGGGAGCACTGTGGATATCACTGTTATTATGGGAGCACTGTGGATGTCACTGTTATTATGGGGGCACTGTGGATATCACTGTTATTATGGGAGCACTGTGGATGTCACTGTTATTATGGGAGCACTGTGGATGTCGCTGTTATTATGGGGGCACTGTGGATATCACTGTTATTATGGGAGCACTGTGGATGTCACTGTTATTATGGGAGCACTGTGGATGTCACTGTTATTATGGGAGCACTGTGGATGTCGCTGTTATTATGGGGGCACTGTGGATATCGCTGTTATTATGGGAGCACTGTGGATGTCGCTGTTATTAAGGGAGCACTGTGGATGTCGCTGTTATTATGGGAGCACTGTGGATATCACTGTTATTATGGGAGCACTGTGGATGTCACTGTTATTATGAGGGCACTGTGGATATCACTGTTATTATGGGAGCACTGTGGATATCACTGTTATTATGGGAGCACTGTGGATGTCACTGTTATTATGGGGGCACTGTGGATGTCACTGTTATTATGGGAGCACTGTGGATGTCACTGTTATTATGGGGGCACTGTGGATATCGCTGTTATTATGGGAGCACTGTGGATGTCACTGTTATTATGGGAGCACTGTGGATGTCACTGTTATTATGGGAGCACTGTGGATGTCACTGTTATTATGGGAGCACTGTGGATATCACTGTTATTATGGGGGCACTGTGGATGTCACTGTTATTATGGGAGCACTGTGGATGTCGCTGTTATTATGGGAGCACTGTGGATATCACTGTTATTATGGGGGCACTGTGGATATCACTGTTATTATGGGAGCACTGTGGATGTCACTGTTATTATGGGAGCACTGTGGATGTCACTGTTATTATGGGGGCACTGTGGATATCGCTGTTATTATGGGAGCACTGTGGATGTCACTGTTATTATGGGAGCACTGTGGATGTCACTGTTATTATGGGAGCACTGTGGATGTCGCTGTTATTATGGGGGCACTGTGGATGTCGCTGTTATTATGGGGGCACTGTGGATATCGCTGTTATTATGGGAGCACTGTGGATGTCACTGTTATTATGGGAGCACTGTGGATGTCGCTGTTATTATGGGGGCACTGTGGATATCGCTGTTATTATGGGAGCACTGTGGATGTCACTGTTATTATGGGAGCACTGTGGATGTCACTGTTATTATGGGAGCACTGTGGATGTCACTGTTATTATGGGAGCACTGTGGATGTCGCTGTTATTATGGGAGCACTGTGGATATCGCTGTTATTATGGGAGCACTGTGGATGTCGCTGTTATTATGGGAGCACTGTGGATATCACTGTTATTATGGGGGCACTGTGGATATCACTGTTATTATGGGAGCACTGTGGATGTCACTGTTATTATGGGAGCACTGTGGATGTCACTGTTATTATGGGAGCACTGTGGATATCGCTGTTATTATGGGAGCACTGTGGATATCGCTGTTATTATGGGGGCACTGTGGATGTCACTGTTATTATGGGGGCACTGTGGATGTCACTGTTATTATGGGAGCACTGTGGATATCGCTGTTATTATGGGAGCACTGTGGATATCGCTGTTATTATGGGGGCACTGTGGATGTCACTGTTATTATGGGGGCACTGTGGATGTCACTGTTATTATGGGAGCACTGTGGATATCGCTGTTATTATGGGAGCACTGTGGATATCGCTGTTATTATGGGGGCACTGTGGATGTCACTGTTATTATGGGGGCACTGTGGATGTCACTGTTATTATGGGGGCACTGTGGATGTCACTGTTATTATGGGGGCACTGTGGATGTCACTGTTATTATGGGAGCACTGTGGATGTCACTGTTATTATGGGGGCACTGTGGATGTCACTGTTATTATGGGGGCACTGTGGATATCGCTGTTATTATGGGGGCACTGTGGATGTCACTGTTATTATGGGGCACTGTGGATATCACTGTTATTATGGAGCACTGTGGATGTCACTGTTATTATGGGAGCACTGTGGATATCACTGTTATTATGGAGCACTGTGGATGTCACTGTTATTATGGGAGCACTGTGGATGTCACTGTTATTATGGGAGCACTGTGGATGTCACTGTTATTATGGGAGCACTGTGGATGTCACTGTTATTATGGGAGCACTGTGGATATCGCTGTTATTATGGGGGCACTGTGGATGTCACTGTTATTATGGGAGCACTGTGGATGTCACTGTTATTATGGGGGCACTGTGGATGTCACTGTTATTATGGGGGCACTGTGGATATCGCTGTTATTATGGGGGCACTGTGGATGTCACTGTTATTATGGGAGCACTGTGGATGTCACTGTTATTATGGGGGCACTGTGGATGTCACTGTTATTATGGGGGCACTGTGGATATCGCTGTTATTATGGGGGCACTGTGGATGTCACTGTTATTATGGGGCACTGTGGATATCACTGTTATTATGGAGCACTGTGGATGTCACTGTTATTATGGGAGCACTGTGGATATCACTGTTATTATGGAGCACTGTGGATGTCACTGTTATTATGGGAGCACTGTGGATGTCACTGTTATTATGGGAGCACTGTGGATGTCACTGTTATTATGGGAGCACTGTGGATATCGCTGTTATTATGGGGGCACTGTGGATATCACTGTTATTATGGGAGCACTGTGGATATCACTGTTATTATGGGGGCACTGTGGATGTCACTGTTATTATGGGAGCACTGTGGATGTCACTGTTATTATGGGAGCACTGTGGATGTCACTGTTATTATGGGAGCACTGTGGATGTCACTGTTATTATGGGAGCACTGTGGATGTCACTGTTATTATGGGGGCACTGTGGATATCACTGTTATTATGGGAGCACTGTGGATGTCACTGTTATTATGGGAGCACTGTGGATATCACTGTTATTATGGGAGCACTGTGGATGTCACTGTTATTATGGGGGCACTGTGGATATCACTGTTATTATGGGAGCACTGTGGATGTCGCTGTTATTATGGGAGCACTGTGGATGTCACTGTTATTATGGGAGCACTGTGGATGTCACTGTTATTATGAGAGCACTGTGGATGTCGCTGTTATTATGGGGGCACTGTGGATGTCACTGTTATTATGAGAGCACTGTGGATGTCGCTGTTATTATGGGGGCACTGTGGATATCGCTGTTATTATGGGGCACTGTGGATGTCACTGTTATTATGGGAGCACTGTGGATGTCACTGTTATTATGGGGGCACTGTGGATATCACTGTTATTATGGGAGCACTGTGGATGTCACTGTTATTATGGGGGCACTGTGGATATCACTGTTATTATGGGAGCACTGTGGATGTCACTGTTATTATGGGAGCACTGTGGATGTCGCTGTTATTATGGGAGCACTGTGGATGTCACTGTTATTATGGGAGCACTGTGGATATCACTGTTATTATGGGAGCACTGTGGATGTCACTGTTATTATGGGGCACTGTGGATGTCACTGTTATTATGGGGGCACTGTGGATATCACTGTTATTATGGGAGCACTGTGGATGTCACTGTTATTATGGGAGCACTGTGGATGTCACTGTTATTATGGGGCACTGTGGATATCACTGTTATTATGGGGCACTGTGGATATCACTGTTATTATGGAGCACTGTGGATGTCGCTGTTATTATGGGAGCACTCTGGATGTCGCTGTTATTATGGGAGCACTGTGGATATCACTGTTATTATGGGGCACTGTGGATGTCACTGTTATTATGGGAGCACTGTGGATATCACTGTTATTATGGGAGCACTGTGGATATCACTGTTATTATGGGGCACTGTGGATGTCACTGTTATTATAGGAGCACTGTGGATATCACTGTTATTATGGGGCACTGTGGATGTCACTGTTATTATGGGAGCACTGTGGATATCACTGTTATTATGGGGGCACTGTGGATGTCACTGTTATTATGGAGCACTGTGGATGTCACTGTTATTATGGGAGCACTGTGGATGTCACTGTTATTATGGGAGCACTGTGGATATCGCTGTTATTATGGGGGCACTGTGGATATCACTGTTATTATGGGGGCACTGTGGATGTCACTGTTATTATGGGAGCACTGTGGATATCGCTGTTATTATGGGGGCACTGTGGATGTCACTGTTATTATGGGAGCACTGTGGATGTCGCTGTTATTATGGGAGCACTCTGGATGTCACTGTTATTATGGGAGCACTGTGGATGTCACTGTTATTATGGGAGCACTGTGGATATCGCTGTTATTATGGGGGCACTGTGGATATCACTGTTATTATGGGGCACTGTGGATGTCACTGTTATTATGGGAGCACTGTGGATATCGCTGTTATTATGGGAGCACTGTGGATATCGCTGTTATTATGGGAGCACTGTGGATATCGCTGTTATTATGGGAGCACTGTGGATGTCGCTGTTATTATGGGAGCACTGTGGATATCGCTATTATTATGGGAGCACTGTGGATATCGCTGTTATTATGGGAGCACTGTGGATATCGCTGTTATTATGGGAGCACTGTGGATATCGCTGTTATTATGGGAGCACTGTGGATGTCGCTGTTATTATGGGGGCACTGTGGATATCACTGTTATTATGGGGCACTGTGGATATCACTGTTATTATGGGAGCACTGTGGATATCACTGTTATTATGGAGCACTGTGGATATCACTGTTATTATGGGGGCACTGTGGATGTCACTGTTATTATGGGAGCACTGTGGATGTCACTGTTATTATGGGAGCACTGTGGATATCACTGTTATTATGGGGGCACTGTGGATGTCACTGTTATTATGGGAGCACTGTGGATATCACTGTTATTATGGGGGCACTGTGGATGTCACTGTTATTATGGGAGCACTGTGGATATCACTGTTATTATGGGGCACTGTGGATGTCACTGTTATTATGGGAGCACTGTGGATATCGCTGTTATTATGGGAGCACTGTGGATATCGCTGTTATTATGGGAGCACTGTGGATATCACTGTTATTATGGGAGCACTGTGGATGTCACTGTTATTATGGGAGCACTGTGGATATCACTGTTATTATGGGAGCACTGTGGATATCGCTGTTATTATGGGAGCACTGTGGATATCACTGTTATTATGGGAGCACTGTGGATGTCACTGTTATTATGGGAGCACTGTGGATGTCACTGTTATTATGGGAGCACTGTGGATATCACTGTTATTATGGGGCACTGTGGATGTCACTGTTATTATGGGAGCACTGTGGATATCGCTGTTATTATGGGAGCACTGTGGATATCGCTGTTATTATGGGAGCACTGTGGATATCACTGTTATTATGGGGGCACTGTGGATGTCACTGTTATTATGGGAGCACTGTGGATATCACTGTTATTATGGGGGCACTGTGGATGTCACTGTTATTATGGGAGCACTGTGGATATCACTGTTATTATGGGGCACTGTGGATGTCACTGTTATTATGGGAGCACTGTGGATGTCACTGTTATTATGGGGGCACTGTGGATATCACTGTTATTATGGGGCACTGTGGATATCACTGTTATTATGGGAGCACTGTGGATGTCACTGTTATTATGGGGCACTGTGGATATCACTGTTATTATGGGAGCACTGTGGATGTCACTGTTATTATGGGAGCACTGTGGATGTCACTGTTATTATGGGGCACTGTGGATATCACTGTTATTATGGGGGCACTGTGGATATCACTGTTATTATGGGGGCACTGTGGATGTCACTGTTATTATGGAGCACTGTGGATGTCGCTGTTATTATGGGAGCACTCTGGATGTCACTGTTATTATGGGGCACTGTGGATGTCGCTGTTATTATGGGAGCACTGTGGATGTCACTGTTATTATGGGGCACTGTGGATGTCGCTGTTATTATGGGAGCACTGTGGATGTCACTGTTATTATGGGGCACTGTGGATGTCGCTGTTATTATGGGAGCACTGTGGATGTCACTGTTATTATGGGGCACTGTGGATGTCACTGTTATTATGGGAGCACTGTGGATATCACTGTTATTATGGGGCACTGTGGATGTCACTGTTATTATGGGAGCACTGTGGATATCGCTGTTATTATGGGAGCACTGTGGATATCGCTGTTATTATGGGAGCACTGTGGATATCGCTGTTATTATGGGAGCACTGTGGATGTCACTGTTATTATGGGGGCACTGTGGATATCACTGTTATTATGGGGCACTGTGGATATCACTGTTATTATGGGAGCACTGTGGATGTCACTGTTATTATGGGAGCACTGTGGATGTCACTGTTATTATGGGAGCACTGTGGATGTCACTGTTATTATGGGAGCACTGTGGATGTCACTGTTTTTATGGGAGCACTGTGGATGTCGCTGTTATTATGGGAGCACTGTGGATGTCGCTGTTATTATGGGAGCACTGTGGATGTCACTGTTATTATGGGGGCACTGTGGATATCACTGTTATTATGGGAGCACTGTGGATATCACTGTTATTATGGGAGCACTGTGGATATCACTGTTATTATGGGAGCACTGTGGATATCACTGTTATTATGGGAGCACTGTGGATGTCACTGTTATTATGGGGACACTGTGGATGTCACTGTTATTATGGGGACACTGTGGATGTCACTGTTATTATGGGGGCACTGTGGATGTCACTGTTATTATGGGAGCACTGTGGATGTCACTGTTATTATGGGAGCACTGTGGATGTCACTGTTTTTATGGGAGCACTGTGGATGTCGCTGTTATTATGGGAGCACTGTGGATGTCGCTGTTATTATGGGAGCACTGTGGATGTCACTGTTATTATGGGGGCACTGTGGATATCACTGTTATTATGGGAGCACTGTGGATATCACTGTTATTATGGGAGCACTGTGGATATCACTGTTATTATGGGAGCACTGTGGATATCACTGTTATGGGAGCACTGTGGATGTCACTGTTATTATGGGGACACTGTGGATGTCACTGTTATTATGGGGACACTGTGGATGTCACTGTTATTATGGGGGCACTGTGGATGTCACTGTTATTATGGGAGCACTGTGGATATCACTGTTATTATGGGAGCACTGTGGATGTCACTGTTATGGGGGCACTGTGGATATCACTGTTATTATGGGAGCACTGTGGATGTCACTGTTATTATGGGGGCACTGTGGATATCACTGTTATTATGGAGCACTGTGGATGTCACTGTTATTATGGGGGCACTGTGGATGTCACTGTTATTTTGGGCGCACTGTGGATATCACTGTTATTATGGGGCACTGTGGATATCGCTGTTATTATGGGGGCACTGTGGATGTCACTGTTATTATGGGAGCACTGTGGATGTCACTGTTATTATGGGAGCACTGTGGATGTCACTGTTATTATGGGGCACTGTGGATATCGCTGTTATTATGGGGGCACTGTGGATATCGCTGTTATTATGGAGCACTGTGGATGTCACTGTTATTATGGGGGCACTGTGGATGTCGCTGTTATTATGGGAGCACTGTGGATGTCGCTGTTATTATGGGAGCACTGTGGATGTCACTGTTATTATGGGAGCACTGTGGATGTCACTGTTATTATGGGAGCACTGTGGATATCACTGTTATTATGGGAGCACTGTGGATATCACTGTTATTATGGGAGCACTGTGGATGTCACTGTTATTATGGGGGCACTGTGGATATCACTGTTATTATGGGGGCACTGTGGATGTCGCTGTTATTATGGGAGCACTGTGGATATCACTGTTATTATCCGAGCACTGTGGATATCACTGTTATTATGGGGCACTGTGGATATCGCTGTTATTATGGGAGCACTGTGGATGTCGCTGTTATTATGGGAGCACTGTGGATATCGCTGTTATTATGGGGGCACTGTGGATGTCGCTGTTATTATGGGAGCACTGTGGATATTACTGTTATTATGGGGGCACTGTGGATGTCACTGTTATTATGGGGGCACTGTGGATGTCACTGTTATTATGGGGGCACTGTGGATGTCACTGTTATTATGGGAGCACTGTGGATGTCACTGTTATTATGGGGGCACTGTGGATGTCACTGTTATTATGGGAGCACTGTGGATGTCACTGTTATTATGGGGGCACTGTGGATGTCACTGTTATTATGGGGCACTGTGGATATCGCTGTTATTATGGGAGCACTGTGGATGTCACTGTTATTATGGGAGCACTGTGGATGTCACTGTTATTATGGGGGCACTGTGGATATCACTGTTATTATGGGAGCACTGTGGATGTCACTGTTATTATGGGGGCACTGTGGATATCGCTGTTATTATGGGAGCACTGTGTATATCACTGTTATTATGGGAGCACTGTGGATGTCGCTGTTATTATGGGAGCACTGTGGATATCACTGTTATTATGGGAGCACTGTGGATATCACTGTTATTATGGGAGCACTGTGGATATCACTGTTATTATGGGGCACTGTGGATGTCACTGTTATTATGGGGGCACTGTGGATATCACTGTTATGGGGGCACTGTGGATGTCACTGTTATTATGGGAGCACTGTGGATGTCGCTGTTATTATGGGAGCACTGTGGATATCACTGTTATTATGGGGCACTGTGGATGTCACTGTTATTATGGGGGCACTGTGGATATCACTGTTATGGGGGCACTGTGTATATCACTGTTATTATGGGAGCACTGTGGATGTCGCTGTTATTATGGGAGCACTGTGGATATCACTGTTATTATGGGAGCACTGTGGATATCACTGTTATTATGGGAGCACTGTGGATATCACTGTTATTATGGGGCACTGTGGATATCACTGTTATTATGGGGCACTGTGGATGTCACTGTTATTATGGGGGCACTGTGGATATCACTGTTATGGGGGCACTGTGGATGTCACTGTTATTATGGGAGCACTGTGGATATCACTGTTATTATGGGAGCACTGTGGATATCACTGTTATTATGGGAGCACTGTGGATGTCACTGTTATTTTGGGCGCACTGTGGATATCACTGTTATTATGGGAGCACTGTGGATATCACTGTTATTATGGGGCACTGTGGATGTCACTGTTATTATGGGAGCACTGTGGATGTCACTGTTATTATGGGAGCACTGTGGATGTCACTGTTATTATGGGAGCACTGTGGATATCACTGTTATTATGGGAGCACTGTGGATGTCACTGTTATTATGGGGGCACTGTGGATATCACTGTTATTATGGGGGCACTGTGGATGTCGCTGTTATTATGGGAGCACTGTGGATATCACTGTTATTATGGGAGCACTGTGGATATCACTGTTATTATGGGAGCACTGTGGATATCACTGTTATTATGGGGCACTGTGGATATCACTGTTATTATGGGGCACTGTGGATGTCACTGTTATTATGGGGGCACTGTGGATATCACTGTTATGGGGGCACTGTGGATGTCACTGTTATTATGGGAGCACTGTGGATATCACTGTTATTATGGGAGCACTGTGGATGTCACTGTTATTATGGGAGCACTGTGGATATCACTGTTATTATGGGAGCACTGTGGATATCACTGTTATTATGGGGCACTGTGGATGTCACTGTTATTATGGGAGCACTGTGGATATCACTGTTATTATGGGAGCACTGTGGATGTCACTGTTATTATGGGAGCACTGTGGATATCACTGTTATTATGGGAGCACTGTGGATATCACTGTTATTATGGGAGCACTGTGGATGTCACTGTTATTATGGGAGCACTGTGGATGTCACTGTTATTATGGGAGCACTGTGGATATCACTGTTATTATGGGAGCACTGTGGATGTCACTGTTATTATGGGGGCACTGTGGATATCGCTGTTATTATGGGAGCACTGTGTATATCGCTGTTATTATGGGAGCACTGTGGATGTCACTGTTATTTTGGGCGCACTGTGGATATCACTGTTATTATGGGAGCACTGTGGATATCACTGTTATTATGGGGGCACTGTGGATATCACTGTTATTATGGGAGCACTGTGGATGTCACTGTTATTATGGGAGCACTGTGGATGTCACTGTTATTATGGGAGCACTGTGGATGTCACTGTTATTATGGGAGCACTGTGGATATCACTGTTATTATGGGGGCACTGTGGATGTCACTGTTATTATGGGAGCACTGTGGATGTCACTGTTATTATGGGAGCACTGTGGATGTCGCTGTTATTATGGGAGCACTGTGGATATCACTGTTATTATGGGAGCACTGTGGATGTCACTGTTATTATGGGAGCACTGTGGATATCACTGTTATTATGGGGGCACTGTGGATATCACTGTTATTATGGGGGCACTGTGGATATCACTGTTATTATGGGAGCACTGTGGATGTCACTGTTATTATGGGGGCACTGTGGATATCACTGTTATTATGGGGGCACTGTGGATATCACTGTTATTATGGGGGCACTGTGGATGTCACTGTTATTATGGGAGCACTGTGGATATCACTGTTATTATGGGGGCACTGTGGATGTCGCTGTTATTATGGGAGCACTGTGGATATCGCTGTTATTATGGGGCACTGTGGATGTCACTGTTATTATGGGAGCACTGTGGATATCGCTGTTATTATGGGAGCACTGTGGATGTCACTGTTATTATGGGAGCACTGTGGATGTCACTGTTATTATGGGGCACTGTGGATATCGCTGTTATTATGGGAGCACTGTGGATGTCACTGTTATTATGGGAGCACTGTGGATGTCGCTGTTATTATGGGAGCACTGTGGATATCGCTGTTATTATGGGAGCACTGTGGATATCACTGTTATTATGGGAGCACTGTGGATGTCGCTGTTATTTTGGGAGCACTGTGGATATCACTGTTATTATGGGAGCACTGTGGATGTCACTGTTATTATGGGAGCACTGTGGATGTCACTGTTATTATGGGAGCACTGTGGATGTCACTGTTATTATGGGAGCACTGTGGATGTCACTGTTATTATGGGGGCACTGTGGATGTCACTGTTATTATGGGAGCACTGTGGATGTCACTGTTATTATGGGAGCACTGTGGATGTCACTGTTATTATGGGAGCACTGTGGATGTCACTGTTATTATGGGGCACTGTGGATATCGCTGTTATTATGGGAGCGCTGTGGATGTCACTGTTATTATGGGAGCACTGTGGATGTCACTGTTATTATGGGAGCACTGTGGATGTCACTGTTATTATGGGAGCACTGTGGATGTCACTGTTATTATGGGGGCACTGTGGATATCGCTGTTATTATGGGAGCACTGTGTATATCACTGTTATTATGGGAGCACTGTGGATGTCACTGTTATTATGGGAGCACTGTGGATATCACTGTTATTATGGGGGCACTGTGGATGTCACTGTTATTATGGGAGCACTGTGGATATCACTGTTATTATGGGGGCACTGTGGATGTCGCTGTTATTATGGGAGCACTGTGGATATCGCTGTTATTATGGGAGCACTGTGGATGTCACTGTTATTATGGGGCACTGTGGATATCGCTGTTATTATGGGAGCACTGTGGATATCACTGTTATTATGGGAGCACTGTGGATGTCACTGTTATTATGGGAGCACTGTGGATGTCACTGTTATTATGGGAGCACTGTGGATGTCGCTGTTATTATGGGAGCACTGTGGATATCGCTGTTATTATGGGGGCACTGTGGATGTCGCTGTTATTATGGGAGCACTGTGGATATCACTGTTATTATGGGAGCACTGTGGATGTCACTGTTATTATGGGAGCACTGTGGATATCGCTGTTATTATGGGAGCACTGTGGATGTCACTGTTATTATGGGAGCACTGTGGATGTCACTGTTATTATGGGGGCACTGTGGATATCACTGTTATTATGGGAGCACTGTGGATGTCACTGTTATTATGGGGGCACTGTGGATATCGCTGTTATTATGGGAGCACTGTGTATATCACTGTTATTATGGGAGCACTGTGGATGTCACTGTTATTATGGGAGCACTGTGGATATCACTGTTATTATGGGGGCACTGTGGATGTCACTGTTATTATGGGAGCACTGTGGATGTCACTGTTATTATGGGAGCACTGTGGATATCACTGTTATTATGGGAGCACTGTGGATATCGCTGTTATTATGGGGGCACTGTGGATGTCACTGTTATTATGGGGGCACTGTGGATGTCACTGTTATTATGGGAGCACTGTGGATGTCACTGTTATTATGGGAGCACTGTGGATGGCACTGTTATTATGGGAGCACTGTGGATGTCGCTGTTATTATGGGGCACTGTGGATATCGCTGTTATTATGGGGGCACTGTGGATATCACTGTTATTATGGAGCACTGTGGATGTCACTGTTATGGGGGCACTGTGGATGTCGCTGTTATTATGGGAGCACTGTGGATGTCGCTGTTATTATGGGGGCACTGTGGATATCACTGTTATTATGGGAGCACTGTGGATGTCACTGTTATTATGGGAGCACTGTGGATGTCACTGTTATTATGGGAGCACTGTGGATATCACTGTTATTATGGGGGCACTGTGGATATCACTGTTATTATGGGAGCACTGTGGATGTCACTGTTATTATGGGAGCACTGTGGATGTCACTGTTATTATGGGAGCACTGTGGATGTCACTGTTATTATGGGAGCACTGTGGATATCACTGTTATTATGGGGCACTGTGGATATCACTGTTATTATGGGAGCACTGTGGATATCACTGTTATTATGGGAGCACTGTGGATATCACTGTTATTATGGGGGCACTGTGGATATCACTGTTATTATGGGAGCACTGTGGATATCACTGTTATTATGGGGCACTGTGGATGTCACTGTTATTATGGGAGCACTGTGGATGTCACTGTTATTATGGGAGCACTGTGGATATCACTGTTATTATGGGGGCACTGTGGATATCACTGTTATTATGGGGGCACTGTGGATGTCACTGTTATTATGGGAGCACTGTGGATATCACTGTTATTATGGGAGCACTGTGGATATCACTGTTATTATGGGGGCACTGTGGATATCACTGTTATGGGAGCACTGTGGATATCGCTGTTATTATGGAGCACTGTGGATATCACTGTTATTATGGGGCACTGTGGATGTCACTGTTATTATGGGAGCACTGTGGATATCACTGTTATTATGGGGCACTGTGGATGTCGCTGTTATTATGGGAGCACTGTGGATATCACTGTTATTATGGGAGCACTGTGGATATCACTGTTATTATGGGGCACTGTGGATGTCACTGTTATTATGGGAGCACTGTGGATATCACTGTTATTATGGGGCACTGTGGATGTCGCTGTTATTATGGGGCACTGTGGATATCACTGTTATTATGGGAGCACTGTGGATGTCACTGTTATTATGGGAGCACTGTGGATGTCACTGTTATTATGGGAGCACTGTGGATGTCACTGTTATTATGGGAGCACTGTGGATGTCACTGTTATTATGGGAGCACTGTGGATATCACTGTTATTATGGGGGCACTGTGGATGTCACTGTTATTATGGGAGCACTGTGGATGTCACTGTTATTATGGGAGCACTGTGGATGTCACTGTTATTATGGGAGCACTGTGGATATCACTGTTATTATGGGAGCACTGTGGATATCACTGTTATTATGGGAGCACTGTGGATATCACTGTTATTTTGGGAGAACTGTGGATATCACTGTTATTATGGGGGCACTGTGGATGTCACTGTTATTATGGGAGCACTGTGGATGTCACTGTTATTATGGGAGCACTGTGGATGTCACTGTTATCATGGGAGCACTGTGGATATCACTGTTATTATGGGGGCACTGTGGATGTCACTGTTATTATGGGAGCACTGTGGATGTCGCTGTTATTATGGGAGCACTGTGGATATCACTGTTATTATGGGGGCACTGTGGATGTCACTGTTATTATGGGAGCACTGTGGATATCGCTGTTATTATGGGAGCACTGTGGATATCGCTGTTATTATGGGAGCACTGTGGATATCGCTGTTATTATGGGGGCACTGTGGATGTCGCTGTTATTATGGGAGCACTGTGGATATCACTGTTATTATGGGAGCACTGTGGATGTCACTGTTATTATGGGAGCACTGTGGATATCGCTGTTATTATGGGAGCACTGTGGATGTCACTGTTATTATGGGAGCACTGTGGATGTCACTGTTATTATGGGGGCACTGTGGATATCACTGTTATTATGGGAGCACTGTGGATGTCACTGTTATTATGGGGGCACTGTGGATATCGCTGTTATTATGGGAGCACTGTGTATATCACTGTTATTATGGGAGCACTGTGGATGTCACTGTTATTATGGGAGCACTGTGGATATCACTGTTATTATGGGGGCACTGTGGATGTCACTGTTATTATGGGAGCACTGTGGATGTCACTGTTATTATGGGAGCACTGTGGATATCACTGTTATTATGGGAGCACTGTGGATATCGCTGTTATTATGGGGGCACTGTGGATGTCACTGTTATTATGGGGGCACTGTGGATGTCACTGTTATTATGGGAGCACTGTGGATGTCACTGTTATTATGGGAGCACTGTGGATGGCACTGTTATTATGGGAGCACTGTGGATGTCGCTGTTATTATGGGGCACTGTGGATATCGCTGTTATTATGGGGGCACTGTGGATATCACTGTTATTATGGAGCACTGTGGATGTCACTGTTATGGGGGCACTGTGGATGTCGCTGTTATTATGGGAGCACTGTGGATGTCGCTGTTATTATGGGGGCACTGTGGATATCACTGTTATTATGGGAGCACTGTGGATGTCACTGTTATTATGGGAGCACTGTGGATGTCACTGTTATTATGGGAGCACTGTGGATATCACTGTTATTATGGGGGCACTGTGGATATCACTGTTATTATGGGAGCACTGTGGATGTCACTGTTATTATGGGAGCACTGTGGATGTCACTGTTATTATGGGAGCACTGTGGATGTCACTGTTATTATGGGAGCACTGTGGATATCACTGTTATTATGGGGCACTGTGGATATCACTGTTATTATGGGAGCACTGTGGATATCACTGTTATTATGGGAGCACTGTGGATATCACTGTTATTATGGGGGCACTGTGGATATCACTGTTATTATGGGAGCACTGTGGATATCACTGTTATTATGGGGCACTGTGGATGTCACTGTTATTATGGGAGCACTGTGGATGTCACTGTTATTATGGGAGCACTGTGGATATCACTGTTATTATGGGGGCACTGTGGATATCACTGTTATTATGGGGGCACTGTGGATGTCACTGTTATTATGGGAGCACTGTGGATATCACTGTTATTATGGGAGCACTGTGGATATCACTGTTATTATGGGGGCACTGTGGATATCACTGTTATGGGAGCACTGTGGATATCGCTGTTATTATGGAGCACTGTGGATATCACTGTTATTATGGGGCACTGTGGATGTCACTGTTATTATGGGAGCACTGTGGATATCACTGTTATTATGGGGCACTGTGGATGTCGCTGTTATTATGGGAGCACTGTGGATATCACTGTTATTATGGGAGCACTGTGGATATCACTGTTATTATGGGGCACTGTGGATGTCACTGTTATTATGGGAGCACTGTGGATATCACTGTTATTATGGGGCACTGTGGATGTCGCTGTTATTATGGGGCACTGTGGATATCACTGTTATTATGGGAGCACTGTGGATGTCACTGTTATTATGGGAGCACTGTGGATGTCACTGTTATTATGGGAGCACTGTGGATGTCACTGTTATTATGGGAGCACTGTGGATGTCACTGTTATTATGGGAGCACTGTGGATATCACTGTTATTATGGGGGCACTGTGGATGTCACTGTTATTATGGGAGCACTGTGGATGTCACTGTTATTATGGGAGCACTGTGGATGTCACTGTTATTATGGGAGCACTGTGGATATCACTGTTATTATGGGAGCACTGTGGATATCACTGTTATTATGGGAGCACTGTGGATATCACTGTTATTTTGGGAGAACTGTGGATATCACTGTTATTATGGGGGCACTGTGGATGTCACTGTTATTATGGGAGCACTGTGGATGTCACTGTTATTATGGGAGCACTGTGGATGTCACTGTTATCATGGGAGCACTGTGGATATCACTGTTATTATGGGGGCACTGTGGATGTCACTGTTATTATGGGAGCACTGTGGATGTCGCTGTTATTATGGGAGCACTGTGGATATCACTGTTATTATGGGGGCACTGTGGATGTCACTGTTATTATGGGAGCACTGTGGATATCGCTGTTATTATGGGAGCACTGTGGATATCGCTGTTATTATGGGAGCACTGTGGATATCGCTGTTATTATGGGAGCACTGTGGATATCGCTGTTATTATGGGAGCACTGTGGATATCACTGTTATTATGGGGGCACTGTGGATGTCACTGTTATTATGGGAGCACTGTGGATATCGCTGTTATTATGGGAGCACTGTGGATATCGCTGTTATTATGGGAGCACTGTGGATATCACTGTTATTATGGGAGCACTGTGGATATCACTGTTATTATGGGAGCACTGTGGATGTCGCTGTTATTATGGAGGCACTGTGGATGTCACTGTTATTATGGGAGCACTGTGGATGTCACTGTTATTATGGGAGCACTGTGGATATCACTGTTATTATGGAGGCACTGTGGATGTCACTGTTATTATGGGAGCACTGTGGATATCACTGTTATTATGGGGGCACTGTGGATGTCACTGTTATTATGGGAGCACTGTGGATATCACTGTTATTATGGGGGCACTGTGGATATCGCTGTTATTATGGGAGCACTGTGGATATCGCTGTTATTATGGGAGCACTGTGGATATCGCTGTTATTATGGGAGCACTGTGGATATCACTGTTATTATGGGAGCACTGTGGATATCACTGTTATTATGGGAGCACTGTGGATGTCACTGTTATTATGGGAGCACTGTGGATGTCACTGTTATTATGGGAGCACTGTGGATGTCACTGTTATTATGGGAGCACTGTGGATATCACTGTTATTATGGGGGCACTGTGGATATCACTGTTATTATGGGAGCACTGTGGATGTCACTGTTATTATGGGGGCACTGTGGATATCACTGTTATTATGGGAGCACTGTGGATATCACTGTTATTATGGGAGCACTGTGGATATCACTGTTATTATGGGAGCACTGTGGATATCACTGTTATTATGGGAGCACTGTGGATATCACTGTTATTATGGGAGCACTGTGGATGTCACTGTTATTATGGGAGCACTGTGGATATCACTGTTATTATGGGAGCACTGTGGATGTCACTGTTATTATGGGAGCACTGTGGATGTCACTGTTATTATGGGAGCACTGTGGATGTCACTGTTATTATGGGAGCACTGTGGATATCACTGTTATTATGGGAGCACTGTGGATGTCACTGTTATTATGGGAGCACTGTGGATGTCACTGTTATTATGGGAGCACTGTGGATATCACTGTTATTATGGGGGCACTGTGGATATCACTGTTATTATGGGAGCACTGTGGATGTCACTGTTATTATGGGAGCACTGTGGATGTCACTGTTATTATGGGAGCACTGTGGATGTCGCTGTTATTATGGGGGCACTGTGGATATCACTGTTATTATGGGAGCACTGTGGATGTCGCTGTTATTATGGGAGCACTGTGGATGTCGCTGTTATTATGGGGCACTGTGGATGTCGCTGTTATTATGGGAGCACTGTGGATATCGCTGTTATTATGGGAGCACTGTGGATATCGCTGTTATTATGGGGCACTGTGGATGTCACTGTTATTATGGGAGCACTGTGGATATCACTGTTATTATGGGAGCACTGTGGATATCACTGTTATTATGGGGCACTGTGGATGTCACTGTTATTATGGGAGCACTGTGGATATCACTGTTATTATGGGGCACTGTGGATGTCGCTGTTATTATGGGAGCACTGTGGATGTCGCTGTTATTATGGGGCACTGTGGATATCACTGTTATTATGGGAGCACTGTGGATGTCACTGTTATTATGGGAGCACTGTGGATGTCACTGTTATTATGGGAGCACTGTGGATATCACTGTTATTATGGGAGCACTGTGGATATCACTGTTATTATGGGAGCACTGTGGATATCACTGTTATTATGGGAGAACTGTGGATATCACTGTTATTATGGGGGCACTGTGGATGTCACTGTTATTATGGGAGCACTGTGGATGTCACTGTTATTATGGGAGCACTGTGGATGTCACTGTTATCATGGGAGCACTGTGGATATCACTGTTATTATGGGGGCACTGTGGATGTCACTGTTATTATGGGAGCACTGTGGATGTCGCTGTTATTATGGGAGCACTGTGGATGTCACTGTTATCATGGGAGCACTGTGGATATCACTGTTATTATGGGGGCACTGTGGATGTCACTGTTATTATGGGAGCACTGTGGATATCGCTGTTATTATGGGAGCACTGTGGATATCGCTGTTATTATGGGAGCACTGTGGATATCACTGTTATTATGGGAGCACTGTGGATATCACTGTTATCATGGGAGCACTGTGGATGTCACTGTTATCATGGGAGCACTGTGGATATCGCTGTTATTATGGGAGCACTGTGGATGTCGCTGTTATTATGGGAGCACTGTGGATATCACTGTTATTATGGGAGCACTGTGGATATCACTGTTATTATGGAGGCACTGTGGATGTCACTGTTATTATGGGAGCACTGTGGATATCACTGTTATTATGGGGGCACTGTGGATGTCACTGTTATTATGGGAGCACTGTGGATATCGCTGTTATTATGGGGGCACTGTGGATATCGCTGTTATTATGGGAGCACTGTGGATATCACTGTTATTATGGGAGCACTGTGGATGTCACTGTTATTATGGGAGCACTGTGGATATCGCTGTTATTATGGGGGCACTGTGGATATCGCTGTTATTATGGGAGCACTGTGGATATCACTGTTATTATGGGGGCACTGTGGATGTCACTGTTATTATGGGAGCACTGTGGATATCGCTGTTATTATGGGGGCACTGTGGATATCGCTGTTATTATGGGAGCACTGTGGATATCACTGTTATTATGGGAGCACTGTGGATGTCACTGTTATCATGGGAGCACTGTGGATATCGCTGTTATTATGGGAGCACTGTGGATGTCGCTGTTATTATGGGAGCACTGTGGATATCACTGTTATTATGGGAGCACTGTGGATATCACTGTTATTATGGGAGCACTGTGGATATCGCTGTTATTATGGGAGCACTGTGGATGTCGCTGTTATTATGGGAGCACTGTGGATATCGCTGTTATTATGGAGGCACTGTGGATGTCACTGTTATTATGGGAGCACTGTGGATATCACTGTTATTATGGAGGCACTGTGGATGTCACTGTTATTATGGGAGCACTGTGGATATCACTGTTATTATGGGAGCACTGTGGATATCACTGTTATTATGGGAGCACTGTGGATGTCACTGTTATTATGGGAGCACTGTGGATGTCGCTGTTATTATGGGGGCACTGTGGATGTCGCTGTTATTATGGGAGCACTGTGGATATCGCTGTTATTATGGGAGCACTGTGGATATCGCTGTTATTATGGGAGCACTGTGGATATCGCTGTTATTATGGGAGCACTGTGGATATCGCTGTTATTATGGGAGCACTGTGGATGTCACTGTTATTATGGGAGCACTGTGGATGTCGCTGTTATTATGGGAGCACTGTGGATATCACTGTTATTATGGAGCACTGTGGATGTCACTGTTATTATGGGAGCACTGTGGATGTCACTGTTATTATGGGAGCACTGTGGATGTCACTGTTATTATGGAGCACTGTGGATGTCGCTGTTATTATGGGAGCACTGTGGATGTCGCTGTTATTATGGGAGCACTGTGGATATCACTGTTATTATGGGAGCACTGTGGATATCACTGTTATTATGGAGCACTGTGGATGTCACTGTTATTATGGGAGCACTGTGGATGTCACTGTTATTATGGGGGCACTGTGGATATCACTGTTATTATGGAGCACTGTGGATATCACTGTTATTATGGAGCACTGTGGATGTCACTGTTATTATGGGAGCACTGTGGATATCACTGTTATTATGGAGCACTGTGGATATCACTGTTATTATGGAGCACTGTGGATATCGCTGTTATTATGGGGGCACTGTGGATATCGCTGTTATTATGGAGCACTGTGGATGTCACTGTTATTATGGGAGCACTGTGGATGTCACTGTTATTATGGGAGCACTGTGGATGTCGCTGTTATTATGGGAGCACTGTGGATATCGCTGTTATTATGGGGGCACTGTGGATATCGCTGTTATTATGGAGCACTGTGGATGTCACTGTTATTATGGGAGCACTGTGGATGTCACTGTTATTATGGGAGGACTGTGGATGTCACTGTTATTATGGGGGCACTGTGGATATCACTGTTATTATGGAGCACTGTGGATGTCACTGTTATTATGGGGGCACTGTGGATATCACTGTTATTATGGAGCACTGTGGATGTCACTGTTATTATGGGAGCACTGTGGATGTCACTGTTATTATGGGAGGACTGTGGATGTCACTGTTATTATGGGGGCACTGTGGATATCACTGTTATTATGGGAGCACTGTGGATATCACTGTTATTATGGGAGCACTGTGGATATCACTGTTATTATGGAGGCACTGTGGATGTCACTGTTATTATGGGAGCACTGTGGATGTCGCTGTTATTATGGGAGCACTGTGGATATCGCTGTTATTATGGGGGCACTGTGGATGTCACTGTTATTATGGAGCACTATGGATGTCACTGTTATTATGGAGGCACTGTAGATATCGCTGTTATTATGGGAGCACTGTGGATATCGCTGTTATTATGGGAGCACTGTGGATATCACTGTTATTATGGGAGCACTGTGGATATCACTGTTATTATGGAGGCACTGTGGATGTCACTGTTATTATGGGAGCACTGTGGATGTCGCTGTTATTATGGGAGCACTGTGGATATCGCTGTTATTATGGGGGCACTGTGGATGTCACTGTTATTATGGGAGCACTGTGGATGTCACTGTTATTATGGGGGCACTGTGGATATCACTGTTATTATGGGAGCACTGTGGATATCACTGTTATTATGGGGCACTGTGGATGTCACTGTTATTATGGGAGCACTGTGGATATCACTGTTATTATGGGAGCACTGTGGATGTCACTGTTATTATGGGGGCACTGTGGATATCACTGTTATTATGGGGCACTGTGGATGTCACTGTTATTATGGGAGCACTGTGGATATCACTGTTATTATGGGGCACTGTGGATATCACTGTTATTATGGGGCACTGTGGATGTCACTGTTATTATGGGAGCACTGTGGATGTCACTGTTATTATGGGAGCACTGTGGATGTCACTGTTATTATGGGGGCACTGTGGATATCACTGTTATTATGGGGCACTGTGGATGTCACTGTTATTATGGGAGCACTGTGGATATCACTGTTATTATGGGGCACTGTGGATGTCACTGTTATTATGGGAGCACTGTGGATATCACTGTTATTATGGGAGCACTGTGGATGTCACTGTTATTATGGGAGCACTGTGGATATCACTGTTATTATGGGGCACTGTGGATGTCACTGTTATTATGGGAGCACTGTGGATGTCACTGTTATTATGGGAGCACTGTGGATGTCACTGTTATTATGGGAGCACTGTGGATATCACTGTTATTATGGGGGCACTGTGGATATCACTGTTATTATGGGAGCACTGTGGATGTCACTGTTATTATGGGAGCACTGTGGATATCACTGTTATTATGGGGGCACTGTGGATATCACTATTATTATGGGGGCACTGTGGATATCACTGTTATTATGGGAGCACTGTGGATGTCACTATTATTATGGGGGCACTGTGGATGTCACTGTTATTATGGGAGCACTGTGGATATCACTGTTATTATGGGAGCACTGTGGATATCACTGTTATTATGGGGCACTGTGGATATCACTGTTATTATGGGGGCACTGTGGATGTCACTGTTATTATGGGGGCACTGTGGATATCACTGTTATTATGGGAGCACTGTGGATATCACTGTTATTATGGGAGCACTGTGGATATCACTGTTATTATGGGGCACTGTGGATATCACTGTTATTATGGGGGCACTGTGGATGTCACTGTTATTATGGGAGCACTGTGGATGTCACTGTTATTATGGGAGCACTGTGGATATCACTGTTATTATGGGGGCACTGGATGTCGCTGTTATTATGGGAGCACTGTGGATATCACTGTTATTATGGGGGCACTGTGGATGTCGCTGTTATTATGGGAGCACTGTGGATATCACTGTTATTATGGGAGCACTGTGGATATCACTGTTATTATGGGAGCACTGTGGATGTCACTGTTATTATGGGAGCACTGTGGATGTCACTGTTATTATGGGAGCACTGTGGATGTCACTGTTATTATGGGAGCACTGTGGATGTCACTGTTATTATGGGAGCACTGTGGATGTCACTGTTATTATGGGGGCACTGTGGATATCACTGTTATTATGGGGGCACTGTGGATATCACTGTTATTATGGGAGCACTGTGGATGTCACTGTTATTATGGGGCACTGTGGATGTCACTGTTATTATGGGAGCACTGTGGATGTCACTGTTATTATGGGAGCACTGTGGATGTCACTGTTATTATGGGGGCACTGTGGATATCACTGTTATTATGGGAGCACTGTGGATATCACTGTTATTATGGGAGCACTGTGGATGTCACTGTTATTATGGGGGCACTGTGGATGTCACTGTTATTATGGGGGCACTGTGGATATCACTGTTATTATGGGAGCACTGTGGATATCACTGTTATTATGGGAGCACTGTGGATGTCACTATTATTATGGGGGCACTGTGGATATCACTTTTATTATGGGAGCACTGTGGATATCACTGTTATTATGGGGCACTGTGGATATCACTGTTATTATGGGGGCACTGTGGATGTCACTGTTATTATGGGGGCACTGTGGATATCACTGTTATTATGGGAGCACTGTGGATATCACTGTTATTATGGGGCACTGTGGATATCACTGTTATTATGGGGGCACTGTGGATGTCACTGTTATTATGGGAGCACTGTGGATGTCACTGTTATTATGGGAGCACTGTGGATATCACTGTTATTATGGGGGCACTGGATGTCGCTGTTATTATGGGAGCACTGTGGATATCACTGTTATTATGGGGGCACTGTGGATGTCGCTGTTATTATGGGAGCACTGTGGATATCACTGTTATTATGGGAGCACTGTGGATATCACTGTTATTATGGGAGCACTGTGGATGTCACTGTTATTATGGGAGCACTGTGAATGTCACTGTTATTATGGGAGCACTGTGGATGTCACTGTTATTATGGGAGCACTGTGGATGTCACTGTTATTATGGGAGCACTGTGGATGTCACTGTTATTATGGGGGCACTGTGGATATCACTGTTATTATGGGGGCACTGTGGATATCACTGTTATTATGGGAGCACTGTGGATGTCACTGTTATTATGGGGCACTGTGGATGTCACTGTTATTATGGGAGCACTGTGGATGTCACTGTTATTATGGGAGCACTGTGGATGTCACTGTTATTATGGGGGCACTGTGGATATCACTGTTATTATGGGAGCACTGTGGATATCACTGTTATTATGGGAGCACTGTGGATGTCACTGTTATTATGGGGGCACTGTGGATGTCACTGTTATTATGGGAGCACTGTGGATATCACTGTTATTATGGGAGCACTGTGGATATCACTGTTATTATGGGAGCACTGTGGATGTCACTGTTATTATGGGGGCACTGTGGATGTCACTGTTATTATGGGGGCACTGTGGATGTCACTGTTATTATGGGAGCACTGTGGATGTCACTGTTATTATGGGGGCACTGTGGATGTCACTGTTATTATGGGAGCACTGTGGATGTCGCTGTTATTATGGGAGCACTGTGGATGTCGCTGTTATTATGGGGGCACTGTGGATGTCACTGTTATTATGAGAGCACTGTGGATGTCACTGTTATTATGGGAGCACTGTGGATATCACTGTTATTATGGGAGCACTGTGGATATCACTGTTATTATGGGGGCACTGTGGATGTCACTGTTATTATGGGGGCACTGTGGATATCACTGTTATTATGGGAGCACTGTGGATGTCACTGTTATTATGGGGGCACTGTGGATGTCGCTGTTATTATGGGAGCACTGTGGATGTCACTGTTATTATGGGAGCACTGTGGATATCACTGTTATTATGGGAGCACTGTGGATGTCACTGTTATTATGGGGGCACTGTGGATGTCGCTGTTATTATGGGAGCACTGTGGATGTCACTGTTATTATGGGAGCACTGTGGATGTCACTGTTATTATGGGAGCACTGTGGATGTCACTGTTATTATGGGAGCACTGTGGATGTCGCTGTTATTATGGGAGCACTGTGGATGTCGCTGTTATTATGGGAGCACTGTGGATGTCACTGTTATTATGGGGGCACTGTGGATATCACTGTTATTATGGGGGCACTGTGGATGTCACTGTTATTATGGGAGCACTGTGGATGTCACTGTTATTATGGGAGCACTGTGGATGTCACTGTTATTATGGGGGCACTGTGGATATCACTGTTATTATGGGAGCACTGTGGATATCACTGTTATTATGGGGGCACTGTGGATGTCACTGTTATTATGGGAGCACTGTGGATGTCACTGTTATTATGGGAGCACTGTGGATGTCACTGTTATTATGGGAGCACTGTGGATGTCACTGTTATTATGGGAGCACTGTGGATATCACTGTTATTATGGGGGCACTGTGGATGTCACTGTTATTATGGGAGCACTGTGGATGTCACTGTTATTATGGGAGCACTGTGGATGTCACTGTTATTATGGGGGCACTGTGGATATCACTGTTATTATGGGAGCACTGTGGATGTCGCTGTTATTATGGGAGCACTGTGGATATCGCTGTTATTATGGGAGCACTGTGGATATCACTGTTATTATGGGAGCACTGTGGATGTCGCTGTTATTATGGGAGCACTGTGGATATCACTGTTATTATGGGAGCACTGTGGATATCGCTGTTATTATGGGAGCACTGTGGATATCACTGTTATTATGGGAGCACTGTGGATATCACTGTTATTATGGGAGCACTGTGGATATCACTGTTATTATGGGAGCACTGTGGATGTCACTGTTATTATGGGGGCACTGTGGATGTCACTGTTATTATGGGAGCACTGTGGATGTCACTGTTATTATGGGAGCACTGTGGATGTCACTGTTATTATGGGGGCACTGTGGATGTCACTGTTATTATGGGAGCACTGTGGATGTCACTGTTATTATGGGAGCACTGTGGATGTCGCTGTTATTATGGGAGCACTGTGGATGTCGCTGTTATTATGGGAGCACTGTGGATGTCGCTGTTATTATGGGAGCACTGTGGATGTCACTGTTATTATGGGAGCACTGTGGATGTCACTGTTATTATGGGAGCACTGTGGATGTCGCTGTTATTATGGGAGCACTGTGGATGTCACTGTTATTATGGGGGCACTGTGGATGTCACTGTTATTATGGGAGCACTGTGGATGTCACTGTTATTATGGGGGCACTGTGGATGTCACTGTTATTATGGGAGCACTGTGGATGTCACTGTTATTATGGGAGCACTGTGGATATCACTGTTATTATGGGAGCACTGTGGATATCACTGTTATTATGGGAGCACTGTGGATGTCGCTGTTATTATGGGAGCACTGTGGATGTCGCTGTTATTATGGGAGCACTGTGGATGTCACTCTTATTATGGGAGCACTGTGGATGTCACTGTTATTATGGGGCACTGTGGATGTCACTGTTATTATGGGAGCACTGTGGATGTCACTGTTATTATGGGGGCACTGTGGATGTCGCTGTTATTATGGGAGCACTGTGGATGTCGCTGTTATTATGGGAGCACTGTGGATGTCACTCTTATTATGGGAGCACTGTGGATGTCACTGTTATTATGGGAGCACTGTGGATATCGCTGTTATTATGGGGGCACTGTGGATGTCACTGTTATTATGGGAGCACTGTGGATGTCACTGTTATTATGGGGGCACTGTGGATGTCACTGTTATTATGGGAGCACTGTGGATGTCACTGTTATTATGGGAGCACTGTGGATGTCACTGTTATTATGGGAGCACTGTGGATATCACTGTTATTATGGGAGCACTGTGGATGTCACTCTTATTATGGGAGCACTGTGGATGTCACTGTTATTATGGGAGCACTGTGGATATCACTGTTATTATGGGGGCACTGTGGATGTCACTGTTATTATGGGAGCACTGTGGATATCACTGTTATTATGGGAGCACTGTGGATGTCACTCTTATTATGGGAGCACTGTGGATGTCGCTGTTATTATGGGAGCACTGTGGATGTCACTGTTATTATGGGAGCACTGTGGATATCACTGTTATTATGGGAGCACTGTGGATGTCACTCTTATTATGGGAGCACTGTGGATGTCACTGTTATTATGGGGGCACTGTGGATATCACTGTTATTATGGGGGCACTGTGGATGTCACTGTTATTATGGGAGCACTGTGGATGTCACTGTTATTATGGGAGCACTGTGGATGTCACTGTTATTATGGGGGCACTGTGGATGTCACTGTTATTATGGGAGCACTGTGGATGTCACTGTTATTATGGGAGCACTGTGGATGTCACTGTTATTATGGGAGCACTGTGGATATCACTGTTATTATGGGAGCACTGTGGATGTCGCTGTTATTATGGGGGCACTGTGGATGTCGCTGTTATTATGGGAGCACTGTGGATGTCACTGTTATTATGGGAGCACTGTGGATGTCACTGTTATTATGGGAGCACTGTGGATATCACTGTTATTATGGGAGCACTGTGGATATCACTGTTATTATGGGAGCACTGTGGATGTCACTGTTATTATGGGAGCACTGTGGATGTCACTGTTATTATGGGAGCACTGTGGATGTCACTGTTATTATGGGAGCACTGTGGATATCACTGTTATTATGGGAGCACTGTGGATGTCGCTGTTATTATGGGAGCACTGTGGATGTCGCTGTTATTATGGGAGCACTGTGGATGTCACTGTTATTATGGGAGCACTGTGGATGTCACTGTTATTATGGGAGCACTGTGGATATCACTGTTATTATGGGGCACTGTGGATGTCACTGTTATTATGGGAGCACTGTGGATGTCACTGTTATTATGGGAGCACTGTGGATGTCACTGTTATTATGGGAGCACTGTGGATGTCGCTGTTATTATGGGAGCACTGTGGATGTCGCTGTTATTATGGGAGCACTGTGGATGTCACTGTTATTATGGGAGCACTGTGGATGTCACTGTTATGGGAGCACTGTGGATATCACTGTTATTATGGGAGCACTGTGGATGTCACTGTTATGGGAGCACTGTGGATATCACTGTTATTATGGGGGCACTGTGGATGTCACTGTTATTATGGGAGCACTGTGGATGTCACTGTTATTATGGGAGCACTGTGGATGTCGCTGTTATTATGGGAGCACTGTGGATGTCGCTGTTATTATGGGAGCACTGTGGATATCACTGTTATTATGGGAGCACTGTGGATGTCACTGTTATGGGAGCACTGTGGATATCACTGTTATTATGGGAGCACTGTGGATGTCACTGTTATTATGGGAGCACTGTGGATGTCGCTGTTATTATGGGAGCACTGTGGATGTCGCTGTTATTATGGGAGCACTGTGGATGTCGCTGTTATTATGGGAGCACTGTGGATGTCGCTGTTATTATGGGAGCACTGTGGATGTCGCTGTTATTATGGGGGCACTGTGGATGTCGCTGTTATTATGGGAGCACTGTGGATGTCGCTGTTATTATGGGAGCACTGTGGATGTCACTGTTATTATGGGGCACTGTGGATGTCACTGTTATTATGGGAGCACTGTGGATGTCACTGTTATTATGGGGGCACTGTGGATGTCACTGTTATTATGGGAGCACTGTGGATGTCACTGTTATTATGGGGGCACTGTGGATGTCACTGTTATTATGGGAGCACTGTGGATGTCACTGTTATTATGGGAGCACTGTGGATATCACTGTTATTATGGGAGCACTGTGGATATCACTGTTATTATGGGAGCACTGTGGATGTCACTGTTATTATGGGAGCACTGTGGATGTCACTGTTATTATGGGGGCACTGTGGATGTCACTGTTATTATGGGAGCACTGTGGATGTCACTGTTATTATAGGGCACTGTGGATGTCACTGTTATTATGGGAGCACTGTGGATGTCACTGTTATTATGGGAGCACTGTGGATGTCGCTGTTATTATGGGAGCACTGTGGATGTCACTGTTATTATGGGGCACTGTGGATGTCACTGTTATTATGGGAGCACTGTGGATGTCACTGTTATTATGGGGGCACTGTGGATGTCACTGTTATTATGGGAGCACTGTGGATGTCACTGTTATTATGGGAGCACTGTGGATGTCACTGTTATTATGGGGCACTGTGGATGTCACTGTTATTATGGGAGCACTGTGGATGTCACTGTTATTATGGGGGCACTGTGGATGTCACTGTTATTATGGGGCACTGTGGATATCACTGTTATTATGGGAGCACTGTGGATATCACTGTTATTATGGGAGCACTGTGGATGTCACTGTTATTATGGGGCACTGTGGATGTCACTGTTATTATGGGAGCACTGTGGATATCACTGTTATTATGGGAGCACTGTGGATATCACTGTTATTATGGGGGCACTGTGGATGTCGCTGTTATTATGGGAGCACTGTGGATGTCACTGTTATTATGGGGCACTGTGGATGTCACTGTTATTATGGGAGCACTGTGGATGTCACTGTTATTATGGGGGCACTGTGGATGTCACTGTTATTATGGGAGCACTGTGGATGTCACTGTTATTATGGAGCACTGTGGATATCACTGTTATTATGGGAGCACTGTGGATGTCACTGTTATTATGGGAGCACTGTGGATGTCACTGTTATTATGGGGGCACTGTGGATGTCGCTGTTATTATGGGGCACTGTGGATATCACTGTTATTATGGGAGCACTGTGGATGTCACTGTTATTATGGGAGCACTGTGGATGTCACTGTTATTATGGGAGCACTGTGGATGTCGCTGTTATTATGGGAGCACTGTGGATGTCCCTGTTATTATGGGAGCACTGTGGATGTCTCTGTTATTATGGGGGCACTGTGGATGTCGCTGTTATTATGGGAGCACTGTGGATATCACTGTTATTATGGGAGCACTGTGGATATCACTGTTATTATGGGAGCACTGTGGATATCACTGTTATTATGGGGGCACTGTGGATGTCACTGTTATTATGGGAGCACTGTGGATGTCACTGTTATTATGGGAGCACTGTGGATATCACTGTTATTATGGGGGCACTGTGGATCTCACTGTTATTATGGGAGCACTGTGGATGTCACTGTTATTATGGGAGCACTGTGGATATCACTGTTATTATGGGGGCACTGTGGATATCACTATTATTATGGGGGCACTGTGGATATCACTGTTATTATGGGAGCACTGTGGATGTCACTATTATTATGGGGGCACTGTGGATGTCACTGTTATTATGGGAGCACTGTGGATGTCACTGTTATTATGGGAGCACTGTGGATGTCACTGTTATTATGGGAGCACTGTGGATGTCACTGTTATTATGGGAGCACTGTGGATATCACTGTTATTATGGGGGCACTGTGGATGTCGCTGTTATTATGGGAGCACTGTGGATATCACTGTTATTATGGGGGCACTGTGGATGTCGCTGTTATTATGGGAGCACTGTGGATGTCACTGTTATTATGGGGGCACTGTGGATGTCGCTGTTATTATGGGAGCACTGTGGATATCGCTGTTATTATGGGAGCACTGTGAATATCACTGTTATTATGGGAGCACTGTGGATATCACTGTTATTATGGGGGCACTGTGGATGTCACTGTTATTATGGGGGCACTGTGGATGTCATTGTTATTATGGGAGCACTGTGGATGTCACTGTTATTATGGGAGCACTGTGGATGTCACTGTTATTATGGGAGCACTGTGGATGTCACTGTTATTATGGGAGCACTGTGGATATCACTGTTATTATGGGAGCACTGTGGATATCACTGTTATTATGGGAGCACTGTGGATATCACTGTTATTATGGGAGCACTGTGGATGTCACTGTTATTATGGGAGCACTGTGGATATCACTGTTATTATGGGAGTACTGTGGATATCACTGTTATTATGGGGGCACTGTGGATATCACTATTATTATGGGGGCACTGTGGATGTCACTGTTATTATGGGAGCACTGTGGATGTCACTGTTATTATGGGAGCACTGTGGATATCACTGTTATTATGGGGGCACTGTGGATATCACTGTTATTATGGGAGCACTGTGGATATCACTGTTATTATGGGGGCACTGTGGATATCACTGTTATTATGGAGCACTGTGGATGTCACTGTTATTATGGGAGCACTGTGGATGTCACTGTTATTATGGGAGCACTGTGGATGTCACTGTTATTATGGGGGCACTGTGGATGTCACTGTTATTATGGGAGCACTGTGGATATCACTGTTATTATGGGGGCACTGTCGATGTCGCTGTTATTATGGGAGCACTGTGGATATCACTGTTATTATGGGAGCACTGTGGATGTCGCTGTTATTATGGGAGCACTGTGGATGTCGCTGTTATTATGGGAGCACTGTGGATGTCGCTGTTATTATGGGAGCACTGTGGATGTCACTGTTATTATGGGGGCACTGTGGATGTCACTGTTATTATGGGAGCACTGTGGATATCACTGTTATTATGGGAGCACTGTGGATATCACTGTTATTATGGGGGCACTGTGGATGTCACTGTTATTATGGGAGCACTGTGGATGTCACTGTTATTATGGGAGCACTGTGGATGTCGCTGTTATTATGGGAGCACTGTGGATATCACTGTTATTATGGGGGCACTGTGGATGTCACTGTTATTATGGGAGCACTGTGGATGTCACTGTTATTATGGGAGCACTGTGGATATCACTGTTATTATGGGAGCACTGTGGATATCACTGTTATTATGGGAGCACTGTGGATGTCGCTGTTATTATGGGAGCACTGTGGATATCACTGTTATTATGGGAGCACTGTGGATATCACTGTTATTATGGGAGCACTGTGGATGTCACTGTTATTATGGGAGCACTGTGGATATCACTGTTATTATGGGGGCACTGTGGATGTCACTGTTATTATGGGAGCACTGTGGATGTCACTGTTATTATGGGAGCACTGTGGATGTCGCTGTTATTATGGGAGCACTGTGGATGTCGCTGTTATTATGGGAGCACTGTGGATATCGCTGTTATTATGGGAGCACTGTGGATATCACTGTTATTATGGGAGCACTGTGGATATCACTGTTATTATGGGAGCACTGTGGATGTCACTGTTATTATGGGGGCACTGTGGATGTCACTGTTATTATGGGAGCACTGTGGATATCACTGTTATTATGGGGGCACTGTGGATATCACTGTTATTATGGGAGCACTGTGGATGTCACTGTTATTATGGGAGCACTGTGGATGTCACTGTTATTATGGGAGCACTGTGGATGTCACTGTTATTATGGGAGCACTGTGGATGTCACTGTTATTATGGGAGCACTGTGGATATCACTGTTATTATGGGAGCACTGTGGATGTCACTGTTATTATGGGAGCACTGTGGATATCACTGTTATTATGGGGGCACTGTGGATGTCACTGTTATTATGGGAGCACTGTGGATGTCACTGTTATTATGGGAGCACTGTGGATATCACTGTTATTATGGGAGCACTGTGGATGTCGCTGTTATTATGGGAGCACTGTGGATATCACTGTTATTATGGGAGCACTGTGGATATCACTGTTATTATGGGGGCACTGTGGATGTCACTGTTATTATGGGAGCACTGTGGATGTCGCTGTTATTATGGGAGCACTGTGGATGTCGCTGTTATTATGGGAGCACTGTGGATATCACTGTTATTATGGGAGCACTGTGGATATCACTGTTATTATGGGAGCACTGTGGATATCACTGTTATTATGGGGGCACTGTGGATGTCACTGTTATTATGGGAGCACTGTGGATGTCACTGTTATTATGGGAGCACTGTGGATGTCGCTGTTATTATGGGAGCACTGTGGATGTCGCTGTTATTATGGGAGCACTGTGGATGTCGCTGTTATTATGGGGCACTGTGGATGTCGCTGTTATGGGAGCACTGTGGATGTCACTGTTATTATGGGGGCACTGTGGATGTCACTGTTATGGGGGCACTGTGGATGTCACTGTTATTATGGGGGCACTGTGGATGTCACTGTTATGGGAGCACTGTGGATGTCGCTGTTATTATGGGAGCACTGTGGATGTCACTGTTATTATGGGAGCACTGTGGATATCACTGTTATTATGGGAGCACTGTGGATGTCACTGTTATTATGGGAGCACTGTGGATGTCGCTGTTATTATGGGAGCACTGTGGATGTCACTGTTATTATGGGAGCACTGTGGATATCACTGTTATTATGGGAGCACTGTGGATGTCGCTGTTATTATGGGAGCACTGTGGATGTCGCTGTTATTATGGGAGCACTATGGATATCACTGTTATTATGGGAGCACTGTGGATATCACTGTTATTATGGGAGCACTGTGGATGTCGCTGTTATTATGGGAGCACTGTGGATGTCACTGTTATTATGGGAGCACTGTGGATGTCGCTGTTATTATGGGGGCACTGTGGATATCACTGTTATTATGGGAGCACTGTGGATGTCGCTGTTATTATGGGAGCACTGTGGATGTCGCTGTTATTATGGGGGCACTGTGGATATCACTGTTATTATGGGAGCACTGTGGATGTCACTGTTATTATGGGAGCACTGTGGATGTCACTGTTATTATGGGAGCACTGTGGATGTCACTGTTATTATGGGGCACTGTGGATGTCACTGTTATTATGGGAGCACTGTGGATATCGCTGTTATTATGGGAGCACTGTGGATGTCACTGTTATTATGGGAGCACTGTGGATGTCACTGTTATTATGGGAGCACTGTGGATGTCACTGTTATTATGGGGGCACTGTGGATGTCACTGTTATTATGGGAGCACTGTGGATGTCACTGTTATTATGGGAGCACTGTGGATATCACTGTTATTATGGGAGCACTGTGGATGTCACTGTTATTATGGGGCACTGTGGATGTCACTGTTATTATGGGAGCACTGTGGATGTCACTGTTATTATGGGGGCACTGTGGATGTCACTGTTATTATGGGAGCACTGTGGATGTCGCTGTTATTATGGGAGCACTGTGGATGTCACTGTTATTATGGGGCACTGTGGATGTCACTGTTATTATGGGAGCACTGTGGATGTCACTGTTATTATGGGGGCACTGTGGATGTCACTGTTATTATGGGAGCACTGTGGATGTCACTGTTATTATGGGGGCACTGTGGATGTCACTGTTATTATGGGAGCACTGTGGATGTCGCTGTTATTATGGAGCACTGTGGATATCACTGTTATTATGGGGCACTGTGGATGTCACTGTTATTATGGAGCACTGTGGATGTCACTGTTATTATGGGGCACTGTGGATGTCACTGTTATTATGGAGCACTGTGGATATCACTGTTATTATGGGAGCACTGTGGATGTCACTGTTATTATGGGAGCACTGTGGATGTCACTGTTATTATGGGGGCACTGTGGATATCACTGTTATTATGGGAGCACTGTGGATGTCACTGTTATTATGGAGCACTGTGGATATCACTGTTATTATGGGGCACTGTGGATGTCACTGTTATTATGGGGGCACTGTGGATGTCACTGTTATTATGGGAGCACTGTGGATATCACTATTATTATGGGGGCACTGTGGATATCACTGTTATTATGGGGGCACTGTGGATGTCACTGTTATTATGGAGCACTGTGGATATCACTGTTATTATGGGAGCACTGTGGATGTCACTGTTATTATGGGAGCACTGTGGATGTCACTGTTATTATGGGGGCACTGTGGATATCACTGTTATTATGGGGCACTGTGGATGTCGCTGTTATTATGGAGCACTGTGGATGTCACTGTTATTATGGGAGCACTGTGGATGTCACTGTTATTATGGGGGCACTGTGGATATCACTGTTATTATGGGGGCACTGTGGATATCACTGTTATTATGGAGCACTGTGGATGTCACTGTTATTATGGGGGCACTGTGGATATCACTGTTATTATGGGAGCACTGTGGATATCACTGTTATTATGGGGGCACTGTGGATATCACTGTTATTATGGGAGCACTGTGGATGTCACTGTTATTATGGGGCACTGTGGATATCACTGTTATTATGGGAGCACTGTGGATATCACTGTTATTATGGGGCACTGTGGATGTCGCTGTTATTATGGGAGCACTGTGGATGTCACTGTTATTATGGGGGCACTGTGGATATCACTGTTATTATGGGGGCACTGTGGATATCACTGTTATTATGGGAGCACTGTGGATGTCACTGTTATTATGGGGCACTGTGGATATCACTGTTATTATGGGAGCACTGTGGATATCACTGTTATTATGGGGCACTGTGGATGTCGCTGTTATTATGGAGCACTGTGGATATCACTGTTATTATGGGGCACTGTGGATGTCACTGTTATTATGGAGCACTGTGGATATCACTGTTATTATGGGGGCACTGTGGATGTCACTGTTATTATGGGAGCACTGTGGATATCACTGTTATTATGGGGCACTGTGGATGTCACTGTTATTATGGGAGCACTGTGGATGTCACTGTTATTATGGAGCACTGTGGATATCACTGTTATTATGGGAGCACTGTGGATGTCACTGTTATTATGGGAGCACTGTGGATATCACTGTTATTATGGGGCACTGTGGATGTCACTGTTATTATGGGAGCACTGTGGATGTCACTGTTATTATGGAGCACTGTGGATATCACTGTTATTATGGGAGCACTGTGGATATCACTGTTATTATGGGAGCACTGTGGATATCACTGTTATTATGGGAGCACTGTGGATGTCACTGTTATTATGGAGCACTGTGGATATCACTGTTATTATGGGAGCACTGTGGATATCACTGTTATTATGGGAGCACTGTGGATATCACTGTTATTATGGGAGCACTGTGGATGTCACTGTTATTATGGGAGCACTGTGGATGTCACTGTTATTATGGGAGCACTGTGGATATCACTGTTATTATGGGAGCACTGTGGATATCACTGTTATTATGGGAGCACTGTGGATATCACTGTTATTATGGGAGCACTGTGGATGTCACTGTTATTATGGGAGCACTGTGGATATCACTGTTATTATGGGAGCACTGTGGATGTCACTGTTATTATGGGAGCACTGTGGATGTCACTGTTATTATGGGAGCACTGTGGATATCGCTGTTATTATGGGAGCACTGTGGATATCGCTGTTATTATGGGAGCACTGTGGATATCGCTGTTATTATGGGAGCACTGTGGATGTCACTGTTATTATGGGAGCACTGTGGATGTCACTGTTATTATGGGAGCACTGTGGATGTCACTGTTATTATGGGAGCACTGTGGATATCACTGTTATTATGGGAGCACTGTGGATGTCACTGTTATTATGGGAGCACTGTGGATGTCACTGTTATTATGGGAGCACTGTGGATGTCACTGTTATTATGGGAGCACTGTGGATATCACTGTTATTATGGGAGCACTGTGGATATCGCTGTTATTATGGGAGCACTGTGGATATCGCTGTTATTATGGGGGCACTGTGGATGTCACTGTTATTATGGGGGCACTGTGGATATCACTGTTATTATGGGAGCACTGTGGATGTCACTGTTATTATGGGGGCACTGTGGATATCGCTGTTATTATGGAGGCACTGTGGATATCACTGTTATTATGGGAGCACTGTGGATATCACTGTTATTATGGGGGCACTGTGGATATCACTGTTATTATGGGAGCACTGTGGATGTCACTGTTATTATGGGAGCACTGTGGATGTCGCTGTTATTATGGGAGCACTGTGGATATCGCTGTTATTATGGGAGCACTGTGGATATCGCTGTTATTATGGGAGCACTGTGGATGTCGCTGTTATTATGGGAGCACTGTGGATGTCGCTGTTATTATGGGAGCACTGTGGATGTCGCTGTTATTATGGGAGCACTGTGGATGTCGCTGTTATTATGGGAGCACTGTGGATATCGCTGTTATTATGGGAGCACTGTGGATATCGCTGTTATTATGGGAGCACTGTGGATATCACTGTTATTATGGGGTCACTGTGGATGTCACTGTTATTATGGGGGCACTGTGGATATCACTGTTATTATGGGAGCACTGTGGATATCACTGTTATTATGGGAGCACTGTGGATGTCACTGTTATTATGGGAGCACTGTGGATGTCACTGTTATTATGGGAGCACTGTGGATGTCACTGTTATTATGGGGGCACTGTGGATGTCACTGTTATTATGGGGGCACTGTGGATGTCACTGTTATTATGGGAGCACTGTGGATGTCGCTGTTATTATGGGGGCACTGTGGATATCGCTGTTATTATGGGAGCACTGTGGATGTCACTGTTATTATGGGAGCACTGTGGATATCACTGTTATTATGGGGGCACTGTGGATATCGCTGTTATTATGGGAGCACTGTGGATGTCACTGTTATTATGGGAGCACTGTGGATGTCACTGTTATTATGGGAGCACTGTGGATGTCACTGTTATTATGGGAGCACTGTGGATGTCACTGTTATTATGGGAGCACTGTGGATGTCACTGTTATTATGGGGGCACTGTGGATGTCACTGTTATTATGGGAGCACTGTGTATATCACTGTTATTATGGGAGCACTGTGGATATCACTGTTATTATGGGGGCACTGTGGATGTCACTGTTATTATGGGAGCACTGTGGATGTCACTGTTATTATGGGGGCACTGTGGATGTCACTGTTATTATGGGAGCACTGTGGATGTCACTGTTATTATGGGGGCACTGTGGATGTCGCTGTTATTATGGGGCACTGTGGATGTCGCTGTTATTATGGAGCACTGTGGATGTCACTGTTATTATGGGAGCACTGTGGATGTCACTGTTATTATGGGGGCACTGTGGATGTCACTGTTATTATGGGAGCACTGTGGATGTCACTGTTATTATGGGAGCACTGTGGATATCACTGTTATTATGGGAGCACTGTGGATATCACTGTTATTATGGGAGCACTGTGGATATCACTGTTATTATGGGGGCACTGTGGATATCACTGTTATTATGGGAGCACTGTGGATGTCACTGTTATTATGGGAGCACTGTGGATGTCACTGTTATTATGGAGCACTGTGGATGTCGCTGTTATTATGGGAGCACTGTGGATGTCGCTGTTATTATGGGGGCACTGTGGATGTCGCTGTTATTATGGGAGCACTGTGGATATCACTGTTATTATGGGAGCACTGTGGATGTCGCTGTTATTATGGGAGCACTGTGGATGTCACTGTTATTATGGGAGCACTGTGGATGTCACTGTTATTATGGGAGCACTGTGGATGTCACTGTTATTATGGGGGCACTGTGGATGTCACTGTTATTATGGGGGCACTGTGGATGTCACTGTTATTATGGGGGCACTGTGTATATCACTGTTATTATGGGGGCACTGTGTATATCACTGTTATTATGGGAGCACTGTGGATATCACTGTTATTATGGGGGCACTGTGGATGTCACTGTTATTATGGGAGCACTGTGGATGTCACTGTTATTATGGGGGCACTGTGGATGTCACTGTTATTATGGGAGCACTGTGGATGTCACTGTTATTATGGGAGCACTGTGGATGTCGCTGTTATTATGGGAGCACTGTGGATATCGCTGTTATTATGGGAGCACTGTGGATGTCGCTGTTATTATGGGGGCACTGTGGATGTCACTGTTATTATGGGAGCACTGTGGATGTCACTGTTATTATGGGAGCACTGTGGATGTCACTGTTATTATGGGGGCACTGTGGATATCACTGTTATTATGGGAGCACTGTGGATGTCACTGTTATTATGGGGGCACTGTGGATATCACTGTTATTATGGGGGCACTGTGGATGTCACTGTTATTATGGGAGCACTGTGGATGTCACTGTTATTATGGGAGCACTGTGGATGTCACTGTTATTATGGGGGCACTGTGGATATCACTGTTATTATGGGGGCACTGTGGATGTCACTGTTATTATGGGGGCACTGTGGATGTCACTGTTATTATGGGAGCACTGTGGATGTCACTGTTATTATGGGAGCACTGTGGATATCACTGTTATTATGGGGGCACTGTGGATGTCACTGTTATTATGGGGGCACTGTGGATGTCACTGTTATTATGGGGGCACTGTGGATGTCACTGTTATTATGGGGGCACTGTGGATGTCACTGTTATTATGGGAGCACTGTGGATGTCACTGTTATTATGGGGGCACTGTGGATATCACTGTTATTATGGGGGCACTGTGGATGTCACTGTTATTATAGGAGCACTGTGGATGTCACTGTTATTATGGGAGCACTGTGGATGTCACTATTATTATGGGGGCACTGTGGATATCACTGTTATTATGGGGGCACTGTGGATATCACTGTTATTATGGGGGCACTGTGGATGTCACTGTTATTATGGGAGCACTGTGGATGTCGCTGTTATTATGGGAGCACTGTGGATGTCGCTGTTATTATGGGAGCACTGTGGATGTCACTGTTATTATGGGGGCACTGTGGATATCACTGTTATTATGGGAGCACTGTGGATGTCACTGTTATTATGGGAGCACTGTGGATGTCACTGTTATTATGGGGGCACTGTGGATGTCACTGTTATTATGGGGGCACTGTGGATGTCACTGTTATTATGGGAGCACTGTGGATGTCACTGTTATTATGGGAGCACTGTGGATGTCACTGTTATTATGGGGGTACTGTGGATATCACTGTTATTATGGGGGCACTGTGGATGTCACTGTTATTATGGGAGCACTGTGGATGTCACTGTTATTATGGGAGCACTGTGGATGTCACTGTTATTATGGGAGCACTGTGGATATCACTGTTATTATGGGGGCACTGTGGATGTCACTGTTATTATGGGAGCACTGTGGATGTCACTGTTATTATGGGAGCACTGTGGATGTCACTGTTATTATGGGGGCACTGTGGATGTCACTGTTATTATGGGAGCACTGTGGATATCACTGTTATTATGGGGGCACTGTGGATATCACTGTTATTATGGGGGCACTGTGGATGTCACTGTTATTATGGGAGCACTGTGGATGTCACTGTTATTATGGGAGCACTGTGGATGTCACTGTTATTATGGGAGCACTGTGGATGTCACTGTTATTATGGGAGCACTGTGGATGTCACTGTTATTATGGGGGCACTGTGGATATCACTGTTATTATGGGGGCACTGTGGATGTCACTGTTATTATGGGGGCACTGTGGATGTCACTGTTATTATGGGGGCACTGTGGATATCACTGTTATTATGGGGGCACTGTGGATATCACTGTTATTATGGGGGCACTGTGGATGTCACTGTTATTATGGGGGCACTGTGGATGTCACTGTTATTATGGGAGCACTGTGGATGTCACTGTTATTATGGGAGCACTGTGGATGTCACTGTTATTATGGGGGCACTGTGGATGTCACTGTTATTATGGGGGCACTGTGGATGTCACTGTTATTATGGGAGCACTGTGGATGTCACTGTTATTATGGGAGCACTGTGGATATCACTGTTATTATGGGGGCACTGTGGATATCACTGTTATTATGGGGGCACTGTGGATGTCACTGTTATTATGGGGGCACTGTGGATGTCACTGTTATTATGGGAGCACTGTGGATGTCACTGTTATTATGGGAGCACTGTGGATGTCACTGTTATTATGGGGGCACTGTGGATGTCACTGTTATTATGGGGGCACTGTGGATGTCACTGTTATTATGGGGGCACTGTGGATGTCACTGTTATTATGGGAGCACTGTGGATGTCACTGTTATTATGGGAGCACTGTGGATATCACTGTTATTATGGGAGCACTGTGGATATCACTGTTATTATGGGGGCACTGTGGATGTCACTGTTATTATGGGGGCACTGTGGATGTCACTGTTATTATGGGGGCACTGTGGATGTCACTGTTATTATGGGGGCACTGTGGATGTCACTGTTATTATGGGAGCACTGTGGATGTCACTGTTATTATGGGGGCACTGTGGATATCACTGTTATTATGGGGGCACTGTGGATGTCACTGTTATTATGGGAGCACTGTGGATGTCACTGTTATTATGGGAGCACTGTGGATGTCACTGTTATTATGGGGGCACTGTGGATATCACTGTTATTATGGGAGCACTGTGGATGTCACTGTTATTATGGGGGCACTGTGGATGTCACTGTTATTATGGGGGCACTGTGGATGTCACTGTTATTATGGGAGCACTGTGGATGTCACTGTTATTATGGGGGCACTGTGGATGTCACTGTTATTATGGGAGCACTGTGGATGTCACTGTTATTATGGGAGCACTGTGGATGTCACTGTTATTATGGGGGCACTGTGGATGTCACTGTTATTATGGGGGCACTGTGGATGTCACTGTTATTATGGGAGCACTGTGGATGTCACTGTTATTATGGGGGCACTGTGGATATCACTGTTATTATGGGGGCACTGTGGATGTCACTGTTATTATGGGAGCACTGTGGATGTCACTGTTATTATGGGAGCACTGTGGATGTCACTGTTATTATGGGAGCACTGTGGATGTCACTGTTATTATGGGAGCACTGTGGATGTCGCTGTTATTATGGGAGCACTGTGGATGTCACTGTTATTATGGGAGCACTGTGGATATCACTGTTATTATGGGAGCACTGTGGATGTCGCTGTTATTATGGGAGCACTGTGGATATCGCTGTTATTATGGGAGCACTGTGGATATCGCTGTTATTATGGGAGCACTGTGGATGTCACTGTTATTATGGGAGCTCTGTGGATATCACTGTTATTATGGGAGCACTGTGGATATCACTGTTATTATGGGAGCACTGTGGATGTCGCTGTTATTATGGGAGCACTGTGGATATCGCTGTTATTATGGGAGCACTGTGGATGTCACTGTTATTATGGGAGCTCTGTGGATATCACTGTTATTATGGGAGCACTGTGGATATCACTGTTATTATGGGGGCACTGTGGATGTCACTGTTATTATGGGAGCACTGTGGATATCACTGTTATTATGGGAGCACTGTGGATATCACTGTTATTATGGGGGCACTGTGGATGTCACTGTTATTATGGGAGCACTGTGGATGTCACTGTTATTATGGGAGCACTGTGGATGTCACTGTTATTATGGGAGCACTGTGGATGTCACTGTTATTATGGGAGCACTGTGGATGTCACTGTTATTATGGGAGCACTGTGGATGTCACTGTTATTATGGGAGCACTGTGGATATCACTGTTATTATGGGAGCACTGTGGATATCACTGTTATTATGGGAGCACTGTGGATGTCACTGTTATTATGGGGGCACTGTGGATATCGCTGTTATTATGGGAGCACTGTGGATGTCACTGTTATTATGGGAGCTCTGTGGATATCACTGTTATTATGGGAGCACTGTGGATATCACTGTTATTATGGGGGCACTGTGGATGTCACTGTTATTATGGGAGCACTGTGGATGTCACTGTTATTATGGGAGCACTGTGGATGTCACTGTTATTATGGGAGCACTGTGGATGTCACTGTTATTATGGGAGCACTGTGGATGTCACTGTTATTATGGGAGCACTGTGGATGTCACTGTTATTATGGGAGCACTGTGGATATCACTGTTATTATGGGAGCACTGTGGATATCACTGTTATTATGGGAGCACTGTGGATGTCACTGTTATTATGGGAGCACTGTGGATGTCACTGTTATGGGAGCACTGTGGATATCACTATTATTATGGGAGCACTGTGGATGTCACTGTTATTATGGGAGCACTGTGGATATCACTGTTATTATGGGAGCACTGTGGATATCACTGTTATTATGGGAGCACTGTGGATGTCACTGTTATTATGGGGGCACTGTGGATGTCACTGTTATTATGGGAGCACTGTGGATGTCACTGTTATTATGGGAGCACTGTGGATGTCACTGTTATTATGGGAGCACTGTGGATATCGCTGTTATTATGGGAGCACTGTGGATGTCACTGTTATTATGGGAGCACTGTGGATGTCGCTGTTATTATGGGAGCACTGTGGATGTCGCTGTTATTATGGGAGCACTGTGGATATCACTGTTATTATGGGAGCACTGTGGATGTCACTGTTATTATGGGAGCACTGTGGATATCACTGTTATTATGGGAGCACTGTGGATATCGCTGTTATTATGGGAGCACTGTGGATGTCACTGTTATTATGGGAGCACTGTGGATGTCGCTGTTATTATGGGAGCACTGTGGATGTCACTGTTATTATGGGAGCACTGTGGATGTCACTGTTATTATGGGAGCACTGTGGATATCACTGTTATTATGGGGGCACTGTGGATATCACTGTTATTATGGGAGCACTGTGGATATCACTGTTATTATGGGAGCACTGTGGATGTCACTGTTATTATGGGAGCACTGTGGATGTCACTGTTATTATGGGAGCACTGTGGATGTCACTGTTATTATGGGAGCACTGTGGATATCGCTGTTATTATGGGAGCACTGTGGATATCACTGTTATTATGGGAGCACTGTGGATGTCGCTGTTATTATGGGAGCACTGTGGATGTCGCTGTTATTATGGGAGCACTGTGGATATCGCTGTTATTATGGGAGCACTGTGGATGTCACTGTTATTATGGGGGCACTGTGGATATCACTGTTATTATGGGAGCACTGTGGATATCACTGTTATTATGGGAGCACTGTGGATGTCACTGTTATTATGGGAGCACTGTGGATATCGCTGTTATTATGGGAGCACTGTGGATATCGCTGTTATTATGGGAGCACTGTGGATGTCGCTGTTATTATGGGAGCACTGTGGATATCGCTGTTATTATGGGAGCACTGTGGATGTCACTGTTATTATGGGGGCACTGTGGATGTCACTGTTATTATGGGAGCACTGTGGATGTCACTGTTATTATGGGAGCACTGTGGATATCACTGTTATTATGGGAGCACTGTGGATGTCACTGTTATTATGGGAGCACTGTGGATGTCACTGTTATTATGGGGGCACTGTGGATATCACTGTTATTATGGGAGCACTGTGGATGTCACTGTTATTATGGGAGCACTGTGGATGTCACTGTTATTATGGGAGCACTGTGGATGTCGCTGTTATTATGGGAGCACTGTGGATGTCACTGTTATTATGGGAGCACTGTGGATGTCACTGTTATTATGGGAGCACTGTGGATGTCACTGTTATTATGGGAGCACTGTGGATGTCACTGTTATTATGGGAGCACTGTGGATGTCACTGTTATTATGGGAGCACTGTGGATGTCACTGTTATTATGGGAGCACTGTGGATATCACTGTTATTATGGGAGCACTGTGGATGTCACTGTTATTATGGGAGCACTGTGGATGTCGCTGTTATTATGGGAGCACTGTGGATGTCGCTGTTATTATGGGAGCACTGTGGATGTCGCTGTTATTATGGGGGCACTGTGGATATCACTGTTATTATGGGAGCACTGTGGATGTCGCTGTTATTATGGGAGCACTGTGGATGTCACTGTTATTATGGGAGCACTGTGGATGTCACTGTTATTATGGGGGCACTGTGGATGTCACTGTTATTATGGGAGCACTGTGGATGTCACTGTTATTATGGGGGCACTGTGGATATCACTGTTATTATGGGAGCACTGTGGATGTCACTGTTATTATGGGGGCACTGTGGATATCACTGTTATTATGGGAGCACTGTGGATGTCGCTGTTATTATGGGAGCACTGTGGATGTCACTGTTATTATGGGAGCACTGTGGATGTCACTGTTATTATGGGGGCACTGTGGATATCACTGTTATTATGGGAGCACTGTGGATGTCACTGTTATTATGGGAGCACTGTGTATGTCACTGTTATTATGGGGGCACTGTGGATGTCACTGTTATTATGGGAGCACTGTGGATGTCACTGTTATTATGGGGGCACTGTGGATATCACTGTTATTATGGGGGCACTGTGGATGTCACTGTTATTATGGGAGCACTGTGGATGTCACTGTTATTATGGGGGCACTGTGGATGTCGCTGTTATTATGGGGGCACTGTGGATGTCACTGTTATTATGGGGGCACTGTGGATCACTGTTTATGTCACTGTGTATGTGTTATTATGGGAGCACTGTGGATGTCGCTGTTATTATGGGGGCACTGGGATGTCGCTGTTATTATGGGGGCACTGTGGATGTCACTGTTATTATGGGGGCACTGTGGATGTCACTGTTATTATGGGGGCACTGTGGATGTCACTGTTATTATGGGAGCACTGTGGATGTCACTGTTATTATGGGGGCACTGTGGATATCACTGTTATTATGGAAGCACTGTGGATGTCACTGTTATTATGGGAGCACTGTGGATGTCACTGTTATTATTGGGGCACTGTGGATGTCACTGTTATTATGGGGGCACTGTGGATGTCACTGTTATTATGGGAGCACTGTGGATGTCACTGTTATTATGGGAGCACTGTGGATGTCACTGTTATTATGGGGGCACTGTGGATGTCACTGTTATTATGGGAGCACTGTGGATGTCACTGTTATTATGGGAGCACTGTGGATATCACTGTTATTATGGGAGCACTGTGGATATCACTGTTATTATGGGAGCACTGTGGATATCACTGTTATTATCACTGTTATTATGGGAGCACTGTGGATGTCACTGTTATTATGGGAGCACTGTGGATGTCACTGTTATTATGGGAGCACTGTGGATGTCACTGTTATTATGGGAGCACTGTGGATATCACTGTTATTATGGGAGCACTGTGGATATCACTGTTATTATGGGGGCACTGTGGATATCACTGTTATTATGGGAGCACTGTGGATGTCACTGTTATTATGGGAGCACTGTGGATGTCACTGTTATTATGGGAGCACTGTGGATATCACTGTTATTATGGGAGCACTGTGGATGTCGCTGTTATTATGGGAGCACTGTGGATGTCACTGTTATTATGGGAGCACTGTGGATGTCACTGTTATTATGGGGGCACTGTGGATATCACTGTTATTATGGGAGCACTGTGGATATCACTGTTATTATGGGAGCACTGTGGATATCACTGTTATTATGGGAGCACTGTGGATATCACTGTTATTATGGGAGCACTGTGTATGTCACTGTTATTATGGGGGCACTGTGGATGTCACTGTTATTATGGGAGCACTGTGGATGTCACTGTTATTATGGGGGCACTGTGGATATCACTGTTATTATGGGGGCACTGTGGATGTCACTGTTATTATGGGAGCACTGTGGATGTCACTGTTATTATGGGGGCACTGTGGATGTCACTGTTATTATGGGGGCACTGTGGATGTCACTGTTATTATGGGGGCACTGTGGATGTCACTGTTATTATGGGAGCACTGTGGATGTCACTGTTATTATGGGGGCACTGTGGATATCACTGTTATTATGGGAGCACTGTGGATGTCACTGTTATTATGGGAGCACTGTGGATGTCACTGTTATTATGGGGGCACTGTGGATATCACTGTTATTATGGGGGCACTGTGGATGTCACTGTTATTATGGGAGCACTGTGGATGTCACTGTTATTATGGGGGCACTGTGGATGTCACTGTTATTATGGGAGCACTGTGGATGTCACTGTTATTATGGGAGCACTGTGGATGTCACTGTTATTATGGGAGCACTGTGGATGTCACTGTTATTATGGGAGCACTGTGGATGTCACTGTTATTATGGGAGCACTGTGGATGTCACTGTTATTATGGGAGCACTGTGGATATCGCTGTTATTATGGGAGCACTGTGGATGTCGCTGTTATTATGGGAGCACTGTGGATGTCGCTGTTATTATGGGAGCACTGTGGATGTCGCTGTTATTATGGGGGCACTGTGGATGTCACTGTTATTATGGGAGCACTGTGGATGTCACTGTTATTATGGGAGCACTGTGGATATCGCTGTTATTATGGGAGCACTGTGGATGTCGCTGTTATTATGGGAGCACTGTGGATGTCGCTGTTATTATGGGGGCACTGTGGATGTCACTGTTATTATGGGAGCACTGTGGATGTCACTGTTATTATGGGAGCACTGTGGATGTCGCTGTTATTATGGGAGCACTGTGGATGTCGCTGTTATTATGGGGGCACTGTGGATGTCACTGTTATTATGGGGGCACTGTGGATGTCGCTGTTATTATGGGAGCACTGTGGATGTCACTGTTATTATGGGGGCACTGTGGATGTCACTGTTATTATGGGAGCACTGTGGATATCACTGTTATTATGGGAGCACTGTGGATATCACTGTTATTATGGGAGCACTGTGGATGTCACTGTTATTATGGGGGCACTGTGGATATCACTGTTATTATGGGAGCACTGTGGATGTCACTGTTATTATGGGGGCACTGTGGATATCACTGTTATTATGGGAGCACTGTGGATGTCACTGTTATTATGGGGGCACTGTGGATATCACTGTTATTATGGGAGCACTGTGGATATCACTGTTATTATGGGAGCACTGTGGATGTCACTGTTATTTTGGGAGCACTGTGGATGTCACTGTTATTATGGGAGCACTGTGGATGTCGCTGTTATTATGGGGGCACTGTGGATATCACTGTTATTATGGGAGCACTGTGGATATCACTGTTATTATGGGAGCACTGTGGATATCACTGTTATTATGGGGGCACTGTGGATGTCACTGTTATTATGGGGGCACTGTGGATGTCACTGTTATTATGGGGGCACTGTGGATATCACTGTTATTATGGGAGCACTGTGGATATCACTGTTATTATGGGAGCACTGTGGATATCACTGTTATTATGGGAGCACTGTGGATATCACTGTTATTATGGGAGCACTGTGGATATCACTGTTATTATGGGAGCACTGTGGATGTCACTGTTATTATGGGGGCACTGTGGATATCACTGTTATTATGGGGGCACTGTGGATATCACTGTTATTATGGGGGCACTGTGGATGTCACTGTTATTATGGGGGCACTGTGGATGTCACTGTTATTATGGGAGCACTGTGGATATCACTGTTATTATGGGAGCACTGTGGATGTCACTGTTATTATGGGGGCACTGTGGATATCACTGTTATTATGGGGGCACTGTGGATATCACTGTTATTATGGGAGCACTGTGGATATCACTGTTATTATGGGGGCACTGTGGATATCACTGTTATTATGGGAGCACTGTGGATATCACTGTTATTATGGGGGCACTGTGGATATCACTGTTATTATGGGAGCACTGTGGATATCGCTGTTATTATGGGAGCACTGTGGATATCGCTGTTATTATGGGAGCACTGTGGATATCACTGTTATTATGGGAGCACTGTGGATATCACTGTTATTATGGGAGCACTGTGGATATCACTGTTATTATGGGGGCACTGTGGATATCACTGTTATTATGGGAGCACTGTGGATATCGCTGTTATTATGGGAGCACTGTGGATGTCACTGTTATTATGGGGGCACTGTGGATATCACTGTTATTATGGGAGCACTGTGGATATCACTGTTATTATGGGGGCACTGTGGATATCACTGTTATTATGGGAGCACTGTGGATATCACTGTTATTATGGGAGCACTGTGGATATCACTGTTATTATGGGGGCACTGTGGATATCACTGTTATTATGGGAGCACTGTGGATATCGCTGTTATTATGGGAGCACTGTGGATGTCGCTGTTATTATGGGGGCACTGTGGATGTCGCTGTTATTATGGGAGCACTGTGGATGTCGCTGTTATTATGGGAGCACTGTGGATGTCACTGTTATTATGGGAGCACTGTGGATGTCACTGTTATTATGGGAGCACTGTGGATGTCACTGTTATTATGGGAGCACTGTGGATATCGCTGTTATTATGGGAGCACTGTGGATGTCGCTGTTATTATGGGAGCACTGTGGATGTCGCTGTTATTATGGGAGCACTGTGGATGTCACTGTTATTATGGGGGCACTGTGGATGTCACTGTTATTATGGGAGCACTGTGGATGTCACTGTTATTATGGGAGCACTGTGGATATCGCTGTTATTATGGGAGCACTGTGGATGTCGCTGTTATTATGGGAGCACTGTGGATGTCGCTGTTATTATGGGGGCACTGTGGATGTCACTGTTATTATGGGAGCACTGTGGATGTCACTGTTATTATGGGAGCACTGTGGATGTCGCTGTTATTATGGGAGCACTGTGGATGTCGCTGTTATTATGGGGGCACTGTGGATGTCACTGTTATTATGGGGGCACTGTGGATGTCGCTGTTATTATGGGAGCACTGTGGATGTCACTGTTATTATGGGGGCACTGTGGATGTCACTGTTATTATGGGAGCACTGTGGATATCACTGTTATTATGGGAGCACTGTGGATATCACTGTTATTATGGGAGCACTGTGGATGTCACTGTTATTATGGGGGCACTGTGGATATCACTGTTATTATGGGAGCACTGTGGATGTCACTGTTATTATGGGGGCACTGTGGATATCACTGTTATTATGGGAGCACTGTGGATGTCACTGTTATTATGGGGGCACTGTGGATATCACTGTTATTATGGGAGCACTGTGGATATCACTGTTATTATGGGAGCACTGTGGATGTCACTGTTATTTTGGGAGCACTGTGGATGTCACTGTTATTATGGGAGCACTGTGGATGTCGCTGTTATTATGGGGGCACTGTGGATATCACTGTTATTATGGGAGCACTGTGGATATCACTGTTATTATGGGAGCACTGTGGATATCACTGTTATTATGGGGGCACTGTGGATGTCACTGTTATTATGGGGGCACTGTGGATGTCACTGTTATTATGGGGGCACTGTGGATATCACTGTTATTATGGGAGCACTGTGGATATCACTGTTATTATGGGAGCACTGTGGATATCACTGTTATTATGGGAGCACTGTGGATATCACTGTTATTATGGGAGCACTGTGGATATCACTGTTATTATGGGAGCACTGTGGATGTCACTGTTATTATGGGGGCACTGTGGATATCACTGTTATTATGGGGGCACTGTGGATATCACTGTTATTATGGGGGCACTGTGGATGTCACTGTTATTATGGGGGCACTGTGGATGTCACTGTTATTATGGGAGCACTGTGGATATCACTGTTATTATGGGAGCACTGTGGATGTCACTGTTATTATGGGGGCACTGTGGATATCACTGTTATTATGGGGGCACTGTGGATATCACTGTTATTATGGGAGCACTGTGGATATCACTGTTATTATGGGGGCACTGTGGATATCACTGTTATTATGGGAGCACTGTGGATATCACTGTTATTATGGGGGCACTGTGGATATCACTGTTATTATGGGAGCACTGTGGATATCGCTGTTATTATGGAAGCACTGTGGATATCGCTGTTATTATGGGAGCACTGTGGATATCACTGTTATTATGGGAGCACTGTGGATATCACTGTTATTATGGGAGCACTGTGGATATCACTGTTATTATGGGGGCACTGTGGATATCACTGTTATTATGGGAGCACTGTGGATATCGCTGTTATTATGGGAGCACTGTGGATGTCACTGTTATTATGGGGGCACTGTGGATATCACTGTTATTATGGGAGCACTGTGGATATCACTGTTATTATGGGGGCACTGTGGATATCACTGTTATTATGGGAGCACTGTGGATATCACTGTTATTATGGGAGCACTGTGGATATCACTGTTATTATGGGGGCACTGTGGATATCACTGTTATTATGGGAGCACTGTGGATATCGCTGTTATTATGGGAGCACTGTGGATGTCGCTGTTATTATGGGGGCACTGTGGATGTCACTGTTATTATGGGAGCACTGTGGATGTCGCTGTTATTATGGGAGCACTGTGGATGTCGCTGTTATTATGGGAGCACTGTGGATGTCGCTGTTATTATGGGGGCACTGTGGATGTCACTGTTATTATGGGAGCACTGTGGATATCGCTGTTATTATGGGAGCACTGTGGATATCACTGTTATTATGGGAGCACTGTGGATATCACTGTTATTATGGGGGCACTGTGGATGTCACTGTTATTATGGGGGCACTGTGGATGTCACTGTTATTATGGGAGCACTGTGGATGTCACTGTTATTATGGGAGCACTGTGGATATCACTGTTATTATGGGAGCACTGTGGATGTCGCTGTTATTATGGGAGCACTGTGGATATCACTGTTATTATGGGAGCACTGTGGATGTCACTGTTATTATGGGAGCACTGTGGATGTCACTGTTATTATGGGAGCACTGTGGATATCACTGTTATTATGGGAGCACTGTGGATGTCACTGTTATTATGGGAGCACTGTGGATGTCACTGTTATTATGGGAGCACTGTGGATGTCGCTGTTATTATGGGAGCACTGTGGATGTCGCTGTTATTATGGGAGCACTGTGGATGTCGCTGTTATTATGGGGGCACTGTGGATGTCACTGTTATTATGGGAGCACTGTGGATATCACTGTTCTTATGGGAGCACTGTGGATATCACTGTTATTATGGGAGCACTGTGGATGTCACTGTTATTATGGGGGCACTGTGGATATCACTGTTATTATGGGAGCACTGTGGATGTCACTGTTATTATGGGGGCACTGTGGATATCACTGTTATTATGGGAGCACTGTGGATGTCACTGTTATTATGGGGGCACTGTGGATATCACTGTTATTATGGGAGCACTGTGGATATCACTGTTATTATGGGAGCACTGTGGATGTCACTGTTATTTTGGGAGCACTGTGGATGTCACTGTTATTATGGGAGCACTGTGGATATCACTGTTATTATGGGAGCACTGTGGATGTCACTGTTATTATGGGGGCACTGTGGATATCACTGTTATTATGGGGGCACTGTGGATGTCACTGTTATTATGGGAGCACTGTGGATATCACTGTTATTATGGGAGCACTGTGGATATCACTGTTATTATGGGGGCACTGTGGATATCACTGTTATTATGGGGGCACTGTGGATATCACTGTTATTATGGGGGCACTGTGGATATCACTGTTATTATGGGGGCACTGTGGATGTCACTGTTATTATGGGAGCACTGTGGATGTCGCTGTTATTATGGGGCACTGTGGATATTGCTGTTATTATGGGGGCACTGTGGATATCGCTGTTATTATGTAGCACTGTGGATGTCACTGTTATTATGGGGGCACTGTGGATGTCGCTGTTATTATGGGAGCACTGTGGATATCGCTGTTATTATGGGAGCACTGTGGATATCACTGTTATTATGGGGCACTGTGGATATCACTGTTATTATGGGAGCACTGTGGATATCACTGTTATTATGGGGCACTGTGGATATCACTGTTATTATGGGAGCACTGTGGATATCACTGTTATTATGGGAGCACTGTGGATGTCACTGTTATTATGGGAGCACTGTGGATGTCACTGTTATTTTGGGAGCACTGTGGATATCACTGTTATTATGGGGGCACTGTGGATATCACTGTTATTATGGGAGCACTGTGGATATCACTGTTATTATGGGGCACTGTGGATATCACTGTTATTATGGGAGCACTGTGGATATCACTGTTATTATGGGAGCACTGTGGATATCACTGTTATTATGGGGCACTGTGGATATCACTGTTATTATGGGGGCACTGTGGATATCACTGTTATTATGGGAGCACTGTGGATGTCACTGTTATTATGGAGCACTGTGGATGTCACTGTTATTATGGGAGCACTGTGGATGTCACTGTTATTATGGGAGCACTGTGGATGTCACTGTTATTTTGGGAGCACTGTGGATATCACTGTTATTATGGGGGCACTGTGGATATCACTGTTATTATGGGAGCACTGTGGATGTCACTGTTATTATGGGGGCACTGTGGATGTCACTGTTATTATGGGAGCACTGTGGATGTCGCTGTTATTATGGGGCACTGTGGATATCGCTGTTATTATGGGGGCACTGTGGATATCACTGTTATTATGTAGCACTGTGGATGTCACTGTTATTATGGGGGCACTGTGGATGTCGCTGTTATTATGGGAGCACTGTGGATGTCGCTGTTATTATGGGAGCACTGTGGATATCACTGTTATTATGGGGCACTGTGGATGTCACTGTTATTATGGGGGCACTGTGGATATCACTGTTATTATGGGGGCACTGTGGATATCGCTGTTATTATGGGGCACTGTGGATGTCGCTGTTATTATGGGAGCACTGTGGATGTCACTGTTATTATGGGAGCACTGTGGATGTCACTGTTATTATGGGAGCACTGTGGATGTCACTGTTATTATGGGAGCACTGTGGATGTCACTGTTATTATGGGAGCACTGTGGATGTCACTGTTATTATGGGAGCACTGTGGATGTCACTGTTATTATGGGAGCACTGTGGATGTCACTGTTATTATGGGAGCACTGTGGATGTCACTGTTATTATGGGAGCACTGTGGATGTCACTGTTATTATGGGAGCACTGTGGATGTCACTGTTATTATGGGGGCACTGTGGATATCACTGTTATTATGGGGGCACTGTGGATATCGCTGTTATTATGGGAGCACTGTGGATGTCACTGTTATTATGGGGGCACTGTGGATATCACTGTTATTATGGGAGCACTGTGGATGTCACTGTTATTATGGGAGCACTGTGGATGTCACTGTTATTATGGGAGCACTGTGGATGTCACTGTTATTATGGGGGCACTGTGGATATCACTGTTATTATGGGGGCACTGTGGATATCACTGTTATTATGGGGGCACTGTGGATATCGCTGTTATTATGGGAGCACTGTGGATGTCACTGTTATTATGGGGGCACTGTGGATATCACTGTTATTATGGGGGCACTGTGGATGTCACTGTTATTATGGGAGCACTGTGGATGTCACTGTTATTATGGGAGCACTGTGGATGTCACTGTTATTATGGGAGCACTGTGGATGTCACTGTTATTATGGGAGCACTGTGGATGTCGCTGTTATTATGGGAGCACTGTGGATATCACTGTTATTATGGGAGCACTGTGGATGTCACTGTTATTATGGGAGCACTGTGGATATCGCTGTTATTATGGGAGCACTGTGGATATCACTGTTATTATGGGGGCACTGTGGATATCACTGTTATTATGGGAGCACTGTGGATATCACTGTTATTATGGGAGCACTGTGGATATCACTGTTATTATGGGAGCACTGTGGATATCACTGTTATTATGGGAGCACTGTGGATATCACTGTTATTATGGGGGCACTGTGGATGTCACTGTTATTATGGGAGCACTGTGGATGTCACTGTTATTATGGGGGCACTGTGGATATCGCTGTTATTATGGGGCACTGTGGATGTCACTGTTATTATGGGAGCACTGTGGATGTCACTGTTATTATGGGGGCACTGTGGATGTCGCTGTTATTATGGGAGCACTGTGGATGTCACTGTTATTATGGGAGCACTGTGGATGTCGCTGTTATTATGGGGGCACTGTGGATGTCACTGTTATTATGGGAGCACTGTGGATGTCACTGTTATTATGGGAGCACTGTGGATGTCGCTGTTATTATGGGGGCACTGTGGATGTCGCTGTTATTATGGGAGCACTGTGGATGTCACTGTTATTATGGGAGCACTGTGGATGTCTCTGTTATTATGGGAGCACTGTGGATATCACTGTTATTATGGGAGCACTGTGGATATCACTGTTATTATGGGAGCACTGTGGATGTCACTGTTATTATGGGAGCACTGTGGATGTCTCTGTTATTATGGGAGCACTGTGGATGTCACTGTTATTATGGGGGCACTGTGGATATCACTGTTATTATGGGAGCACTGTGGATGTCACTGTTATTATGGGAGCACTGTGGATGTCGCTGTTATTATGGGGGCACTGTGGATGTCGCTGTTATTATGGGAGCACTGTGGATGTCACTTATTATGGGAGCACTGTGGATATCACTGTTATTATGGGAGCACTGTGGATGTCACTGTTATTATGGGGGCACTGTGGATGTCGCTGTTATTATGGGAGCACTGTGGATGTCACTGTTATTATGGGAGCACTGTGGATATCACTGTTATTATGGGAGCACTGTGGATATCACTGTTATTATGGGAGCACTGTGGATGTCACTGTTATTATGGAGCACTGTGGATGTCGCTGTTATTATGGGAGCACTGTGGATATCACTGTTATTATGGGAGCACTGTGGATGTCGCTGTTATTATGGGAGCACTGTGGATATCACTGTTATTATGGGAGCACTGTGGATGTCGCTGTTATTATGGGAGCACTGTGGATGTCACTTATTATGGGAGCACTGTGGATATCACTGTTATTATGGGGGCACTGTGGATGTCGCTGTTATTATGGGAGCACTGTGGATGTCACTTATTATGGGAGCACTGTGGATATCACTGTTATTATGGGAGCACTGTGGATGTCGCTGTTATTATGGGGGCACTGTGGATATCACTGTTATTATGGGAGCACTGTGGATATCACTGTTATTATGGGGGCACTGTGGATATCACTGTTATTATGGGAGCACTGTGGATATCACTGTTATTATGGGAGCACTGTGGATGTCGCTGTTATTATGGGAGCACTGTGGATATCACTGTTATTATGGGAGCACTGTGGATGTCGCTGTTATTATGGGAGCACTGTGGATGTCACTTATTATGGGAGCACTGTGGATATCACTGTTATTATGGGGGCACTGTGGATGTCGCTGTTATTATGGGAGCACTGTGGATGTCACTTATTATGGGAGCACTGTGGATATCACTGTTATTATGGGAGCACTGTGGATGTCGCTGTTATTATGGGGGCACTGTGGATATCACTGTTATTATGGGAGCACTGTGGATATCACTGTTATTATGGGGGCACTGTGGATATCACTGTTATTATGGGAGCACTGTGGATATCACTGTTATTATGGGAGCACTGTGGATGTCGCTGTTATTATGGGGGCACTGTGGATATCACTGTTATTATGGGAGCACTGTGGATATCACTGTTATTATGGGGGCACTGTGGATATCACTGTTATTATGGGAGCACTGTGGATATCACTGTTATTATGGGAGCACTGTGGATGTCGCTGTTATTATGGGGGCACTGTGGATATCACTGTTATTATGGGAGCACTGTGGATATCACTGTTATTATGGGGGCACTGTGGATATCACTGTTATTATGGGAGCACTGTGGATGTCACTGTTATTATGGGAGCACTGTGGATGTCACTGTTATTATGGGAGCACTGTGGATGTCGCTGTTATTATGGGAGCACTGTGGATATCACTGTTATTATGGGAGCACTGTGGATGTCGCTGTTATTATGGGAGCACTGTGGATATCGCTGTTATTATGGGAGCACTGTGGATGTCACTGTTATTATGGGAGCACTGTGGATGTCACTGTTATTATGGGAGCACTGTGGATGTCACTGTTATTATGGGGGCACTGTGGATATCACTGTTATTATGGGGGCACTGTGGATATCGCTGTTATTATGGGAGCACTGTGGATATCGCTGTTATTATGGGAGCACTGTGGATGTCGCTGTTATTATGGGAGCACTGTGGATATCACTGTTATTATGGGAGCACTGTGGATGTCGCTGTTATTATGGGGGCACTGTGGATGTCACTGTTATTATGGGAGCACTGTGGATATCACTGTTATTATGGGGGCACTGTGGATATCACTGTTATTATGGGAGCACTGTGGATATCACTGTTATTATGGGAGCACTGTGGATATCACTGTTATTATGGGGGCACTGTGGATATCACTGTTATTATGGGAGCACTGTGGATATCGCTGTTATTATGGGAGCACTGTGGATGTCGCTGTTATTATGGGGGCACTGTGGATGTCACTGTTATTATGGGAGCACTGTGGATGTCGCTGTTATTATGGGAGCACTGTGGATGTCGCTGTTATTATGGGAGCACTGTGGATGTCGCTGTTATTATGGGGGCACTGTGGATGTCACTGTTATTATGGGAGCACTGTGGATATCACTGTTATTATGGGAGCACTGTGGATATCACTGTTATTATGGGAGCACTGTGGATATCACTGTTATTATGGGGGCACTGTGGATGTCACTGTTATTATGGGGGCACTGTGGATGTCACTGTTATTATGGGAGCACTGTGGATGTCACTGTTATTATGGGAGCACTGTGGATATCACTGTTATTATGGGAGCACTGTGGATGTCGCTGTTATTATGGGAGCACTGTGGATATCACTGTTATTATGGGAGCACTGTGGATGTCACTGTTATTATGGGAGCACTGTGGATGTCACTGTTATTATGGGAGCACTGTGGATATCACTGTTATTATGGGAGCACTGTGGATGTCACTGTTATTATGGGAGCACTGTGGATGTCACTGTTATTATGGGAGCACTGTGGATGTCGCTGTTATTATGGGAGCACTGTGGATGTCGCTGTTATTATGGGAGCACTGTGGATGTCGCTGTTATTATGGGGGCACTGTGGATGTCACTGTTATTATGGGAGCACTGTGGATATCACTGTTCTTATGGGAGCACTGTGGATATCACTGTTATTATGGGAGCACTGTGGATGTCACTGTTATTATGGGGGCACTGTGGATATCACTGTTATTATGGGAGCACTGTGGATGTCACTGTTATTATGGGGGCACTGTGGATATCACTGTTATTATGGGAGCACTGTGGATGTCACTGTTATTATGGGGGCACTGTGGATATCACTGTTATTATGGGAGCACTGTGGATATCACTGTTATTATGGGAGCACTGTGGATGTCACTGTTATTTTGGGAGCACTGTGGATGTCACTGTTATTATGGGAGCACTGTGGATATCACTGTTATTATGGGAGCACTGTGGATGTCACTGTTATTATGGGGGCACTGTGGATATCACTGTTATTATGGGGGCACTGTGGATGTCACTGTTATTATGGGAGCACTGTGGATATCACTGTTATTATGGGAGCACTGTGGATATCACTGTTATTATGGGGGCACTGTGGATATCACTGTTATTATGGGGGCACTGTGGATATCACTGTTATTATGGGGGCACTGTGGATATCACTGTTATTATGGGGGCACTGTGGATGTCACTGTTATTATGGGAGCACTGTGGATGTCGCTGTTATTATGGGGCACTGTGGATATTGCTGTTATTATGGGGGCACTGTGGATATCGCTGTTATTATGTAGCACTGTGGATGTCACTGTTATTATGGGGGCACTGTGGATGTCGCTGTTATTATGGGAGCACTGTGGATATCGCTGTTATTATGGGAGCACTGTGGATATCACTGTTATTATGGGGCACTGTGGATATCACTGTTATTATGGGAGCACTGTGGATATCACTGTTATTATGGGGCACTGTGGATATCACTGTTATTATGGGAGCACTGTGGATATCACTGTTATTATGGGAGCACTGTGGATGTCACTGTTATTATGGGAGCACTGTGGATGTCACTGTTATTTTGGGAGCACTGTGGATATCACTGTTATTATGGGGGCACTGTGGATATCACTGTTATTATGGGAGCACTGTGGATATCACTGTTATTATGGGGCACTGTGGATATCACTGTTATTATGGGAGCACTGTGGATATCACTGTTATTATGGGAGCACTGTGGATATCACTGTTATTATGGGGCACTGTGGATATCACTGTTATTATGGGGGCACTGTGGATATCACTGTTATTATGGGAGCACTGTGGATGTCACTGTTATTATGGAGCACTGTGGATGTCACTGTTATTATGGGAGCACTGTGGATGTCACTGTTATTATGGGAGCACTGTGGATGTCACTGTTATTTTGGGAGCACTGTGGATATCACTGTTATTATGGGGGCACTGTGGATATCACTGTTATTATGGGAGCACTGTGGATGTCACTGTTATTATGGGGGCACTGTGGATGTCACTGTTATTATGGGAGCACTGTGGATGTCGCTGTTATTATGGGGCACTGTGGATATCGCTGTTATTATGGGGGCACTGTGGATATCACTGTTATTATGTAGCACTGTGGATGTCACTGTTATTATGGGGGCACTGTGGATGTCGCTGTTATTATGGGAGCACTGTGGATGTCGCTGTTATTATGGGAGCACTGTGGATATCACTGTTATTATGGGGCACTGTGGATGTCACTGTTATTATGGGGGCACTGTGGATATCACTGTTATTATGGGGGCACTGTGGATATCGCTGTTATTATGGGGCACTGTGGATGTCGCTGTTATTATGGGAGCACTGTGGATGTCACTGTTATTATGGGAGCACTGTGGATGTCACTGTTATTATGGGAGCACTGTGGATGTCACTGTTATTATGGGAGCACTGTGGATGTCACTGTTATTATGGGAGCACTGTGGATGTCACTGTTATTATGGGAGCACTGTGGATGTCACTGTTATTATGGGAGCACTGTGGATGTCACTGTTATTATGGGAGCACTGTGGATGTCACTGTTATTATGGGAGCACTGTGGATGTCACTGTTATTATGGGAGCACTGTGGATGTCACTGTTATTATGGGGGCACTGTGGATATCACTGTTATTATGGGGGCACTGTGGATATCGCTGTTATTATGGGAGCACTGTGGATGTCACTGTTATTATGGGGGCACTGTGGATATCACTGTTATTATGGGAGCACTGTGGATGTCACTGTTATTATGGGAGCACTGTGGATGTCACTGTTATTATGGGAGCACTGTGGATGTCACTGTTATTATGGGGGCACTGTGGATATCACTGTTATTATGGGGGCACTGTGGATATCACTGTTATTATGGGGGCACTGTGGATATCGCTGTTATTATGGGAGCACTGTGGATGTCACTGTTATTATGGGGGCACTGTGGATATCACTGTTATTATGGGGGCACTGTGGATGTCACTGTTATTATGGGAGCACTGTGGATGTCACTGTTATTATGGGAGCACTGTGGATGTCACTGTTATTATGGGAGCACTGTGGATGTCACTGTTATTATGGGAGCACTGTGGATGTCGCTGTTATTATGGGAGCACTGTGGATATCACTGTTATTATGGGAGCACTGTGGATGTCACTGTTATTATGGGAGCACTGTGGATATCGCTGTTATTATGGGAGCACTGTGGATATCACTGTTATTATGGGGGCACTGTGGATATCACTGTTATTATGGGAGCACTGTGGATATCACTGTTATTATGGGAGCACTGTGGATATCACTGTTATTATGGGAGCACTGTGGATATCACTGTTATTATGGGAGCACTGTGGATATCACTGTTATTATGGGGGCACTGTGGATGTCACTGTTATTATGGGAGCACTGTGGATGTCACTGTTATTATGGGGGCACTGTGGATATCGCTGTTATTATGGGGCACTGTGGATGTCACTGTTATTATGGGAGCACTGTGGATGTCACTGTTATTATGGGGGCACTGTGGATGTCGCTGTTATTATGGGAGCACTGTGGATGTCACTGTTATTATGGGAGCACTGTGGATGTCGCTGTTATTATGGGGGCACTGTGGATGTCACTGTTATTATGGGAGCACTGTGGATGTCACTGTTATTATGGGAGCACTGTGGATGTCGCTGTTATTATGGGGGCACTGTGGATGTCGCTGTTATTATGGGAGCACTGTGGATGTCACTGTTATTATGGGAGCACTGTGGATGTCTCTGTTATTATGGGAGCACTGTGGATATCACTGTTATTATGGGAGCACTGTGGATATCACTGTTATTATGGGAGCACTGTGGATGTCACTGTTATTATGGGAGCACTGTGGATGTCTCTGTTATTATGGGAGCACTGTGGATGTCACTGTTATTATGGGGGCACTGTGGATATCACTGTTATTATGGGAGCACTGTGGATGTCACTGTTATTATGGGAGCACTGTGGATGTCGCTGTTATTATGGGGGCACTGTGGATGTCGCTGTTATTATGGGAGCACTGTGGATGTCACTTATTATGGGAGCACTGTGGATATCACTGTTATTATGGGAGCACTGTGGATGTCACTGTTATTATGGGGGCACTGTGGATGTCGCTGTTATTATGGGAGCACTGTGGATGTCACTGTTATTATGGGAGCACTGTGGATATCACTGTTATTATGGGAGCACTGTGGATATCACTGTTATTATGGGAGCACTGTGGATGTCACTGTTATTATGGAGCACTGTGGATGTCGCTGTTATTATGGGAGCACTGTGGATATCACTGTTATTATGGGAGCACTGTGGATGTCGCTGTTATTATGGGAGCACTGTGGATATCACTGTTATTATGGGAGCACTGTGGATGTCGCTGTTATTATGGGAGCACTGTGGATGTCACTTATTATGGGAGCACTGTGGATATCACTGTTATTATGGGGGCACTGTGGATGTCGCTGTTATTATGGGAGCACTGTGGATGTCACTTATTATGGGAGCACTGTGGATATCACTGTTATTATGGGAGCACTGTGGATGTCGCTGTTATTATGGGGGCACTGTGGATATCACTGTTATTATGGGAGCACTGTGGATATCACTGTTATTATGGGGGCACTGTGGATATCACTGTTATTATGGGAGCACTGTGGATATCACTGTTATTATGGGAGCACTGTGGATGTCGCTGTTATTATGGGAGCACTGTGGATATCACTGTTATTATGGGAGCACTGTGGATGTCGCTGTTATTATGGGAGCACTGTGGATGTCACTTATTATGGGAGCACTGTGGATATCACTGTTATTATGGGGGCACTGTGGATGTCGCTGTTATTATGGGAGCACTGTGGATGTCACTTATTATGGGAGCACTGTGGATATCACTGTTATTATGGGAGCACTGTGGATGTCGCTGTTATTATGGGGGCACTGTGGATATCACTGTTATTATGGGAGCACTGTGGATATCACTGTTATTATGGGGGCACTGTGGATATCACTGTTATTATGGGAGCACTGTGGATATCACTGTTATTATGGGAGCACTGTGGATGTCGCTGTTATTATGGGGGCACTGTGGATATCACTGTTATTATGGGAGCACTGTGGATATCACTGTTATTATGGGGGCACTGTGGATATCACTGTTATTATGGGAGCACTGTGGATATCACTGTTATTATGGGAGCACTGTGGATGTCGCTGTTATTATGGGGGCACTGTGGATATCACTGTTATTATGGGAGCACTGTGGATATCACTGTTATTATGGGGGCACTGTGGATATCACTGTTATTATGGGAGCACTGTGGATGTCACTGTTATTATGGGAGCACTGTGGATGTCACTGTTATTATGGGAGCACTGTGGATGTCGCTGTTATTATGGGAGCACTGTGGATATCACTGTTATTATGGGAGCACTGTGGATGTCGCTGTTATTATGGGAGCACTGTGGATATCGCTGTTATTATGGGAGCACTGTGGATGTCACTGTTATTATGGGAGCACTGTGGATGTCACTGTTATTATGGGAGCACTGTGGATGTCACTGTTATTATGGGGGCACTGTGGATATCACTGTTATTATGGGGGCACTGTGGATATCGCTGTTATTATGGGAGCACTGTGGATATCGCTGTTATTATGGGAGCACTGTGGATGTCGCTGTTATTATGGGAGCACTGTGGATATCACTGTTATTATGGGAGCACTGTGGATGTCGCTGTTATTATGGGGGCACTGTGGATGTCACTGTTATTATGGGAGCACTGTGGATGTCACTGTTATTATGGGAGCACTGTGGATGTCGCTGTTATTATGGGGGCACTGTGGATGTCGCTGTTATTATGGGAGCACTGTGGATGTCACTGTTATTATGGGAGCACTGTGGATATCACTGTTATTATGGGAGCACTGTGGATGTCTCTGTTATTATGGGAGCACTGTGGATGTCTCTGTTATTATGGGAGCACTGTGGATGTCACTGTTATTATGGGAGCACTGTGGATGTCGCTGTTATTATGGGAGCACTGTGGATATCACTGTTATTATGGGAGCACTGTGGATATCACTGTTATTATGGGGGCACTGTGGATATCGCTGTTATTATGGGAGCACTGTGGATATCGCTGTTATTATGGAAGCACTGTGGATGTCGCTGTTATTATGGGAGCACTGTGGATATCACTGTTATTATGGGAGCACTGTGGATGTCACTATTATTATGGAGCACTGTGGATGTCACTGTTATTATGGGGGCACTGTGGATGTCGCTGTTATTATGGGAGCACTGTGGATGTCGCTGTTATTATGGGGCACTGTGGATGTCACTGTTATTATGGAGCACTGTGGATATCACTGTTATTATGGGAGCACTGTGGATATCACTGTTATTATGGGAGCACTGTGGATGTCGCTGTTATTATGGGAGCACTGTGGATGTCGCTGTTATTATGGGAGCACTGTGGATGTCGCTGTTATTATGGGGGCACTGTGGATGTCACTGTTATTATGGGAGCACTGTGGATGTCGCTGTTATTATGGGGGCACTGTGGATGTCACTGTTATTATGGGAGCACTGTGGATATCACTGTTATTATGGGGGCACTGTGGATGTCACTGTTATTATGGGAGCACTGTGGATATCACTGTTATTATGGGAGCACTGTGGATGTCTCTGTTATTATGGGAGCACTGTGGATGTCTCTGTTATTATGGGAGCACTGTGGATGTCACTGTTATTATGGGAGCACTGTGGATGTCGCTGTTATTATGGGAGCACTGTGGATATCACTGTTATTATGGGAGCACTGTGGATATCGCTGTTATTATGGGAGCACTGTGGATGTCACTGTTATTATGGGGCACTGTGGATGTCACTGTTATTATGGGGCACTGTGGATGTCACTGTTATTATGGTAGCACTGTGGATATCACTGTTATTATGGGGCACTGTGGATATCACTGTTATTATGGGAGCACTGTGGATATCACTGTTATTATGGGGCACTGTGGATGTCACTGTTATTATGGGAGCACTGTGGATGTCACTGTTATTATGGGAGCACTGTGGATGTCACTGTTATTATGGGAGCACTGTGGATGTCACTGTTATTATGGGGCACTGTGGATGTCACTGTTATTATGGGAGCACTGTGGATGTCACTGTTATTATGGGAGCACTGTGGATATCGCTGTTATTATGGGAGCACTGTGGATGTCACTGTTATTATGGGGCACTGTGGATGTCACTGTTATTATGGGAGCACTGTGGATGTCACTGTTATTATGGGAGCACTGTGGATATCACTGTTATTATGGGAGCACTGTGGATGTCGCTGTTATTACGGGAGCACTGTGGATATCACTGTTATTACGGGAGCACTGTGGATGTCGCTGTTATTACGGGAGCACTGTGGATGTCACTGTTATTATGGGGGCACTGTGGATGTCACTGTTATTATGGGGGCACTGTGGATGTCACTGTTATTATGGGGGCACTGTGGATGTCACTGTTATTATGGGGGCACTGTGGATGTCACTGTTATTATGGGGGCACTGTGGATGTCACTGTTATTATGGGAGCACTGTGGATGTCACTGTTATTATGGGAGCACTGTGGATATCACTGTTATTATGGGAGCACTGTGGATGTCACTGTTATTATGGGAGCACTGTGGATGTCACTGTTATTATGGGAGCACTGTGGATATCACTGTTATTATGGGAGCACTGTGGATATCGCTGTTATTATGGGAGCACTGTGGATATCACTGTTATTATGGGAGCACTGTGGATATCGCTGTTATTATGGGAGCACTGTGGATGTCGCTGTTATTATGGGAGCACTGTGGATGTCACTGTTATTATGGGAGCACTGTGGATATCACTGTTATTATGGGAGCACTGTGGATGTCGCTGTTATTATGGGAGCACTGTGGATGTCGCTGTTATTATGGGAGCACTGTGGATGTCGCTGTTATTATGGGAGCACTGTGGATATCGCTGTTATTATGGGAGCACTGTGGATGTCACTGTTATTATGGGAGCACTGTGGATATCACTGTTATTATGGGAGCACTGTGGATATCGCTGTTATTATGGGAGCACTGTGGATATCACTGTTATTATGGGGCACTGTGGATGTCGCTGTTATTATGAGAGCACTGTGGATGTCACTGTTATTATGGGAGCACTGTGGATGTCACTGTTATTATGGGAGCACTGTGGATGTCACTGTTATTATGGGAGCACTGTGGATGTCGCTGTTATTATGGAGGCACTGTGGATGTCGCTGTTATTATGGGAGCACTGTGGATGTCACTGTTATTATGGGAGCACTGTGGATGTCGCTGTTATTATGGGAGCACTGTGGATGTCGCTGTTATTATGGGGCACTGTGGATGTCGCTGTTATTATGGGAGCACTGTGGATGTCGCTGTTATTATGGGGCACTGTGGATGTCGCTGTTATTATGGGGGCACTGTGGATGTCACTGTTATTATGGGAGCACTGTGGATGTCACTGTTATTATGGGGCACTGTGGATGTCGCTGTTATTATGGGAGCACTGTGGATGTCGCTGTTATTATGGGGCACTGTGGATATCACTGTTATTATGGGAGCACTGTGGATATCACTGTTATTATGGGGCACTGTGGATATCACTGTTATTATGGGAGCACTGTGGATGTCACTGTTATTATGGGGCACTGTGGATATCACTGTTATTATGGGGCACTGTGGATGTCGCTGTTATTATGGGAGCACTGTGGATATCGCTGTTATTATGGGGCACTGTGGATGTCGCTGTTATTATGGGAGCACTGTGGATGTCACTGTTATTATGGGGCACTGTGGATATCACTGTTATTATGGGAGCACTGTGGATATCACTGTTATTATGGGGCACTGTGGATATCACTGTTATTATGGGGCACTGTGGATATCACTGTTATTATGGGAGCACTGTGGATGTCGCTGTTATTATGGGGCACTGTGGATGTCGCTGTTATTATGGGAGCACTGTGGATGTCACTGTTATTATGGGGCACTGTGGATATCACTGTTATTATGGGAGCACTGTGGATATCACTGTTATTATGGGAGCACTGTGGATATCACTGTTATTATGGGGCACTGTGGATATCACTGTTATTATGGGAGCACTGTGGATGTCACTGTTATTATGGGGGCACTGTGGATATCACTGTTATTATGGGAGCACTGTGGATGTCACTGTTATTATGGGAGCACTGTGGATGTCACTGTTATTATGGGGCACTGTGGATATCACTGTTATTATGGGAGCACTGTGGATATCACTGTTATTATGGGAGCACTGTGGATATCACTGTTATTATAGGAGCACTGTGGATATCACTGTTATTATGGGGCACTGTGGATATCACTGTTATTATGGGAGCACTGTGGATGTCACTGTTATTATGGGAGCACTGTGGATATCACTGTTATTATGGGAGCACTGTGGATGTCACTGTTATTATGGGAGCACTGTGGATGTCACTGTTATTATGGGGCACTGTGGATATCACTGTTATTATGGGAGCACTGTGGATATCACTGTTATTATGGGGCACTGTGGATATCACTGTTATTATGGGAGCACTGTGGATATCACTGTTATTATGGGGCACTGTGGATGTCGCTGTTATTATGGGAGCACTGTGGATATCACTGTTATTATGGGGCACTGTGGATGTCACTGTTATTATGGGGCACTGTGGATGTCACTGTTATTATGGGGCACTGTGGATGTCGCTGTTATTATGGGAGCACTGTGGATATCACTGTTATTATGGGGCACTGTGGATATCACTGTTATTATGGGGCACTGTGGATGTCACTGTTATTATGGGGCACTGTGGATGTCGCTGTTATTATGGGAGCACTGTGGATATCACTGTTATTATGGGAGCACTGTGGATATCACTGTTATTATGGGGCACTGTGGATATCACTGTTATTATGGGGGCACTGTGGATGTCACTGTTATTATGGGGCACTGTGGATATCACTGTTATTATGGGAGCACTGTGGATGTCGCTGTTATTATGGGGCACTGTGGATGTCGCTGTTATTATGGGAGCACTGTGGATGTCACTGTTATTATGGGGCACTGTGGATATCACTGTTATTATGGGAGCACTGTGGATATCACTGTTATTATAGGAGCACTGTGGATATCACTGTTATTATGGGGCACTGTGGATGTCGCTGTTATTATGGGAGCACTGTGGATGTCGCTGTTATTATGGGAGCACTGTGGATGTCACTGTTATTATGGGGCACTGTGGATGTCACTGTTATTATGGGAGCACTGTGGATGTCGCTGTTATTATGGGGGCACTGTGTATATCACTGTTATTATGGGAGCACTGTGGATGTCACTGTTATTATGGGAGCACTGTGGATGTCGCTGTTATTATGGGGGCACTGTGGATGTCGCTGTTATTATGGGAGCACTGTGTATATCACTGTTATTATGGGAGCACTGTGGATATCACTGTTATTATGGGAGCACTGTGGATATCGCTGTTATTATGGGAGCACTGTGGATGTCGCTGTTATTATGGGAGCACTGTGGATGTCACTATTATTATGGGAGCACTGTGTATATCACTGTTATTATGGGAGCACTGTGGATATCACTGTTATTATGGGGGCACTGTGGATGTCACTGTTATTATGGGGGCACTGTGGATGTCACTGTTATTATGGGGGCACTGTGGATGTCGCTGTTATTATGGGAGCACTGTGGATGTCGCTGTTATTATGGGAGCACTGTGGATATCACTGTTATTATGGGAGCACTGTGGATATCACTGTTATTATGGGAGCACTGTGGATGTCGCTGTTATTATGGGAGCACTGTGGATGTCGCTGTTATTATGGGAGCACTGTGGATGTCGCTGTTATTATGGGGGCACTGTGGATATCACTGTTATTATGGGGGCACTGTGGATGTCGCTGTTATTATGGGAGCACTGTGGATGTCCCTGTTATTATGGGAGCACTGTGGATGTCGCTGTTATTATGGGAGCACTGTGGATATCACTGTTATTATGGGAGCACTGTGGATATCACTGTTATTATGGGAGCACTGTGGATATCGCTGTTATTATGGGAGCACTGTGGATGTCGCTGTTATTATGGGAGCACTGTGGATATCACTGTTATTATGGGAGCACTGTGGATGTCACTGTTATTATGGGGGCACTGTGGATATCACTGTTATTATGGGAGCACTGTGGATGTCACTGTTATTATGGGAGCACTGTGGATGTCGCTGTTATTATGGGAGCACTGTGGATGTCGCTGTTATTATGGGAGCACTGTGGATATCGCTGTTATTATGGGAGCACTGTGGATATCGCTGTTATTATGGGAGCACTGTGGATATCACTGTTATTATGGGAGCACTGTGGATGTCACTGTTATTATGGGGGCACTGTGGATATCACTGTTATTATGGGAGCACTGTGGATGTCACTGTTATTATGGGAGCACTGTGGATATCGCTGTTATTATGGGAGCACTGTGGATATCGCTGTTATTATGGGGGCACTGTGGATGTCACTGTTATTATGGGAGCACTGTGGATATCACTGTTATTATGGGAGCACTGTGGATGTCACTGTTATTATGGGAGCACTGTGGATATCGCTGTTATTATGGGAGCACTGTGGATATCACTGTTATTATGGGAGCACTGTGGATGTCGCTGTTATTATGGGAGCACTGTGGATGTCACTGTTATTATGGGAGCACTGTGGATGTCACTGTTATTATGGGAGCACTGTGTATATCACTGTTATTATGGGAGCACTGTGGATATCACTGTTATTATGGGGGCACTGTGGATGTCACTGTTATTATGGGAGCACTGTGGATGTCACTTTTATTATGGGGGCACTGTGGATGTCACTGTTATTATGGGAGCACTGTGTATATCACTGTTATTATGGGAGCACTGTGGATATCACTGTTATTATGGGGGCACTGTGGATGTCACTGTTATTATGGGGGCACTGTGGATGTCGCTGTTATTATGGGAGCACTGTGGATGTCACTGTTATTATGGGAGCACTGTGGATGTCGCTGTTATTATGGGAGCACTGTGGATATCGCTGTTATTATGGGAGCACTGTGGATGTCACTGTTATTATGGGGGCACTGTGGATGTCGCTGTTATTATGGGAGCACTGTGGATATCACTGTTATTATGGGAGCACTGTGGATGTCACTGTTATTATGGGGGCACTGTGGATATCACTGTTATTATGGGAGCACTGTGGATGTCACTGTTATTATGGGAGCACTGTGGATGTCACTGTTATTATGGGAGCACTGTGGATATCACTGTTATTATGGGGGCACTGTGGATGTCACTGTTATTATGGGAGCACTGTGGATGTCGCTGTTATTATGGGGGCACTGTGGATGTCGCTGTTATTATGGGAGCACTGTGGATGTCACTGTTATTATGGGAGCACTGTGGATGTCACTGTTATTATGGGAGCACTGTGGATATCACTGTTATTATGGGAGCACTGTGGATGTCACTGTTATTATGGGAGCACTGTGGATGTCGCTGTTATTATGGGAGCACTGTGGATATCACTGTTATTATGGGGCACTGTGGATGTCGCTGTTATTATGGGGGCACTGTGGATGTCGCTGTTATTATGGGAGCACTGTGGATGTCACTGTTATTATGGGAGCACTGTGGATATCACTGTTATTATGGGAGCACTGTGGATATCACTGTTATTATGGGGGCACTGTGGATGTCACTGTTATTATGGGGGCACTGTGGATATCGCTGTTATTATGGGAGCACTGTGGATGTCACTGTTATTATGGGAGCACTGTGGATGTCGCTGTTATTATGGGAGCACTGTGGATATCGCTGTTATTATGGGAGCACTGTGGATGTCACTGTTATTATGGGAGCACTGTGGATATCGCTGTTATTATGGGAGCACTGTGTATATCACTGTTATTATGGGAGCACGGTGGATATCACTGTTATTATGGGGGCACTGTGGATGTCACTGTTATTATGGGGGCACTGTGGATGTCACTGTTATTATGGGGGCACTGTGGATGTCGCTGTTATTATGGGAGCACTGTGGATGTCGCTGTTATTATGGGAGCACTGTGGATGTCGCTGTTATTATGGGAGCACTGTGGATATCACTGTTATTATGGGAGCACTGTGGATATCACTGTTATTATGGGAGCACTGTGGATATCGCTGTTATTATGGGAGCACTGTGGATGTCACTGTTATTATGGGAGCACTGTGGATATCACTGTTATTATGGGAGCACTGTGGATGTCACTGTTATTATGGGAGCACTGTGGATGTCGCTGTTATTATGGGAGCACTGTGGATGTCACTGTTATTATGGGAGCACTGTGGATATCGCTGTTATTATGGGAGCACTGTGGATGTCACTGTTATTATGGGGGCACTGTGGATATCACTGTTATTATGGGAGCACTGTGGATGTCACTGTTATTATGGGAGCACTGTGGATGTCGCTGTTATTATGGGAGCACTGTGGATGTCACTGTTATTATGGGAGCACTGTGGATATCGCTGTTATTATGGGAGCACTGTGGATATCACTGTTATTATGGGAGCACTGTGGATATCACTGTTATTATGGGAGCACTGTGGATGTCACTGTTATTATGGGGGCACTGTGGATATCACTGTTATTATGGGAGCACTGTGGATGTCACTGTTATTATGGGAGCACTGTGGATGTCACTGTTATTATGGGAGCACTGTGGATATCGCTGTTATTATGGGAGCACTGTGGATGTCGCTGTTATTATGGGAGCACTGTGGATGTCACTGTTATTATGGGAGCACTGTGTATATCACTGTTATTATGGGAGCACTGTGGATATCACTGTTATTATGGGGGCACTGTGGATGTCACTGTTATTATGGGAGCACTGTGGATGTCACTTTTATTATGGGGGCACTGTGGATGTCACTGTTATTATGGGAGCACTGTGGATGTCGCTGTTATTATGGGAGCACTGTGGATATCGCTGTTATTATGGGGCACTGTGTATATCACTGTTATTATGGGAGCACTGTGGATATCACTGTTATTATGGGGGCACTGTGGATGTCACTGTTATTATGGGGGCACTGTGGATGTCGCTGTTATTATGGGAGCACTGTGGATGTCACTGTTATTATGGGAGCACTGTGGATGTCGCTGTTATTATGGGAGCACTGTGGATATCGCTGTTATTATGGGAGCACTGTGGATGTCACTGTTATTATGGGGGCACTGTGGATGTCGCTGTTATTATGGGAGCACTGTGGATATCACTGTTATTATGGGAGCACTGTGGATGTCACTGTTATTATGGGGGCACTGTGGATATCACTGTTATTATGGGAGCACTGTGGATGTCACTGTTATTATGGGAGCACTGTGGATGTCGCTGTTATTATGGGAGCACTGTGGATATCGCTGTTATTATGGGAGCACTGTGGATGTCACTGTTATTATGGGAGCACTGTGGATGTCACTGTTATTATGGGAGCACTGTGGATATCACTGTTATTATGGGAGCACTGTGGATGTCACTGTTATTATGGGAGCACTGTGGATATCACTGTTATTATGGGGGCACTGTGGATGTCGCTGTTATTATGGGAGCACTGTGGATATCACTGTTATTATGGGGCACTGTGGATGTCGCTGTTATTATGGGGGCACTGTGGATGTCGCTGTTATTATGGGAGCACTGTGGATATCGCTGTTATTATGGGAGCACTGTGGATATCACTGTTATTATGGGGGCACTGTGGATGTCACTGTTATTATGGGGGCACTGTGGATATCGCTGTTATTATGGGAGCACTGTGGATGTCGCTGTTATTATGGGAGCACTGTGGATGTCGCTGTTATTATGGGAGCACTGTGGATATCGCTGTTATTATGGGAGCACTGTGGATGTCGCTGTTATTATGGGAGCACTGTGGATATCACTGTTATTATGGGAGCACTGTGGATGTCACTGTTATTATGGGGGCACTGTGGATATCACTGTTATTATGGGAGCACTGTGGATATCACTGTTATTATGGGAGCACTGTGGATATCACTGTTATTATGGGAGCACTGTGGATATCACTGTTATTATGGGGGCACTGTGGATGTCGCTGTTATTATGGGAGCACTGTGGATATCACTGTTATTATGGGGCACTGTGGATGTCGCTGTTATTATGGGGGCACTGTGGATGTCGCTGTTATTATGGGAGCACTGTGGATATCGCTGTTATTATGGGAGCACTGTGGATATCACTGTTATTATGGGGGCACTGTGGATGTCACTGTTATTATGGGGGCACTGTGGATATCGCTGTTATTATGGGAGCACTGTGGATGTCACTGTTATTATGGGAGCACTGTGGATGTCGCTGTTATTATGGGAGCACTGTGGATATCGCTGTTATTATGGGAGCACTGTGGATGTCACTGTTATTATGGGAGCACTGTGGATATCACTGTTATTATGGGAGCACTGTGGATGTCACTGTTATTATGGGGGCACTGTGGATATCACTGTTATTATGGGAGCACTGTGGATATCACTGTTATTATGGGAGCACTGTGGATATCACTGATATTATGGGAGCACTGTGGATGTCACTGTTATTATGGGGGCACTGTGGATATCACTGTTATTATGGGGCACTGTGGATGTCGCTGTTATTATGGGAGCACTGTGGATGTCACTGTTATTATGGGGGCACTGTGGATATCACTGTTATTATGGGGCACTGTGGATGTCACTGTTATTATGGGAGCACTGTGGATGTCACTGTTATTATGGGAGCACTGTGGATATCACTGTTATTATGGGGGCACTGTGGATGTCACTGTTATTATGGGGCACTGTGGATGTCACTGTTATTATGGGAGCACTGTGGATATCACTGTTATTATGGGAGCACTGTGGATGTCACTGTTATTATGGGGGCACTGTGGATATCACTGTTATTATGGGGCACTGTGGATGTCACTGTTATTATGGGAGCACTGTGGATGTCACTGTTATTATGGGAGCACTGTGGATATCACTGTTATTATGGGAGCACTGTGGATGTCACTGTTATTATGGGGGCACTGTGGATATCACTGTTATTATGGGGCACTGTGGATATCACTGTTATTATGGGGCACTGTGGATGTCACTGTTATTATGGGAGCACTGTGGATATCACTGTTATTATGGGAGCACTGTGGATGTCACTGTTATTATGGGGGCACTGTGGATATCACTGTTATTATGGGGCACTGTGGATGTCACTGTTATTATGGGAGCACTGTGGATGTCACTGTTATTATGGGGGCACTGTGGATATCACTGTTATTATGGGGCACTGTGGATGTCACTGTTATTATGGGAGCACTGTGGATGTCACTGTTATTATGGGGGCACTGTGGATATCACTGTTATTATGGGGCACTGTGGATGTCACTGTTATTATGGGAGCACTGTGGATGTCACTGTTATTATGGGGGCACTGTGGATATCACTGTTATTATGGGAGCACTGTGGATGTCACTGTTATTATGGGAGCACTGTGGATGTCACTGTTCTTATGGGAGCACTGTGGATATCACTGTTATTATGGGGGCACTGTGGATATCACTATTATTATGGGGGCACTGTGGATATCACTGTTATTATGGGAGCACTGTGGATGTCGCTGTTATTATGGAGGCACTGTGGATGTCACTGTTATTATGGGGCACTGTGGATGTCACTGTTATTATGGAGGCACTGTGGATGTCACTGTTATTATGGGAGCACTGTGGATGTCGCTGTTATTATGGAGGCACTGTGGATGTCACTGTTATTATGGGAGCACTGTGGATGTCGCTGTTATTATGGAGGCACTGTGGATGTCACTGTTATTATGGGAGCACTGTGGATGTCGCTGTTATTATGGAGGCAGTGTGGATGTCACTGTTATTATGGGGCACTGTGGATGTCACTGTTATTATGGGAGCACTGTGGATGTCACTGTTATTATGGGGGCACTGTGGATGTCACTGTTATTATGGGAGCACTGTGGATGTCACTGTTATTATGGGAGCACTGTGGATGTCGCTGTTATTATGGAGGCACTGTGGATGTCACTGTTATTATGGGAGCACTGTGGATGTCGCTGTTATTATGGAGGCAGTGTGGATGTCACTGTTATTATGGGGCACTGTGGATGTCACTGTTATTATGGGAGCACTCTGGATGTCACTGTTATTATGGGGGCACTGTGGATGTCACTGTTATTATGGAAGCACTGTGGATGTCACTGTTATTATGGGAGCACTGTGGATGTCGCTGTTATTATGGAGGCACTGTGGATGTCACTGTTATTATGGGAGCACTGTGGATGTCGCTGTTATTATGGAGGCACTGTGGATGTCACTGTTATTATGGGAGCACTGTGGATGTCGCTGTTATTATGGGAGCACTGTGGATATCACTGTTATTATGGGAGCACTGTGGATGTCACTGTTATTATGGGGGCACTGTGGATGTCACTGTTATTATGGGAGCACTGTTGATGTCACTGTTATTATGGGAGCACTGTGGATATCACTGTTATTATGGGGGCACTGTGGATGTCACTGTTATTATGGGAGCACTGTGGATGTCACTGTTATTATGGGGCACTGTGGATATCACTGTTATTATGGGAGCACTGTGGATGTCACTGTTATTATGGGGCACTGTGGATATCACTGTTATTATGGGGGCACTGTGGATATCACTATTATTATGGGGGCACTGTGGATATCACTGTTATTATGGGAGCACTGTGGATATCGCTGTTATTATGGGAGCACTGTGGATATCACTGTTATTATGGGAGCACTGTGGATATCACTGTTATTATGGGGGCACTGTGGATATCACTGTTATTATGGGGGCACTGTGGATATCAATATTATTATGGGGGCACTGTGGATATCACTGTTATTATGGGAGCACTGTGGATGTCACTGTTATTATGGGAGCACTGTGGATATCGCTGTTATTATGGGGGCACTGTGGATGTCGCTGTTATTATGGGAGCACTGTGGATATCACTGTTATTATGGGGGCACTGTGGATGTCACTGTTATTATGGGAGCACTGTGGATATCACTGTTATTATGGGAGCACTGTGGATGTCGCTGTTATTATGGGAGCACTGTGGATGTCGCTGTTATTATGGGAGCACTGTGGATATCACTGTTATTATGGGGGCACTGTGGATATCACTGTTACTATGGGGGCACTGTGGATATCACTATTATTATGGGGGCACTGTGGATATCACTGTTATTATGGGAGCACTGTGGATGTCACTGTTATTATGGGAGCACTGTGGATGTCACTGTTATTATGGGAGCACTGTGGATGTCGCTGTTATTATGGGGCACTGTGGATGTCACTGTTATTATGGGAGCACTGTGGATATCACTGTTACTATGGGGGCACTGTGGATATCACTATTATTATGGGGGCACTGTGGATATCACTGTTATTATGGGAGCACTGTGGATGTCACTGTTATTATGGGAGCACTGTGGATATCACTGTTATTATGGGAGCACTGTGGATGTCGCTGTTATTATGGGGGCACTGTGGATATCACTGTTATTATGGGAGCACTGTGGATGTCGCTGTTATTATGGGGCACTGTGGATGTCACTGTTATTATGGGAGCACTGTGGATATCACTGTTACTATGGGGGCACTGTGGATATCACTATTATTATGGGGGCACTGTGGATATCACTGTTATTATGGGAGCACTGTGGATGTCACTGTTATTATGGGAGCACTGTGGATATCACTGTTATTATGGGAGCACTGTGGATGTCGCTGTTATTATGGGGGCACTGTGGATGTCACTGTTATTATGGGAGCACTGTGGATGTCACTGTTATTATGGGGGCACTGTGGATATCACTGTTATTATGGGAGCACTGTGGATGTCACTGTTATTATGGGGGCACTGTGGATATCACTGTTATTATGGGAGCACTGTGGATATCACTGTTACTATGGGGGCACTGTGGATATCACTATTATTATGGGGGCACTGTGGATATCACTGTTATTATGGGAGCACTGTGGATGTCACTGGTATTATGGGAGCACTGTGGATGTCACTGGTATTATGGGAGCACTGTGGATGTCGCTGTTATTATGGGGCACTGTGGATGTCACTGTTATTATGGGAGCACTGTGGATATCACTGTTACTATGGGGGCACTGTGGATATCACTATTATTATGGGGGCACTGTGGATATCACTGTTATTATGGGAGCACTGTGGATATCACTGTTATTATGGGAGCACTGTGGATGTCACTGGTATTATGGGAGCACTGTGGATGTCGCTGTTATTATGGGGCACTGTGGATGTCACTGTTATTATGGGAGCACTGTGGATATCACTGTTACTATGGGGGCACTGTGGATATCACTATTATTATGGGGGCACTGTGGATATCACTGTTATTATGGGAGCACTGTGGATGTCACTGTTATTATGGGAGCACTGTGGATATCACTGTTATTATGGGAGCACTGTGGATGTCGCTGTTATTATGGGAGCACTGTGGATGTCGCTGTTATTATGGGAGCACTGTGGATATCACTGTTATTATGGGAGCACTGTGGATGTCACTGTTATTATGGGAGCACTGTGGATGTCACTGTTATTATGGGAGCACTGTGGATATCACTGTTATTATGGAGCACTGTGGATATCACTGTTATTATGGGAGCACTGTGGATGTCACTGTTATTATGGGGGCACTGTGGATGTCACTGTTATTATGGGGGCACTGTGGATGTCACTGTTATTATGGGGGCACTGTGGATGTCACTGTTATTATGGGAGCACTGTGGATGTCACTGTTATTATGGGAGCACTGTGGATGTCACTGTTATTATGGGGCACTGTGGATATCACTGTTATTATGGGAGCACTGTGGATATCACTGTTATTATGGGGCACTGTGGATGTCACTGTTATTATGGGAGCACTGTGGATATCACTGTTATTATGGGAGCACTGTGGATCTCACTGTTATTATGGGAGCACTGTGGATATCGCTGTTATTATGGGGGCACTGTGGATGTCACTGTTATTATGGGGGCACTGTGGATATCGCTGTTATTATGGGGGCACTGTGGATGTCGCTGTTATTATGGGAGCACTGTGGATGTCACTGTTATTATGGGAGCACTGTGGATATCGCTGTTATTATGGGAGCACTGTGGATATCACTGTTATTATGGGGGCACTGTGGATGTCACTGTTATTATGGGGGCACTGTGGATGTCACTGTTATTATGGGGCACTGTGGATGTCACTGTTATTATGGGAGCACTGTGGATGTCACTGTTATTATGGGGCACTGTGGATATCGCTGTTATTATGGGAGCACTGTGGATGTCACTGTTATTATGGGAGCACTGTGGATATCACTGTTATTATGGGAGCACTGTGGATGTCACTGTTATTATGGGAGCACTGTGGATGTCACTGTTATTATGGGAGCACTGTGGATATCACTGTTATTATGGGAGCACTGTGGATATCACTGTTATTATGGGAGCACTGTGGATGTCACTGTTATTATGGGAGCACTGTGGATATCACTGTTATTATGGGAGCACTGTGGATATCACTGTTATTATGGGGGCACTGTGGATATCACTGTTATTATGGGAGCACTGTGGATATCACTGTTATTATGGGAGCACTGTGGATATCGCTGTTATTATGGGAGCACTGTGGATATCACTGTTATTATGGGAGCACTGTGGATGTCACTGTTATTATGGGAGCACTGTGGATATCACTGTTATTATGGGAGCACTGTGGATGTCACTGTTATTATGGGAGCACTGTGGATGTCACTGTTATTATGGGAGCACTGTGGATATCACTGTTATTATGGGAGCACTGTGGATATCGCTGTTATTATGGGGGCACTGTGGATGTCACTGTTATTATGGGGGCACTGTGGATGTCACTGTTATTATGGGAGCACTGTGGATGTCACTGTTATTATGGGGGCACTGTGGATATCACTGTTATTATGGGAGCACTGTGGATATCACTGTTATTATGGGAGCACTGTGGATATCACTGTTATTATGGGAGCACTGTGGATGTCACTGTTATTATGGGAGCACTGTGGATATCACTGTTATTATGGGAGCACTGTGGATATCGCTGTTATTATGGGGGCACTGTGGATATCGCTGTTATTATGGGGGCACTGTGGATGTCACTGTTATTATGGGGGCACTGTGGATGTCACTGTTATTATGGGAGCACTGTGGATATCACTGTTATTATGGGAGCACTGTGGATGTCACTGTTATTATGGGGGCACTGTGGATGTCACTGTTATTATGGGAGCACTGTGGATGTCGCTGTTATTATGGAAGCACTGTGGATATCGCTGTTATTATGGGAGCACTGTGGATATCACTGTGATTATGGAGCGCTGTGGATGTCACTGTTATTATGGAGCACTGTGGATGTCACTGTTATTATGGGAGCACTGTGGATGTCACTGTTATTATGGGGGCACTGTGGATGTCGCTGTTATTATGGGAGCACTGTGGATGTCGCTGTTATTATGGGAGCACTGTGGATATCGCTGTTATTATGGGGCACTGTGGATGTCACTGTTATTATGGGAGCACTGTGGATGTCACTGTTATTATGGGGGCACTGTGGATGTCGCTGTTATTATGGGAGCACTGTGGATGTCGCTGTTATTATGGGAGCACTGTGGATATCGCTGTTATTATGGGAGCACTGTGGATGTCGCTGTTATTATGGGAGCACTGTGGATGTCGCTGTTATTATGGAGCACTGTGGATATCACTGTTATTATGGGAGCACTGTGGATGTCGCTGTTATTATGGGAGCACTGTGGATATCACTGTTATTATGGGAGCACTGTGGATGTCGCTGTTATTATGGGAGCACTGTGGATATCGCTGTTATTATGGGAGCACTGTGGATATCACTGTTATTATGGGAGCACTGTGGATGTCACTGTTATTATGGGAGCACTGTGGATGTCACTGTTATTATGGGGCACTGTGGATATCACTGTTATTATGGGAGCACTGTGGATGTCACTGTTATTATGGGGCACTGTGGATATCACTGTTATTATGGGAGCACTGTGGATGTCTCTGTTATTATGGGAGCACTGTGGATATCGCTGTTATTATGGGAGCACTGTGGATGTCACTGTTATTATGGGGGCACTGTGGATATCACTGTTATTATGGGAGCACTGTGGATATCACTGTTATTATGGGAGCACTGTGGATGTCACTGTTATTATGGGAGCACTGTGGATATCACTGTTATTATGGGAGCACTGTGGATGTCGCTGTTATTATGGGAGCACTGTGGATGTCGCTGTTATTATGGGAGCACTGTGGATATCGCTGTTATTATGGGAGCACTGTGGATATCGCTGTTATTATGGGAGCACTGTGGATATCGCTGTTATTATGGGAGCACTGTGGATATCACTGTTATTATGGAGCGCTGTGGATGTCACTGTTATTATGGAGCACTGTGGATGTCACTGTTATTATGGGAGCACTGTGGATATCACTGTTATTATGGAGCGCTGTGGATGTCGCTGTTATTATGGGAGCACTGTGGATGTCGCTGTTATTATGGAGCACTGTGGATATCACTGTTATTATGGGAGCACTGTGGATGTCACTGTTATTATGGGAGCACTGTGGATATCACTGTTATTATGGGGGCACTGTGGATGTCACTGTTATTATGGGAGCACTGTGGATGTCACTGTTATTATGGGAGCACTGTGGATATCACTGTTATTATGGAGCGCTGTGGATGTCACTGTTATTATGGGAGCACTGTGGATGTCACTGTTATTATGGGGGCACTGTGGATGTCGCTGTTATTATGGGAGCACTGTGGATATCGCTGTTATTATGGGAGCACTGTGGATATCGCTGTTATTATGGGAGCACTGTGGATATCGCTGTTATTATGGGAGCACTGTGGATGTCGCTGTTATTATGGGGGCACTGTGGATGTCGCTGTTATTATGGGAGCACTGTGGATATCACTGTTATTATGGGAGCACTGTGGATGTCACTGTTATTATGGGAGCACTGTGGATGTCACTGTTATTATGGGGCACTGTGGATATCACTGTTATTATGGGAGCACTGTGGATGTCACTGTTATTATGGGGCACTGTGGATATCACTGTTATTATGGGAGCACTGTGGATGTCACTGTTATTATGGGAGCACTGTGGATGTCACTGTTATTATGGGAGCACTGTGGATATCACTGTTATTATGGGAGCACTGTGGATGTCACTGTTATTATGGGAGCACTGTGGATGTCACTGTTATTATGGGAGCACTGTGGATATCGCTGTTATTATGGGAGCACTGTGGATATCACTGTTATTATGGAGCACTGTGGATATCACTGTTATTATGGGAGCACTGTGGATATCGCTGTTATTATGGGGGCACTGTGGATGTCACTGTTATTATGGGAGCACTGTGGATATCACTGTTATTATGGGAGCACTGTGGATATCACTGTTATTATGGGAGCACTGTGGATATCACTGTTATTATGGGAGCACTGTGGATATCACTGTTATTATGGGAGCACTGTGGATATCACTGTTATTATGGGAGCACTGTGGATATCACTGTTATTATGGGAGCACTGTGGATATCACTGTTATTATGGGGGCACTGTGGATGTCACTGTTATTATGGGAGCACTGTGGATATCACTGTTATGGGAGCACTGTGGATATCACTGTTATTATGGGAGCACTGTGGATATCACTGTTATTATGGGAGCACTGTGGATATCACTGTTATTATGGGAGCACTGTGGATGTCACTGTTATTATGGGAGCACTGTGGATATCACTGTTATTATGGGAGCACTGTGGATATCACTGTTATTATGGGAGCACTGTGGATATCACTGTTATTATGGGGGCACTGTGGATATCACTGTTATTATGGGAGCACTGTGGATATCGCTGTTATTATGGGAGCACTGTGGATATCACTGTTATTATGGAGCACTGTGGATATCACTGTTATTATGGGAGCACTGTGGATATCGCTGTTATTATGGGAGCACTGTGGATATCACTGTTATTATGGAGCACTGTGGATATCGCTGTTATTATGGGAGCACTGTGGATATCGCTGTTATTATGGGAGCACTGTGGATATCACTGTTATTATGGGAGCACTGTGGATATCACTGTTATTATGGGAGCACTGTGGATGTCACTGTTATTATGGGAGCACTGTGGATATCGCTGTTATTATGGGAGCACTGTGGATATCACTGTTATTATGGAGCACTGTGGATATCACTGTTATTATGGGAGCACTGTGGATATCGCTGTTATTATGGGGGCACTGTGGATATCACTGTTATTATGGGGGCACTGTGGATGTCACTGTTATTATGGGAGCACTGTGGATATCACTGTTATTATGGGGGCACTGTGGATATCACTGTTATTATGGGGGCACTGTGGATGTCACTGTTATTATGGGAGCACTGTGGATATCGCTGTTATTATGGGAGCACTGTGGATATCACTGTTATTATGGGAGCACTGTGGATGTCACTGTTATTATGGGAGCACTGTGGATATCGCTGTTATTATGGGAGCACTGTGGATATCACTGTTATTATGGAGCACTGTGGATATCGCTGTTATTATGGGAGCACTGTGGATATCGCTGTTATTATGGGAGCACTGTGGATATCGCTGTTATTA
>NW_027362769.1:391906426-392051958 GCF_046119375.1 Phyllobates terribilis | reverse complement strand
CCGGAGCTAGGGCGGTACTAACCCAAAAGTCATCTTCCGGAAGAAAGGTAACCTGCGTTTTTTTCTCTAAACTTTTCTCCTCTTCTGAGCGCAACTATTCTATAGGAGACCGAGAATTGTTGGCCATTAAGATGGCACTGGAGGAGTGGCGTTACCTGCTCGAGGGGGCTCTTCACCCGGTAATAATTTACACTGACCACAAGAACTTGGCATATCTCCAGAGCGCCCAGAGACTTAACCCGCGCCAAGCCCGGTGGTCTTTGTTTTTTGCCCGCTTTGATTTCATTCTTCATTTTCGCCCGGCTGACAAAAATATCAAAGCTGACTCCCTGTCCCGATCCTTTCTGGTGTCTGATCTTGAGGAGGAGCCTAAACACATCATAGATCCCGCCAGAGTAATGCAGGTAGCCCCCGTGGGCCTAAATCGTCTCCCTCCCGGTAAGACGTTCGTAACGGTGTCCGATCGGGAGAAGATTCTACACTGGGGTCACTTGTCTAAACTAGCTGGCCACGCCGGTCAGAAAAAGACCCTCCAGCTTATTTCCCGGCACTACTGGTGGCCTACCCTGCGCAAGGACGTAATAGACTTTGTTTCTGCCTGTGTGTCCTGCGCCCGCAACAAAGTTCCGAGACACCTACCTGCCGGCCGCCTTCTCCCTCTGCCTGTACCTGCTGCTTCGTGGCAACATATAGCTATGGACTTCATAACAGATCTCCCCGTCTCTGCCGGTTGTACGGTCATTTGGGTGGTAGCTGACCGCTTTTCCAAAATGGCTCATTTCATTCCCCTGCCAGGCCTCCCGTCTGCACCCGAGCTAGCTAAAGACTTTATCCGCCACATCTTCCGTCTCCATGGTCTGCCTCTCCACATCGTGTCGGATCGTGGGGTTCAGTTCACCTCACGCTTCTGGAGAGCTACATGTAAACTGCTCGACGTCACCCTGGACTTCTCCTCCGCTTACCACCCACAGTCCAATGGTCAAGTGGAGCGGATCAATCAGAATCTGACCAGTTACCTCCGGCACTTCGTTAATGCCCACCATTCTGACTGGGTGGATCTCCTACCATGGGCCGAGTTCTCTTATAACAATCACGAGAGCGAATCTTCCTCTAAATCCCCGTTTTTTGTAGTCTTCGGTCAGCATCCTCGGATCCCTTTTCCTGTCTCCGCCTCTGTGGACAACCCGGCCGCGGAATCTCTCATTAACAAATTTTCCTCCATTTGGGAGAGTACCCGATCCGCACTCCTTCAGTCGTCCGAGCGGATGAAGAGACACGCCGACAAAAAACGCCTGGATTCCCCACAATTTCGTCCCGGAGATAAAGTCTGGCTTTCATCCAAATATGTCCGGCTCAAGATTCCTTCCTATAAGTTAGGGCCTCGGTTCATCGGCCCACTGGAGGTTATCAAACAGATCAACCCGGTGGCCTATAAATTGAAACTCCCGGCCAACTTACGGATCCCTAACTCCTTCCATGTATCTCTTCTCAAACCCGTGGTACTTAACTCATTTTCCAAGTCTACAGGTACGCCTCCTGCTCCGGTTTCTGCTGAAGACGAGTTTGAGGTAGAGAACATTCTGGCCACCAAAAGGGTAAGAGGAAAGACCTTTTTTCTAGTAGATTGGAAGGGGTTTGGTCCTGAGGAGAGAACTTGGGAGCCCCGGGAGAACATCCATGCCCCTCTCATCCTTGCTAAATTTCTGTCTGGCCTAAAAAAGGGGGGGCCTAAAGGGGGGGGTACTGTAGCGTCTGCATCCCTGCCTCCTGCTAGGCAGGGACGCTGTTCCCCTCACCTCTCTGCTCCGTGCCCGGCGGCTTCCTCCCGCTCTGTTTACAGCGCCCGCTCTCCCCCGGTCACTGTGCTTAGGGCGCGCGCGCGCGCTCCCTCTCTCTTAAAGGGGCCGCGCGTGCCGCCCTAAGGAGTCCCTGGCCAATGGCCGGAGGATCCCTCCATATATAAGGCACCTCCTCCAAAATGGAGGTGCCCGAGCAATGTTGTTGCACTGTTCACTACTCTGCTTCAGCCCTCAGGTCCCGCTTCCAGTTACCTGCCAGTTACCTGCCAGTTTCCTGCCAGTTTGCTGTCTGATTCCTGCCTGTTATCCGCCTACCTGCTTGCTAGCCTGAGGTCCGACGGTCTGCCTTCCAACACCTGTCAGTCTGTCTATGGACCAGCTTGCCCGCTCACCTGGGAGCGCTCATCTGCTACCTGTCTGTTAGCCTACCTGGAGGCTCCGCCGTCACGTGCTGTGACCACCTGCCAGTCCAGAGACTCTTGCTCGCTCACCTGGGAGCGCTCATCTGCTACCTGCCTGTTAGCCTACCTGGAGGCTCCGCCGTCACATGCTGTGACCACCTGCTTATCCAGAGACTCTCGCCTGCTCACCTGGGAGCGCTCATCTGCTACCTGCCTGTTAGCCTACCTGGAGGCTCCGCCGTCACATGCTGTGACCACCAGCTTATCCAGAGACTCTCGCCTGCTCACCTGGGAGCGCTCATCTGCTGCCTGCCTGTTGGCCTACCTGGAGGCTCCGCCGTCACTTGCTGTGACCACCTGCTTATCCAGAGACTCTCGCCTGCTCACCTGGGAGCACTCATCTGCCACCTGCCTGCTAGCCTACCTGGAGGCTCAGCCGTCACAGGTCGTACCTACCCTTTACCCAGAGACTGTCCTGGTCACTTGCCGTGACCTCCTGCCCGTTTACCCAGAGACTGTCCCGGTCACTTGCTGTGACCTCCTGCCCGTTTACCCAGAGACTGTCCCGGTCACTTGCTGTGACCTCCTGCCCGTTTACCCAGAGACTGTCGCGGTCACTTGCTGTGACCTCCTGCCCGTTTAACCAGAGACCGTCCCGGTCACTTGCTGTGACCTCCTGCCCGTTTACCCAGAGACTGTCCCGGTCACCTGCTGTGACTATCTGCCTGCCTTCCCTGGTCGCCACCCGCTTCCTTACAAGGACCGCCCCCTTGTATAAGTTGCTCAGAGGTTCCGCCTCCCAGACCCGTTACACTCACCTCAGCAGCTCCACTATCTGACACCGCGTGGGGCGCGATGAAGTGATGTCATCACACCGCTGCGTCAGACACAGAGGAGGAATGATGGGAGAGGAAGTGGCACATGACGCTCCCTCCTCCATCATTGCTTTCAAATGTATCGGTATCTGCCTATACAGTGGAATGTAGGGTGTGGCCTGCTGCCATTGACGGTACGCCACTGGTCTGGGAAATGGACAGGTCAGTCCATAGCTTCAATGCCTTCATCTTGCAGGGACTGCTGACACACTCCAGCCACATGAGGTCTGGCATTGTCCTGCATTAGGAGGAACCCGGGGCCAACCGCACCAGCATATGGTCTCACAAGGGGTCTGAGGGTCTCATCTCGGTACCTAATGGCAGTCAGGCGACCTCTGGCGAGCAGAAAGAAGAGGTGACTCTGCTCCCAGGATGACACATTTTAGTAAAAACAAGTTGTTTCTTTATTCATACCGGATTAGAAACAGGTAAGTATCCAAGCGTATATTCTTGAACATGTAAAAGAAATGGGGAAAACAAATATTACAAGTTACTAGACGCGTTTCGAACGTCGCACATTCTTAGACTTGGTATGAATGTGTCAAGGAAAGGGAAGGACCTTATAGAGCAGCAGAATTAATAAAACCACCAGCACAATATAATGTAGGAAAACAACAGAGGAATAAGAACAAAACACTTTAAATACCAATAGCACCCGAGGGAAAAGTAAGATTTACCTTTTCCAGTAATAATAAAAGTCGTACGTATACCATCAAAGGTTTTCTAAATTGCAACACAGATCGCGTAATCTATGTTATAGAGGGTACTACATGCAACATGAAATATATTGGCTCTTCTACCAGAAAACGTAAGATGAGAATAAGGGAACGCCTGTATGATACCGTACATCCGTCTGATCGCAGCACTCCTAAGGCTTCGAAACATCTCATATATAGTCACGACAGACAAACAGTTCGTTTTTCTACTTTTGCTATTGGAAATATCCCAAGACATATCCACAGCGGCAATAGAGAAAATACCCTCCATAATAGAGAGAATACCCTCCATAATAGAGAGAATACCCTCCATAATAGAGAGAATACCCTCCATAATAGAGAGAATACCCTCCATAACAGAGAAAATACCTTCCATAATAGAGAGAATACCCTCCATAATAGAGAAAATACCCTCCATAATAGAGAGAATACCCTCCATAATAGAGAAAATACCTTCCATAATAGAGAGAATACCCTCCATAATAGAGAGAATACCCTCCATAATAGAGAAAATACCTTCCATAATAGAGAGAATACCCTCCATAATAGAGAAAATACCCTCCATAATAGAGAGAATACCCTCCATAATAGAGAAAATACCTTCCATAATAGAGAGAATACCTTCCATAATAGAGAGAATACCCTCCATAATAGAGAGAATACCCTCCATAATAGAGAGAATACCCTCCATAATAGAGAGAATACCTTCCATAATAGAGAGAATACCCTCCATAATAGAGAGAATACCCTCCATAATAGAGAGAATACCTTCCATAATAGAGAGAATACCCTCCATAATAGAGAGAATACCCTCCATAATAGAGAGAATACCTTCCATAATAGAGAGAATACCCTCCATAATAGAGAGAATACCCTCCATAATAGAGAGAATACCTTCCATAATAGAGAGAATACCCTCCATAATAGAGAGAATACCCTCCATAATAGAGAGAATACCCTCCATAATAGAGAGAATACCCTCCATAATAGAGAGGCTTGTTGGATTTTCGTTCTTGACACCAGGATTCCCTCGGGTCTAAACCTCAGTAGAGAAATCTTGGCACACTATTATCATCCTTGGTATTATTTTTGTTGAACAAAAGTGTTTTGTTCTTATTCCGCTGTTGTTTTCCTACATTATATTGTGCTGGTGGTTTAATTAATTCTGCTGCTCTATAAGGTCCTTCTCTTTCCTTGACACATTCATACCAAGTCTAAGAATGTGCGACGTTCGAAACGCGTCTGATAACATGTTCAAGAATATACGCTTAGATACTTGTTTTTAATATGGTTTGAATAAGGAAACTACATGTTTTACTACAATTTGGCGTCCTGGGAGCTGGATCATCTCTTCTTTCTGCCTTGTTGGAGTGGCTGCAGGGTCGCTGATCACGGACTCCGGGACAAATTGAAGCCATTGGAGGGTGAGCTGGTTTTCTTTCTTTCATACCTCTGGCGAGCACATGGAGGGCTGTGCGGCCCTCCATAGAAATGCCACCCCACACCATTACTGACCCACTGCCAAACCGGTCATGCTGGAGGATGTTGCAGACAGCAGATCGCATCCACAGCGTCTCCAGACTCTGTCACGTCTGTCACATGTGCTCAGTGTGAACCTGCTTTCATCTGTGAAGAGCACAGGACGCCAGTGGCGACTTTACCAATCCTGGTGTTCTGTGGCAAATGCCAAGCATCCTGCACGGTGTTGGGCTGTAACCACAACCCCCACTTGTGGACGTCGGGCCTCATACCACCCTCATGGAGTCGGTTTCTGACAGTTTGAGCAGATGCATGGATGTTAGTGGCCTGCTGGAATTAATATTGCAGGGGTCTGGCACTGCTCCACCTTGCACAAAGGCGGAGGTAGCGGTCCTGCTGCTGGGTTGTTGCCTAACTACGGCCCCCTCCACATCTCCTGGTGTACTGGCCTGTCTCCTGGTATCTGCTCCATGCTCTGGACACTACACTGACAGACAGCTACGCTTCTCGACACAGCTCACATTGATTTGCCATCCTGCATGAGCTGCACTACCTGAGCAACTTCTGTGGGTTGTAGACACTGCCTCATGCTATTGTACCGCTAGGGGTGAGAGCAATGACAAAATGCAAAAGTGACCAAAACAACAGCCAAAAAGGATGAGAACAGAGAAATGATGTGTGGTCACCACCTGCAGAACCGCTCCTTTATAGAGGGTGTCTTGTAATTGCCGATCATTTCTACCAGTTGTCTGTTCCATTCACACAACAGCAGGAGAAATGGATTCACAATCAGTGTCGCTTCATAACTGGACAGGTAGATTTCACAGAAGTGTGATTGACTTGGAGTTACATTGTGTTGTTTAAGGGTTCCCTGTATTTTTTGAGCAGTGTATATTACCTGTGCTCAGAGAGTTATCAATGTGTTATCTGTGGTGTTACATAGGACTGCAGGTGACATCTACTACATTATCTGTACTCAGAGAGTTATCACTGTGTTATCTGTGGTGTTACATAGGACTGCAGGTGACATCTACTACATTATCTGTACTCAGAGAGTTATCACTGTGTTATCTGTGGTGTTACATAGGACTGCAGGTGACATCTACTACATTATCTGTACTCAGAGAGTTATCACTGTGTTATCTGATGTGTTACATAGGACTGCAGGTGACATCTACTACATTATCTGTACTCAGAGAGTTATCACTGTGTTATCTGTTGTGTTACATAGGACTGCAGGTGACATCTACTACATTATCTGTACTCAGAGAGTTATCACTGTGTTATCTGTGGTGTTACATAGGACTGCAGGTGACATCTACTACATTATCTGTACTCAGAGAGTTATCACTGTGTTATCTGTGGTGTTACATAGGACTGCAGGTGACATCTACTACATTATCTGTACTCAGAGAGTTATCACTGTGTTATCTGATGTGTTACATAGGACTGCAGGTGACATCTACTACATTATCTGTACTCAGAGAGTTATCACTGTGTTATCTGTTGTGTTACATAGGACTGCAGGTGACATCTACTACATTATCTGTACTCAGAGAGTTATCACTGTGTTATCTGTGGTGTTACATAGGACTGCAGGTGACATCTACTACATTATCTGTACTCAGAGAGTTATCACTGTGTTATCTGTGGTGTTACATAGGACTGCAGGTGACATCTACTACATTATCTGTACTCAGAGAGTTATCACTGTGTTATCTGTGGTGTTACATAGGACTGCAGGTGACATCTACTACATTATCTGTACTCAGAGAGTTATCACTGTGTTATTTGTGGTGTTACATAGGACTGGAGGTGACATCTACTACATTATCTGTACTCAGAGAGTTATCACTGTGTTATCTGTGGTGTTACATAGGACTGCAGGTGACATCAACTACATTATGTGTACTCAGAGAGTTGTCACTGTGTTATCTGCGGTGTTACATAGGACTGCAGGTGACATCTACTACATTATCTGTACTCAGAGAGTTATCACTGTGTTATCTGTGGTGTTACATAGGACTGCAGGTGACATCTACTACATTATCTGTACTCAGAGAGTTATCACTGTGTTATCTGTTGTGTTACATAGGACTGCAGGTGACATCTACTACATTATCTGTACTCAGAGAGTTATCACTGTGTTATCTGTGGTGTTACATAGGACTGCAGGTGACATCTACTACATTATCTGTACTCAGAGAGTTATCACTGTGTTATCTGTGGTGTTACATAGGACTGCAGGTGACATCTACTACATTATCTGTACTCAGAGAGTTATCACTGTGTTATCTGTGGTGTTACATAGGACTGCAGGTGACATCTACTACATTATCTGTACTCAGAGAGTTATCACTGTGTTATCTGTGGTGTTACATAGGACTGCAGGTGACATCTACTACATTATCTGTACTCAGAGAGTTATCACTGTGTTATCTGTGGTGTTACATAGGACTGCAGGTGACATCCACTACATTATCTGTACTCAGAGAGTTATCACTGTGTTATCTGTGGTGTTACATAGGACTGCAGGTGACATCTACTACATTATGTGTACTCAGAGAGTTATCACTGTGTTATCTGCGGTGTTACATAGGACTGCAGGTGACATCTACTACATTATCTGTACTCAGAGAGTTATCACTGTGTTATCTGCGGTGTTACATAGGACTGCAGGTGACATCTACTACATTATCTGTACTCAGAGAGTTATCACTGTGTTATCTGTGGTGTTACATAGGACTGCAGGTGACATCTACTACATTATCTGTACTCAGAGAGTTATCACTGTGTTATCTCTGGTGTTACATAGGACTGCAGGTGACATCTACTACATTATCTGTACTCAGAGAGTTATCACTGTGTTATCTGTGGTGTTACATAGGACTGCAGGTGACATCTACTACATTATCTGTACTGAGAGAGTTATCACTGTGTTATCTGTGGTGTTACATAGGACTGCAGGTGACATCTACTACATTATCTGTACTCAGAGAGTTATCACTGTGTTATCTGTAGTGTTACATAGGACTGCAGGTGACATCTACTACATTATCTGTACTCAGAGAGTTATCACTCTGTGATCTGTGGTGTTACATAGGACTGCAGGTGACATCTACTACATTATCTGTACTCAGAGAGTTATCACTGTGTTATCTGTGGTGTTACATAGGACTGCAGGTGACATCTACTACATTATCTGTACTCAGAGAGTTATCACTGTGTTATCTGTGGTGTTACATAGGACTGCAGGTGACATCTACTGCATTATCTGTACTCAGAGAGATATCACTGTGTTATCTGTGGTGTTACATAGGACTGCAGGTGACATCTACTACATTATCTGTACTGAGAGAGTTATCACTGTGTTATCTGTGGTGTTACATAGGACTGCAGGTGACATCTACTACATTATCTGTACTCAGAGAGTTATCACTGTGTTATCTGATGTGTTACATAGGACTGCAGGTGACATCTACTACATTATCTGTACTCAGAGAGTTATCACTGTGTTATCTGTTGTGTTACATAGGACTGCAGATGACATCTACTACATTATCTGTACTCAGAGAGTTATCACTGTGTTATCTGTGGTGTTACATAGGACTGCAGGTGACATCTACTACATTATCTGTACTCAGAGAGTTATCACTGTGTTATTTGTGGTGTTACATAGGACTGGAGGTGACATCTACTACATTATCTGTACTCAGAGAGTTATCACTGTGTTATCTGTGGTGTTACATAGGACTGCAGGTGACATCTACTACATTATGTGTACTCAGAGAGTTGTCACTGTGTTATCTGCGGTGTTACATAGGACTGCAGGTGACATCTACTACATTATCTGTACTCAGAGAGTTATCACTGTGTTATCTGTGGTGTTACATAGGACTGCAGGTGACATCTACTGCATTATCTGTACTCAGAGAGATATCACTGTGTTATCTGTGGTGTTACATAGGACTGCAGGTGACATCTACTACATTATCTGTACTGAGAGAGTTATCACTGTGTTATCTGTGGTGTTACATAGGACTGCAGGTGACATCTACTACATTATCTGTACTCAGAGAGTTATCACTGTGTTATCTGATGTGTTACATAGGACTGCAGGTGACATCTACTACATTATCTGTACTCAGAGAGTTATCACTGTGTTATCTGTTGTGTTACATAGGACTGCAGATGACATCTACTACATTATCTGTACTCAGAGAGTTATCACTGTGTTATCTGTGGTGTTACATAGGACTGCAGGTGACATCTACTACATTATCTGTACTCAGAGAGTTATCACTGTGTTATTTGTGGTGTTACATAGGACTGGAGGTGACATCTACTACATTATCTGTACTCAGAGAGTTATCACTGTGTTATCTGTGGTGTTACATAGGACTGCAGGTGACATCTACTACATTATGTGTACTCAGAGAGTTGTCACTGTGTTATCTGCGGTGTTACATAGGACTGCAGGTGACATCTACTACATTATCTGTACTCAGAGAGTTATCACTGTGTTATCTGTGGTGTTACATAGGACTGCAGGTGACATCTACTACATTATCTGTACTCAGAGAGTTATCACTGTGTTATCTGTGGTGTTACATAGGACTGCAGGTGACATCTACTACATTATCTGTACTCAGAGAGTTATCACTGTGTTATCTGTTGTGTTACATAGGACTGCAGGTGACATCTACTACATTATCTGTACTCAGAGAGTTATCACTGTGTTATCTGTGGTGTTACATAGGACTGCAGGTGACATCTACTACATTATCTGTACTCAGAGAGTTATCACTGTGTTATCTGTGGTGTTACATAGGACTGCAGGTGACATCTACTACATTATCTGTACTCAGAGAGTTATCACTGTGTTATCTGTGGTGTTACATAGGACTGCAGGTGACATCTACTACATTATCTGTACTCAGAGAGTTATCACTGTGTTATCTGTGGTGTTACATAGGACTGCAGGTGACATCTACTACATTATCTGTACTCAGAGAGTTATCACTGTGTTATCTGTGGTGTTACATAGGACTGCAGGTGACATCCACTACATTATCTGTACTCAGAGAGTTATCACTGTGTTATCTGTGGTGTTACATAGGACTGCAGGTGACATCTACTACATTATGTGTACTCAGAGAGTTATCACTGTGTTATCTGCGGTGTTACATAGGACTGCAGGTGACATCTACTACATTATCTGTACTCAGAGAGTTATCACTGTGTTATCTGCGGTGTTACATAGGACTGCAGGTGACATCTACTACATTATCTGTACTCAGAGAGTTATCACTGTGTTATCTGTGGTGTTACATAGGACTGCAGGTGACATCTACTACATTATCTGTACTCAGAGAGATATCACTGTGTTATCTGTGGTGTTACATAGGACTGCAGGTGACATCTACTACATTATCTGTACTGAGAGAGTTATCACTGTGTTATCTGTGGTGTTACATAGGACTGCAGGTGACATCTACTACATTATCTGTACTCAGAGAGTTATCACTGTGTTATCTGATGTGTTACATAGGACTGCAGGTGACATCTACTACATTATCTGTACTCAGAGAGTTATCACTGTGTTATCTGTTGTGTTACATAGGACTGCAGATGACATCTACTACATTATCTGTACTCAGAGAGTTATCACTGTGTTATCTGTGGTGTTACATAGGACTGCAGGTGACATCTACTACATTATCTGTACTCAGAGAGTTATCACTGTGTTATTTGTGGTGTTACATAGGACTGGAGGTGACATCTACTACATTATCTGTACTCAGAGAGTTATCACTGTGTTATCTGTGGTGTTACATAGGACTGCAGGTGACATCTACTACATTATGTGTACTCAGAGAGTTGTCACTGTGTTATCTGCGGTGTTACATAGGACTGCAGGTGACATCTACTACATTATCTGTACTCAGAGAGTTATCACTGTGTTATCTGTGGTGTTACATAGGACTGCAGGTGACATCTACTACATTATCTGTACTCAGAGAGTTATCACTGTGTTATCTGTGGTGTTACATAGGACTGCAGGTGACATCTACTACATTATCTGTACTCAGAGAGTTATCACTGTGTTATCTGTTGTGTTACATAGGACTGCAGGTGACATCTACTACATTATCTGTACTCAGAGAGTTATCACTGTGTTATCTGTGGTGTTACATAGGACTGCAGGTGACATCTACTACATTATCTGTACTCAGAGAGTTATCACTGTGTTATCTGTGGTGTTACATAGGACTGCAGGTGACATCTACTACATTATCTGTACTCAGAGAGTTATCACTGTGTTATCTGTGGTGTTACATAGGACTGCAGGTGACATCTACTACATTATCTGTACTCAGAGAGTTATCACTGTGTTATCTGTGGTGTTACATAGGACTGCAGGTGACATCTACTACATTATCTGTACTCAGAGAGTTATCACTGTGTTATCTGTGGTGTTACATAGGACTGCAGGTGACATCCACTACATTATCTGTACTCAGAGAGTTATCACTGTGTTATCTGTGGTGTTACATAGGACTGCAGGTGACATCTACTACATTATGTGTACTCAGAGAGTTATCACTGTGTTATCTGCGGTGTTACATAGGACTGCAGGTGACATCTACTACATTATCTGTACTCAGAGAGTTATCACTGTGTTATCTGCGGTGTTACATAGGACTGCAGGTGACATCTACTACATTATCTGTACTCAGAGAGTTATCACTGTGTTATCTGTGGTGTTACATAGGACTGCAGGTGACATCTACTACATTATCTGTACTCAGAGAGTTATCACTGTGTTATCTCTGGTGTTACATAGGACTGCAGGTGACATCTACTACATTATCTGTACTCAGAGAGTTATCACTGTCTTATCTGTGGTGTTACATAGGACTGCAGGTGACATCTACTACATTATCTGTACTGAGAGAGTTATCACTGTGTTATCTGTGGTGTTACATAGGACTGCAGGTGACATCTACTACATTATCTGTACTCAGAGAGTTATCACTGTGTTATCTGTAGTGTTACATAGGACTGCAGGTGACATCTACTACATTATCTGTACTCAGAGAGTTATCACTCTGTGATCTGTGGTGTTACATAGGACTGCAGGTGACATCTACTACATTATCTGTACTCAGAGAGTTATCACTGTGTTATCTGTGGTGTTACATAGGACTGCAGGTGACATCTACTGCATTATCTGTACTCAGAGAGTTATCACTGTGTTATCTGTGGTGTTACATAGGACTGCAGGTGACATCTACTACATTATCTGTACTGAGAGAGTTATCACTGTGTTATCTGTGGTGTTACAGAGGACTGCAGGTGACATCTACTACATTATCTGTACTCTGAGAGTTATCACTGTGTTATCTGTAGTGTTACATAGGACTGCAGGTGACATCTACTACATTATCTGTACTCAGAGAGTTATCACTCTGTGATCTGTGGTGTTACATAGGACTGCAGGTGACATCTACTACATTATCTGTACTCAGAGAGTTATCACTGTGTTATCTGTGGTGTTACATAGGACTGCAGGTGACATCTACTACATTATCTGTACTCAGAGAGTTATCACTGTGTTATCTGTGGTGTTACATAGGACTGCAGGAGACATTTACTACATTATCTGTACTCAGAGAGTTATCACTGTGTTATCTGTGGTGTTACATAGGACTGCAGGTGACATCTACTACATTATCTGTACTCAGAGAGTTATCACTGTGTTATCTGTGGTGTTACATAGGACTGCAGGAGACATCTACTACATTATCTGTACTCAGAGAGTTATCACTGTGTTATCTGTGGTGTTACATGAGACTGCAGGTGACATCTACTACATTATCTGTACTCAGAGAGTTATCACTGTGTTATCTGTGGTGTTACATAGGACTGCAGGTGACATCTACTACATTATCTGTGCTCAGAGAGTTATCACTGTGTTATCTGTGATGTTACATAGGACTGCAGGTGACATCTACTACATGATCTGTACTCAGAGAGTTATCACTGTGTTATCTGTGGTGTTACATGGGACTGCAGGTGACTACTAAATTATCTGTACTCAGGGAGTTATCACTGTGTTATCTGTGGTGTTACATGGGACTGCAGGTGACTACTACATTATCTGTACTCAGGGAGTTATCACTGTGTTATCTGTGGTGTTACATAGGACTGCAGGTGACATCTACTACATTATCTGTACTCAGAGAGTTATCACTGTGTTATCTGTGGTGTTACATAGGACTGCAGGTGACATCTACTGCATTATCTGTACTCAGAGAGATATCACTGTGTTATCTGTGGTGTTACATAGGACTGCAGGTGACATCTACTACATTATCTGTACTGAGAGAGTTATCACTGTGTTATCTGTGGTGTTACATAGGACTGCAGGTGACATCTACTACATTATCTGTGCTCAGAGAGTTATCACTGTGTTATCTGTGATGTTACATAGGGCTGCAGGTGACATCTACTACATTATCTGTACTCAGAGAGTTATCACTGTGTTATCTGTGGTGTTACATGGGACTGCAGGTGACTACTACATTATCTGTACTCAGGGAGTTATCACTGTGTTATCTGTGGTGTTACATAGGACTGCAGGTGACATCTACTACATTATCTGTACTCAGAGAGTTATCACTGTGTTATCTGTGGTGTTACATAGGACTGCAGGAGACATCTACTACATTATCTGTACTCAGAGAGTTATCACTGTGTTATCTGTGGTGTTACATAGGACTGCAGGTGACATCTACTACATTATCTGTACTGAGAGAGTTATCACTGTGTTATCCGTGGTGTTACATGGGACTGCAGGTGACATCTACTACATTATCTGTACTCAGAGAGTTATCACTGTGTTATCTGTGGTGTTACATAGGACTGCAGGTGACATCTACTACATTATCTGTACTGAGAGAGTTATCACTGTGTTATCTGTGGTGTTACATAGGACTGCAGGTGAGATCTACTACATTATCTGTGCTCAGAGAGTTATCACTGTGTTATCTGTGATGTTACATAGGACTGCAGGTGACATCTACTACATTATCTGTAATCAGAGAGTTATCACTGTGTTATCTGTGGTGTTACATGGGACTGCAGGTGACTACTACATTATCTGTACTCAGGGAGTTATCACTGTGTTATCTGTGGTGTTACATAGGACTGCAGGTGACATCTACTACATTATCTGTACTCAGAGAGTTATCACTGTGTTATCTGTGGTGTTACATGGGACTGCAGGTGACTACTACATTATCTGTACTCAGGGAGTTATCACTGTGTTATCTGTGGTGTTACATGGGACTGCAGGTGACTACTACATTATCTGTACTCAGGGAGTTATCACTGTGTTATCTGTGGTGTTACATAGGACTGCAGGTGACATCTACTACATTATCTGTACTCAGAGAGTTATCACTGTGTTATCTGATGTGTTACATAGGACTGCAGGAGACATCTACTACATTATCTGTACTCAGAGAGTTATCACTGTGTTATCTGTGGTGTTACATAGGACTGCAGGTGACATCTACTACATTATCTGTACTCAGAGAGTTATCACTGTGTTATCTGTGGTGTTACATAGGACTGCAGGTGACATCTACTACATTATGTGTACTCAGAGAGTTATCACTGTGTTATCTGTGGTGTTACATAGGACTGCAGGTGACATCTACTACATTATCTGTACTGAGAGAGTTATCACTGTGTTATCTGTGGTGTTACATGGGACTGCAGGTGACATCTACTACATTATCTGTACTCAGAGAGTTATCACTGTGTTATCTGTGGTGTTACATAGGACTGCAGGTGACATCTACTACATTATCTGTGCTCAGAGAGTTATCACTGTGTTATCTGTGATGTTACATAGGACTGCAGGTGACATCTACTACATGATCTGTACTCAGAGAGTTATCACTGTGTTATCTGTGGTGTTACATGGGACTGCAGATGACTACTACATTATCTGTACTCAGGGAGTTATCACTGTGTTATCTGTGGTGTTACATGGGACTGCAGGTGACTACTACATTATCTGTACTCAGGGAGTTATCACTGTGTTATCTGTGGTGTTACATAGGACTGCAGGTGACATCTACTACATTATCTGTACTCAGAGAGTTATCACTGTGTTATCTGTGGTGTTACATAGGACTGCAGGTGACATCTACTGCATTATCTGTACTCAGAGAGATATCACTGTGTTATCTGTGGTGTTACATAGGACTGCAGGTGACATCTACTACATTATCTGTACTGAGAGAGTTATCACTGTGTTATCTGTGGTGTTACATAGGACTGCAGGTGACATCTACTACATTATTTGTGCTCAGAGAGTTATCACTGTGTTATCTGTGATGTTACATAGGACTGCAGGTGACATCTACTACATTATCTGTACTCAGAGAGTTATCACTGTGTTATCTGTGGTGTTACATGGGACTGCAGGTGACTACTACATTATCTGTACTCAGGGAGTTATCACTGTGTTATCTGTGGTGTTACATAGGACTGCAGGTGACATCTACTACATTATCTGTACTCAGAGAGTTATCACTGTGTTATCTGTGGTGTTACATAGGACTGCAGGAGACATCTACTACATTATCTGTACTCAGAGAGTTATGACTGTGTTATCTGTGGTGTTACATAGGACTGCAGGTGACATCTACTACATTATCTGTACTGAGAGAGTTATCACTGTGTTATCCGTGGTGTTACATGGGACTGCAGGTGACATCTACTACATTATCTGTACTCAGAGAGTTATCACTGTGTTATCTGTGGTGTTACATAGGACTGCAGGTGACATCTACTACATTATCTGTACTGAGAGAGTTATCACTGTGTTATCTGTGGTGTTACATAGGACTGCAGGTGAGATCTACTACATTATCTGTGCTCAGAGAGTTATCACTGTGTTATCTGTGATGTTACATAGGACTGCAGGTGACATCTACTACATTATCTGTACTCAGAGAGTTATCACTGTGTTATCTGTGGTGTTACATGGGACTGCAGGTGACTACTACATTATCTGTACTCAGGGAGTTATCACTGTGTTATCTGTGGTGTTACATAGGACTGCAGGTGACATCTACTACATTATCTGTACTCAGAGAGTTATCACTGTGTTATCTGTGGTGTTACATGGGACTGCAGGTGACTACTACATTATCTGTACTCAGGGAGTTATCACTGTGTTATCTGTGGTGTTACATAGGACTGCAAGTGACTACTACATTATCTGTACTCAGGGAGTTATCACTTTGTTATCTGTGGTGTTACATAGGACTGCAGGTGACATCTACTACATTATCTGTACTCCGAGAGTTATCACTGTGTTATCTGATGTGTTACATAGGACTGCAGGAGACATCTACTACATTATCTGTACTCAGAGAGTTATCACTGTGTTATCTGTGGTGTTACATAGGACTTCAGGTGACATCTACTACATTATCTGTACTCAGAGAGTTATCACTGTGTTATCTGTGGTGTTACATAGGACTGCAGGAGACCTCTACTACATTATCTGTACTCAGAGAGTTATCACTGTGTTATCTGTGGTGTTACATAGGACTGCAGGTGTAATCTACTACATTATCTGTACTCAGAGAGTTATCACTGTGTTATCTGTGGTGTTACATAGGACTGCAGGTGACATCTACTACAGTATCTGTACTGAGAGAGTTATCACTGTGTTATCTGTGGTGTTACATAGGACTGCAGGTGACATCTACTACAGTATCTGTACTCAGAGAGCTATCACTGTGTTATCTGTGGTGTTACATAGGACTGCAGGTGACATCTACTACATGATCTGTACTCAGAGAGTTATCACTGTGTTATCTGTGATGTTACATAGGACTGCAGGTGACATCTACTACATTATCTGTGCTCAGAGAGTTATCACTGTGTTATCTGTGATGTTACATAGGACTGCAGGTGACATCTACATTATCTGTACTCAGGGAGTTATCACTGTGTTATCTGTGGTGTTACATAGGACTGCAGGTGACATCTACTACATTATCTGTACTCAGAGAGTTATCACTGTGTTATCTGTGGTGTTACATAGGACTGCAGGTGACATCTACTGCATTATCTGTACTCAGAGAGATATCACTGTGTTATCTGTGGTGTTACATAGGACTGCAGGTGACATCTACTACATTATCTATACTGAGAGAGTTATCACTGTGTTATCTGTGGTGTTACATAGGACTGCATGTGACATCTACTGCATTATCTGTGCTCAGAGAGTTATCACTGTGTTATCTGTGATGTTACATAGGACTGCAGGTGACATCTACTACATTATCTGTACTCAGAGAGTTATCACTGTGTTATCTGTGGTATTATATGGGACTGCAGGTGATTACTACATTATCTGTACTCAGGGAGTTATCACTGTGTTATCTGTGGTGTTACATGGGACTGCAGGTGACTACTACATTATCTGTACTCAGGGAGTTATCACTGTGTTATCTGTGGTGTTACATAGGACTGCAGGTGACATCTACTACATTATCTGTACTCAGAGAGTTATCACTGTGTTATCTGTGGTGTTACATAGGACTGCAGGAGACATCTACTACATTATCTGTACTCAGAGAGTTATCACTGTGTTATCTGTGGTGTTACATAGGACTGCAGGTGACATCTACTACATTATCTGTACTCAGAGAGTTATCACTGTGTTATCTGTGGTGTTACATAGGACTGCAGGTGACATCTACTACATTATCTGTACTCAGAGAGTTATCACTGTGTTAGCTGTGATGTTACATAGGACTGCAGGTGACATCTACTGCATTATCTGTACTCAGAGAGATATCACTGTGTTATCTGTGGTGTTACATAGGACTGCAGGTGACATCTACTACATTATCTGTACTGAGAGAGTTATCACTGTGTTATCTGTGGTGTTACATAGGACTGCAGGTGACATTTACTACATTATCTGTGCTCAGAGAGTTATCACTGTGTTATCTGTGATGTTACATAGGACTGCAGGTGACATCTACTACATTATCTGTACTCAGAGAGTTATCACTGTGTTATCTGTGGTGTTACATGGGACTGCAGGTGACTACTACGTTATCTGTACTCAGGGAGTTATCACTGTGTTATCTGTGGTGTTACATGGGACTGCAGGTGACTACTACATTATCTGTACTCAGGGAGTTATCACTGTGTTATCTGTGGTGTTACATAGGACTGCAGGTGACATCTACTACATTATCTGTACTGAGAGAGTTATCACTGTGTTATCTGTGGTGTTACATGGGACTGCAGGTGACATCTACTACATTATCTGTACTTAGAGAGTTATCACTGTGCTATCTGTGGTGTTACATAGGACTGCAGGTGACATCTACTACATTATCTGTACTCAGAGAGTTATCACTGTGTTATCTGTGGTGTTACATAGGACTGCAGGTGACATCTACTACATTATCTGTACTCAGAGAGTTATCACTGTGTTATCTGTGGTGTTACATAGGACTGCAGGTGACATCTACTACATTATCTGTGCTCAGAGAGTTATCACTGTGTTATCTGTGGTGTTACATGGGACTGCAGGTGACTACTACATTATCTGTACTCAGGGAGTTATCACTGTGTTATCTGTGGTGTTACATAGGACTGCAGGTGACATCTACTACATTATCTGTACTCAGAGAGATATCACTGTGTTATCTGTTGTGTTACATAGGACTGCAGGTGACATCTACTGTATTATCTGTACTCAGAGAGTTATCACTGTGTTATCTGTGATGTTACATAGGACTGCAGGTGACATCTACTACATTATCTGTACTCAGAGAGTTATCACTGTGTTATCTGTGGTGTTACATAGGACTGCAGGAGACATCTACTACATTATCTGTACTCAGAGAGTTATCACTGTGTTATCTGTGGTGTTACATAGGACTGCAGGAGACATCTACTACATTATCTGTGCTCAGAGAGTTATCACTGTGTTATCTGTGATGTTACATAGGACTGCATGTGATATCTACTACATTATCTGTACTCAGAGAGTTATCACTGTGCTATCTGTGGTGTTGCATAGGACTGCAGGTGACATCTACTACATTATCTGTACTCAGAGAGTTATCACTGTGTTATCTGTGGTGTTACATGGGACTGCAGGTGACTACTACATTATCTGTACTCAGGGAGTTATCACTGTGTTATCTGTGGTGTTACATAGGACTGCAGGTGAGATTTACTAAATTATCTGTGCTCAGAGAGTTATCACTGTGTTATCTGTGGTGTTACATAGGACTGCAGGTGACATCTACTACATTATCTGTACTCAGAGTTACCACTGTGTTATCTGTGGTGTTACATAGGACTGCAGGAGACATCTACTACATTATCTGTACTCAGAGAGTTATCACTGTGTTATCTGTGGTGTTACATAGGACTGCAGGAGACATCTACTACATTATCTGTGCTCAGAGAGTTATCACTGTGTTATCTGTGGTGTTACATGGGACTGCAGGTGACTACTACATTATCTGTACTCAGGGAGTTATCACTGTGTTATCTGTGGTGTTACATAGGACTGCAGGTGACATCTACTACATTATCTGTACTCAGAGAGATATCACTGTGTTATCTGTGGTGTTACATAGGACTGCATGTGACATCTACTACATTATCTGTGCTCAGAGAGTTATCACTGTGTTATCTGTGGTGTTACATAGGACTGCAGGTGACATCTACTACATTATCTGTGCTTAGAGAGTTATCACTGTGTTATCTGTGATGTTACATAGGACTGCAGGTGACATCTACTACATTATCTGTACTCAGAGAGTTATCACTGTGTTATCTGTGGTGTTACATAGGACTGCAGGTGACATCTACTGCATTATCTGTACTCAGAGAGATATCACTGTGTTATCTGTGGTGTTACATGGGACTGCAGGTGACATTTACTACATTATCTGTGCTCAGAGAGTCATCACTGTGTTATCTGTGATGTTACATAGGACTGCAGGTGACATCTACTGCATTATCTGTACTCAGAGAGATATCACTGTGTTATCTGTGGTGTTACATAGGACTGCAGGGGACATTTACTACATTATCTGTGCTCAGAGAGTTATCACTGTGTTATCTGTGATGTTACATAGGACTGCAGGTGACATCTACTACATTATCTGTACTCAGAGAGTTATCACTGTGTTATCTGTGGTATTATATGGGACTGCAGGTGACATCTACATTATCTGTACTCAGAGAGTTATCATTGTGTTATCTGTGGTGTTACATAGGACTGCAGGTGACATCTACTACATTATCTGTACTCAGAGAGTTATCACTGTGTTATCTGTGGTGTTACATAGGACTGCAGGAGACATCTACTACATTATCTGTACTCAGAGAGTTATCACTGTGTTATCTGTGGTGTTACATAGGACTGCAGGTGACATCTACTACATTATCTGTACTGAGAGAGTTATCACTGTGTTATCTGTGGTGTTACATGGGACTGCAGGTGACATCTACTACATTATCTGTACTCAGAGAGTTATCACTGTGTTATCTGTGGTGTTACATAGGACTGCATGTGACATCTACTACATTATCTGTACTCAGAGAGTTATCACTGTGTTAGCTGTGATGTTACATAGGACTGCAGGTGACATCTACTGCATTATCTGTACTCAGAGAGATATCACTGTGTTATCTGTGGTGTTACATAGGACTGCAGGTGACATCTACTACTTTATCTGTACTGAGAGAGTTATCACTGTGTTATCTGTGGTGTTACATAGGACTGCAGGTGACATTTACTACATTATCTGTGCTCAGAGAGTTATCACTGTGTTATCTGTGATGTTACATAGGACTGCAGGTGACATCTACTACATTATCTGTACTCAGAGAGTTATCACTGTGTTATCTGTGGTGTTACATGGGACTGCAGGTGACTACTACATTATCTGTACTCAGGGAGTTATCACTGTGTTATCTGTGGTGTTACATGGGACTGCAGGTGACTACTACATTATCTGTACTCAGGGAGTTATCACTGTGTTATCTGTGGTGTTACATAGGACTGCAGGTGACATCTACTACATTATCTGTACTCAGAGAGTTATCACTGTGTTATCTGTGGTGTTACATAGGACTGCAGTAGACATCTACTACATTATCTGTACTCAGAGAGTTATCACTGTGTTATCTGTGGTGTTACATAGGACTGCAGGTGACATCTACTACATTATCTGTACTGAGAGAGTTATCACTGTGTTATCTGTGGTGTTACATGGGACTGCAGGTGACATCTACTACATTATCTGTACTTAGAGAGTTATCACTGTGCTATCTGTGGTGTTACATAGGACTGCAGGTGACATCTACTACATTATCTGTACTCAGAGAGTTATCACTGTGTTATCTGTGGTGTTACATAGGACTGCAGGTGACATCTACTACATTATCTGTACTCAGAGAGTTATCACTGTGTTATCTGTGGTGTTACATAGGACTGCAGATGAGATCTACTACATTATCTGTGCTCAGAGAGTTATCACTGTGTTATCTGTGGTGTTACATGGGACTGCAGGTGACTACTACATTATCTGTACTCAGGGAGTTATCACTGTGTTATCTGTGGTGTTACATAGGACTGCAGGTGACATCTACTACATTATCTGTACTCAGAGAGATATCACTGTGTTATCTGTGGTGTTACATAGGACTGCAGGTGACATCTACTGTATTATCTGTACTCAGAGAGTTATCACTGTGTTATCTGTGATGTTACATAGGACTGCAGGTGACATCTACTACATTATCTGTACTCAGAGAGTTATCACTGTGTTATCTGTGGTGTTACATAGGACTGCAGATGAGATCTACTACATTATCTGTGCTCAGAGAGTTATCACTGTGTTATCTGTGGTGTTACATGGGACTGCAGGTGACTACTACATTATCTGTACTCAGGGAGTTATCACTGTGTTATCTGTGGTGTTACATAGGACTGCAGGTGACATCTACTACATTATCTGTACTCAGAGAGTTATCACTGTGTTATCTGTGATGTTACATAGGACTGCATGTGATATCTACTACATTATCTGTACTCAGAGAGTTATCACTGTGTTATCTGTGGTGTTACATAGGACTGCAGGTGACATCTACTACATGATCTGTACTCAGAGAGTTATCACTGTGTTATCTGTGGTGTTACATGGGACTGCAGGTGACTACTACATTATCTGTACTCAGGGAGTTATCACTGTGTTATCTGTGGTGTTACATAGGACTGCAGGTGAGATTTACTAAATTATCTGTGCTCAGAGAGTTATCACTGTGTTATCTGTGGTGTTACATAGGACTGCAGGTGACATCTACTACATTATCTGTACTCAGAGTTACCACTGTGTTATCTGTGGTGTTACATAGGACTGCATGAGACATCTACTACATTATCTGTGCTCAGAGAGTTATCACTGTGTTATCTGTGATGTTACATAGGACTGCAGGTGACATCTACTACATTATCTGTACTCAGAGAGTTATCACTGTGTTATCTGTGGTGTTACATAGGACAGCAGGAGACATCTACTACATTATCTGTGCTCAGAGAGTTATCACTGTGTTATCTGTGATGTTACATAGGACTGCAGGTGACATCTACTACATTATCTGTACTCAGAGAGTTATCACTGTGTTATCTGTGGTGTTACATGGGACTGCAGGTGACTACTACATTATCTGTACTCAGGGAGTTATCACTGTGTTATCTGTGGTGTTACATAGGACTGCAGGTGACATCTACTACATTATCTGTACTCAGAGAGATATCACTGTGTTATCTGTGGTGTTACATAGGACTGCATGTGACATCTACTACATTATCTATGCTCAGAGAGTTATCACTGTGTTATCTGTGGTGTTACATGGGACTGCAGGTGACATCTACTACATTATCTGTACTCAGAGTTATCACTGTGTTATATGTGGTGTTACATAGGACTGCAGGTGACATCTACTACATTATCTCTACTCAGAGAGTTATCACTGTGTTATCTGTGGTGTTACATAGGACTGCAGATGAGATCTACTACATTATCTGTGCTCAGAGAGTTATCACTGTGTTATCTGTGGTGTTACATGGGACTGCAGATGACTACTACATTATCTGTACTCAGGGAGTTATCACTGTGTTATCTGTGGTGTTACATAGGACTGCAGGTGACATCTACTACATTATCTGTACTCAGAGAGATATCACTGTGTTATCTGTGGTGTTACATAGGACTGCAGGTGACATCTACTACATTATCTGTGCTCAGAGAGTTATCACTGTGTTATCTGTGATGTTACATAGGACTGCAGGTGACATCTACTACATTATCTGTACTCAGAGAGTTATCACTGTGTTATCTGTGGTGTTACATAGGACTGCAGGAGACATCTACTACATTATCTGTACTCAGAGAGATATCACTGTGTTATCTGTGGTGTTACATAGGACTGCAGGTGACATCTACTGTATTATCTGTACTCAGAGAGTTATCACTGTGTTATCTGTGATGTTACATAGGACTGCAGGTGACATCTACTACATTATCTGTACTCAGAGAGTTATCACTGTGTTATCTGTGGTGTTACATAGGACTGCAGGAGACATCTACTACATTATCTGTACTCAGAGAGTTATCACTGTGTTATCTGTGGTGTTACATAGGACTGCAGGAGACATCTACTACATTATCTGTGCTCAGAGAGTTATCACTGTGTTATCTGTGATGTTACATAGGACTGCAGGTGATATCTACTACATTATCTGTACTCAGAGAGTTATCACTGTGTTATCTGTGGTGTTACATAGGACTGCAGGTGACATCTACTACATTATTTGTACTCAGAGAGTTATCACTGTGTTATCTGTAGTGTTACATGGGACTGCAGGTGACTACTACATTATCTGTACTCAGGGAGTTATCACTGTGTTATCTGTGGTGTTACATAGGACTGCAGGTGAGATTTACTAAATTATCTGTGCTCAGAGAGTTATCACTGTGTTATCTGTGATGTTACATAGGACTGCAGGTGACATCTACTACATTATCTGTACTCAGAGAGTTATCACTGTGTTATCTGTGGTGTTACATGGGACTGCAGGTGACTACTACATTATCTGTACTCAGGGAGTTATCACTGTGTTATCTGTGGTGTTACATGGGACTGCAGGTGACTACTACATTATCTGTACTCAGGGAGTTATCACTGTGTTATCTGTGGTGTTACATAGGACTGCAGGTGACATCTACTACATTATCTGTACTCAGAGAGTTATCACTGTGTTATCTGTGGTGTTACATAGGACTGCAGGAGACATCTACTACATTATCTGTACTCAGAGAGTTATCACTGTGTTATCTGTGGTGTTACATAGGACTGCAGGTGACATCTACTACATTATCTGTACTGAGAGAGTTATCACTGTGTTATCTGTGGTGTTACATGGGACTGCAGATGAGATCTACTACATTATCTGTGCTCAGAGAGTTATCACTGTGTTATCTGTGGTGTTACATGGGACTGCAGGTGACTACTACATTATCTGTACTCAGGGAGTTATCACTGTGTTATCTGTGGTGTTACATAGGACTGCAGGTGACATCTACTACATTATCTGTACTCAGAGAGATATCACTGTGTTATCTGTGGTGTTACATAGGACTGCAGGTGACATCTACTGTATTATCTGTACTCAGAGAGTTATCACTGTGTTATCTGTGATGTTACATAGGACTGCAGGTGACATCTACTACATTATCTGTGCTCAGAGAGTTATCACTGTGTTATCTGTGATGTTACATAGGACTGCATGTGATATCTACTACATTATCTGTACTCAGAGAGTTATCACTGTGTTATCTGTGGTGTTACATAGGACTGCAGGTGACATCTACTACATTATCTGTACTCAGAGAGTTATCACTGTGTTATCTGTGGTGTTACATGGGACTGCAGGTGACTACTACATTATCTGTACTCAGGGAGTTATCACTGTGTTATCTGTGGTGTTACATAGGACTGCAGGTGAGATTTACTAAATTATCTGTGCTCAGAGAGTTATCACTGTGTTATCTGTGGTGTTACATAGGACTGCAGGTGACATCTACTACATTATCTGTACTCAGAGTTACCACTGTGTTATCTGTGGTGTTACATAGGACTGCAGGAGACATCTAATACATTATCTGTGCTCAGAGAGTTATCACTGTGTTATCTGTGATGTTACATAGGACTGCAGGTGACATCTACTACGTTATCTGTACTCAGAGAGTTATCACTGTGTTATCTGTGATGTTACATAGGACTGCATGTGACATCTACTACATTATCTGTACTGAGAGAGTTATCACTGTGTTATCTGTGGTGTTACATGGGACTGCAGATGAGATCTACTACATTATCTGTGCTCAGAGAGTTATCACTGTGTTATCTGTGGTGTTACATGGGACTGCAGGTGACTACTACATTATCTGTACTCAGGGAGTTATCACTGTGTTATCTGTGGTGTTACATAGGACTGCAGGTGACATCTACTACATTATCTGTACTCAGAGTTACCACTGTGTTATCTGTGGTGTTACATAGGACTGCAGGAGACATCTAATACATTATCTGTGCTCAGAGAGTTATCACTGTGTTATCTGTGATGTTACATAGGACTGCAGGTGACATCTACTACGTTATCTGTACTCAGAGAGTTATCACTGTGTTATCTGTGATGTTACATAGGACTGCATGTGACATCTACTACATTATCTGTACTGAGAGAGTTATCACTGTGTTATCTGTGGTGTTACATGGGACTGCAGATGAGATCTACTACATTATCTGTGCTCAGAGAGTTATCACTGTGTTATCTGTGGTGTTACATGGGACTGCAGGTGACTACTACATTATCTGTACTCAGGGAGTTATCACTGTGTTATCTGTGGTGTTACATAGGACTGCAGGTGACATCTACTACATTATCTGTACTCAGAGAGATATCACTGTGTTATCTGTGGTGTTACATAGGACTGCAGGTGACATCTACTGTATTATCTGTACTCAGAGAGTTATCACTGTGTTATCTGTGATGTTACATAGGACTGCAGGTGACATCTACTACATTATCTGTACTCAGAGAGTTATCACTGTGTTATCTGTGGTGTTACATAGGACTGCAGATGAGATCTACTACATTATCTGTGCTCAGAGAGTTATCACTGTGTTATCTGTGGTGTTACATGGGACTGCAGGTGACTACTACATTATCTGTACTCAGGGAGTTATCACTGTGTTATCTGTGGTGTTACATAGGACTGCAGGTGACATCTACTACATTATCTGTACTCAGAGAGTTATCACTGTGTTATCTGTGATGTTACATAGGACTGCATGTGATATCTACTACATTATCTGTACTCAGAGAGTTATCACTGTGTTATCTGTGGTGTTACATAGGACTGCAGGTGACATCTACTACATGATCTGTACTCAGAGAGTTATCACTGTGTTATCTGTGGTGTTACATGGGACTGCAGGTGACTACTACATTATCTGTACTCAGGGAGTTATCACTGTGTTATCTGTGGTGTTACATAGGACTGCAGGTGAGATTTACTAAATTATCTGTGCTCAGAGAGTTATCACTGTGTTATCTGTGGTGTTACATAGGACTGCAGGTGACATCTACTACATTATCTGTACTCAGAGTTACCACTGTGTTATCTGTGGTGTTACATAGGACTGCATGAGACATCTACTACATTATCTGTGCTCAGAGAGTTATCACTGTGTTATCTGTGATGTTACATAGGACTGCAGGTGACATCTACTACATTATCTGTACTCAGAGAGTTATCACTGTGTTATCTGTGGTGTTACATAGGACAGCAGGAGACATCTACTACATTATCTGTGCTCAGAGAGTTATCACTGTGTTATCTGTGATGTTACATAGGACTGCAGGTGACATCTACTACATTATCTGTACTCAGAGAGTTATCACTGTGTTATCTGTGGTGTTACATGGGACTGCAGGTGACTACTACATTATCTGTACTCAGGGAGTTATCACTGTGTTATCTGTGGTGTTACATAGGACTGCAGGTGACATCTACTACATTATCTGTACTCAGAGAGATATCACTGTGTTATCTGTGGTGTTACATAGGACTGCATGTGACATCTACTACATTATCTATGCTCAGAGAGTTATCACTGTGTTATCTGTGGTGTTACATGGGACTGCAGGTGACATCTACTACATTATCTGTACTCAGAGTTATCACTGTGTTATATGTGGTGTTACATAGGACTGCAGGTGACATCTACTACATTATCTCTACTCAGAGAGTTATCACTGTGTTATCTGTGGTGTTACATAGGACTGCAGATGAGATCTACTACATTATCTGTGCTCAGAGAGTTATCACTGTGTTATCTGTGGTGTTACATGGGACTGCAGATGACTACTACATTATCTGTACTCAGGGAGTTATCACTGTGTTATCTGTGGTGTTACATAGGACTGCAGGTGACATCTACTACATTATCTGTACTCAGAGAGATATCACTGTGTTATCTGTGGTGTTACATAGGACTGCAGGTGACATCTACTACATTATCTGTGCTCAGAGAGTTATCACTGTGTTATCTGTGATGTTACATAGGACTGCAGGTGACATCTACTACATTATCTGTACTCAGAGAGTTATCACTGTGTTATCTGTGGTGTTACATAGGACTGCAGGAGACATCTACTACATTATCTGTACTCAGAGAGATATCACTGTGTTATCTGTGGTGTTACATAGGACTGCAGGTGACATCTACTGTATTATCTGTACTCAGAGAGTTATCACTGTGTTATCTGTGATGTTACATAGGACTGCAGGTGACATCTACTACATTATCTGTACTCAGAGAGTTATCACTGTGTTATCTGTGGTGTTACATAGGACTGCAGGAGACATCTACTACATTATCTGTACTCAGAGAGTTATCACTGTGTTATCTGTGGTGTTACATAGGACTGCAGGAGACATCTACTACATTATCTGTGCTCAGAGAGTTATCACTGTGTTATCTGTGATGTTACATAGGACTGCAGGTGATATCTACTACATTATCTGTACTCAGAGAGTTATCACTGTGTTATCTGTGGTGTTACATAGGACTGCAGGTGACATCTACTACATTATTTGTACTCAGAGAGTTATCACTGTTATCTGTAGTGTTACATGGGACTGCAGGTGACTACTACATTATCTGTACTCAGGGAGTTATCACTGTGTTATCTGTGGTGTTACATAGGACTGCAGGTGAGATTTACTAAATTATCTGTGCTCAGAGAGTTATCACTGTGTTATCTGTGATGTTACATAGGACTGCAGGTGACATCTACTACATTATCTGTACTCAGAGAGTTATCACTGTGTTATCTGTGGTGTTACATGGGACTGCAGGTGACTACTACATTATCTGTACTCAGGGAGTTATCACTGTGTTATCTGTGGTGTTACATGGGACTGCAGGTGACTACTACATTATCTGTACTCAGGGAGTTATCACTGTGTTATCTGTGGTGTTACATAGGACTGCAGGTGACATCTACTACATTATCTGTACTCAGAGAGTTATCACTGTGTTATCTGTGGTGTTACATAGGACTGCAGGAGACATCTACTACATTATCTGTACTCAGAGAGTTATCACTGTGTTATCTGTGGTGTTACATAGGACTGCAGGTGACATCTACTACATTATCTGTACTGAGAGAGTTATCACTGTGTTATCTGTGGTGTTACATGGGACTGCAGATGAGATCTACTACATTATCTGTGCTCAGAGAGTTATCACTGTGTTATCTGTGGTGTTACATGGGACTGCAGGTGACTACTACATTATCTGTACTCAGGGAGTTATCACTGTGTTATCTGTGGTGTTACATAGGACTGCAGGTGACATCTACTACATTATCTGTACTCAGAGAGATATCACTGTGTTATCTGTGGTGTTACATAGGACTGCAGGTGACATCTACTGTATTATCTGTACTCAGAGAGTTATCACTGTGTTATCTGTGATGTTACATAGGACTGCAGGTGACATCTACTACATTATCTGTGCTCAGAGAGTTATCACTGTGTTATCTGTGATGTTACATAGGACTGCATGTGATATCTACTACATTATCTGTACTCAGAGAGTTATCACTGTGTTATCTGTGGTGTTACATAGGACTGCAGGTGACATCTACTACATTATCTGTACTCAGAGAGTTATCACTGTGTTATCTGTGGTGTTACATGGGACTGCAGGTGACTACTACATTATCTGTACTCAGGGAGTTATCACTGTGTTATCTGTGGTGTTACATAGGACTGCAGGTGAGATTTACTAAATTATCTGTGCTCAGAGAGTTATCACTGTGTTATCTGTGGTGTTACATAGGACTGCAGGTGACATCTACTACATTATCTGTACTCAGAGTTACCACTGTGTTATCTGTGGTGTTACATAGGACTGCAGGAGACATCTAATACATTATCTGTGCTCAGAGAGTTATCACTGTGTTATCTGTGATGTTACATAGGACTGCAGGTGACATCTACTACGTTATCTGTACTCAGAGAGTTATCACTGTGTTATCTGTGGTGTTACATAGGACTGCAGGAGACATCTACTACATTATCTGTGCTCAGAGAGTTATCACTGTGTTATCTGTGATGTTACATAGGACTGCAGGTGACATCTACTACATTATCTGTACTCAGAGAGTTATCACTGTGTTATCTGTGGTGTTACATGGGACTGCAGGTGACTACTACATTATCTGTACTCAGGGAGTTATCACTGTGTTATCTGTGGTGTTACATAGGACTGCAGGTGACATCTACTACATTATCTGTACTCAGAGAGATATCACTGTGTTATCTGTGGTGTTACATAGGACTGCATGTGACATCTACTACATTATCTATGCTCAGAGAGTTATCACTGTGTTATCTGTGGTGTTACATAGGACTGCAGGTGACATCTACTACATTATCTGTACTCAGAGAGTTATCACTGTGTTATCTGTGGTGTTACATAGGACTGCAGGTGACATCTACTACATTATCTGTACTGAGAGAGTTATCACTGTGTTATCTGTGGTGTTACATAGGACTGCAGGTGACATTTACTACATTATCTGTGCTCAGAGAGTTATCACTGTGTTATCTGTGATGTTACATAGGACTGCAGGTGACATCTACTACATTATCTGTACTCAGAGAGTTATCACTGTGTTATCTGTGGTGTTACATGGGACTGCATGTGACTACTACATTATCTGTACTCAGGGAGTTATCACTGTGTTATCTGTGGTGTTACATGGGACTGCAGGTGACTACTACATTATCTGTACTCAGGGAGTTATCACTGTGTTATCTGTGGTGTTACATAGGACTGCAGGTGACATCTACTACATTATCTGTACTCAGAGAGTTATCACTGTGTTATTTGTGGTGTTACATAGGACTGCAGGAGACATCTACTACATTATCTGTACTCAGAGAGTTATCACTGTGTTATCTGTGGTGTTACATAGGACTGCAGGTGACATCTACTACATTATCTGTACTGAGAGAGTTATCACTGTGTTATCTGTGGTGATACATGGGACTGCAGGTGACATCTACTACATTATCTGTACTCAGAGAGTTATCACTGTGTTATCTGTGGTGTTACATAGGACTGCAGGTGACATCTACTACATTATCTGTACTCAGAGAGTTATCACTGTGTTAGCTGTGGTGTTACATAGGACTGCAGGTGACATCTACTACATTATCTGTACTCAGAGAGTTATCACTGTGTTATCTGTGGTTTTACATGGGACTGCAGGTGACTACTACATTATCTGTACTCAGGGAGTTATCACTGTGTTATCTGTGGTGTTACATAGGACTGCAGGTGACATCTACTACATTATCTGTACTCAGAGAGTTATCACTGTGTTATCTGTGATGTTACATAGGACTGCAGGTGACATCTACTGCATTATCTGTACTCAGAGAGATATCACTGTGTTATCTGTGGTGTTACATAGGACTGCAGGTGACATCTACTACATTATCTGTACTGAGAGAGTTATCACTGTGTTATCTGTGGTGTTACAAAGGACTGCAGGTGACATTTACTACATTATCTGTGCTCAGAGAGTTATCACTGTGTTATCTGTGATGTTACATAGGACTGCAGGTGACATCTACTACATTATCTGTACTCAGAGAGTTATCAATGTGTTATCTGTGGTGTTACATAGGACTGCAGGAGACATCTACTACATTATCTGTACTCAGAGAGTTATCACTGTGTTATCTGTGGTGTTACATGGGACTGCAGGTGACATCTACTACATTATCTGTACTCAGAGTTATCACTGTGTTATCTGTGGTGTTACATAGGACTGCAGGTGACATCTACTACATTATCTGTACTCAGAGAGTTATCACTGTGTTATCTGTGGTGTTACATAGGACTGCAGATGAGATCTACTACATTATCTGTGCTCAGAGAGTTATCACTGTGTTATCTGTGGTGTTACATGGGACTGCAGGTGACTACTACATTATCTGTACTCAGGGAGTTATCACTGTGTTATCTGTGGTGTTACATAGGACTGCAGGAGACATCTACTACATTATCTGTACTCAGAGAGATATCACTGTGTTATCTGTGGTGTTACATAGGACTGCAGGTGACATCTACTACATTATCTGTGCTCAGAGAGTTATCACTGTGTTATCTGTGATGTTACATAGGACTGCAGGTGACATCTACTACATTATCTGTACTCAGAGAGTTATCACTGTGTTATCTGTGGTGTTACATAGGACTGCAGGAGACATCTACTACATTATCTGTACTCAGAGAGATATCACTGTGTTATCTGTGGTGTTACATAGGACTGCAGGTGACATCTACTGTATTATCTGTACTCAGAGAGTTATCACTGTGTTATCTGTGATGTTACATAGGACTGCAGGTGACATCTACTACATTATCTGTACTCAGAGAGTTATCACTGTGTTATCTGTGGTGTTACATAGGACTGCAGGAGACATCTACTACATTATCTGTACTCAGAGAGTTATCACTGTGTTATCTGTGGTGTTACATAGGACTGCAGGAGACATCTACTACATTATCTGTGCTCAGAGAGTTATCACTGTGTTATCTGTGATGTTACATAGGACTGCAGGTGATATCTACTACATTATCTGTACTCAGAGAGTTATCACTGTGTTATCTGTGGTGTTACATATGACTGCAGGTGACATCTACTACATTATCTGTACTCAGAGAGTTATCACTGTGTTATCTGTGGTGTTACATGGGACTGCAGGTGACTACTACATTATCTGTACTCAGGGAGTTATCACTGTGTTATCTGTGGTGTTACATAGGACTGCAGGTGAGATTTACTAAATTATCTGTGCTCAGAGAGTTATCACTGTGTTATCTGTGGTGTTACATAGGACTGCAGGTGACATCTACTACATTATCTGTACTCAGAGTTACCACTGTGTTATCTGTGGTGTTACATAGGACTGCAGGAGACATCTACTACATTACCTGTGCTCAGAGAGTTATCACTGTGTTATCTGTGATGTTACATAGGACTGCAGGTGACATCTACTACATTATCTGTACTGAGAGAGTTATCACTGTGTTATCGGTGGTGTTACATAGGACTGCAGGTGACATCTACTACATTATCTGTACTCAGAGAGTTATCACTGTGTTATCTGTGATGTTACATAGGACTGCAGGTGACATCTACTACATTATCTGTACTCAGAGAGTTATCACTGTGTTATCTGTGGTGTTACATAGGACTGCAGGTGACATTTACTACATTATCTGTACTCAGAGAGTTATCACTGTGTTATCTGTGGTGTTACATAGGACTGCAGGAGACATCTACTACATTATCTGTACTCAGAGAGATATCACTGTGTTATCTGTGGTGTTACATAGGACTGCAGGTGACATCTATTGCATTATCTGTACTTAGAGAGTTATCACTGTGTTATCTGTGGTGTTACATAGGACTGCAGGAGACATCTACTACATTATCTGTACTCAGAGAGATATCACTGTGTTATCTGTGGTGTTACATAGGACTGCAGGTGACATCTATTGCATTATCTCTACTCAGAGTTATCACTGTGTTATCTGTGATGTTACATAGGACTGCAGGTGACATCTACTACATTATCTGTACTCAGAGAGTTATCACTGTGTTATCTGTGGTGTTACATAGGACTGCTGGAGACATCTACTACACTATCTGTGCTCAGAGAGTTATCACTGTGTTATCTGTGATGTTACATAGGACTGCAGGTGACATCTACTACATTATCTGTACTCAGAGAGTTATCACTGTGTTATCTGTGGTGTTACATAGGACTGCAGAAGACATCTACTACATTATCTGTACTGAGAGAGTTATCACTGTGTTATCTGTGGTGTTACATAGGACTGCAGGTGACATCTACTACATTATCTGTACTCAGAGAGTTATCACTGTGTTATCTGTGGTGTTACATGGGACTGCAGGTGACTACTACATTATCTGTACTCAGGGAGTTATCACTGTGTTATCTGTGGTGTTACATGGGACTGCAGGTGACTACTACATTATCTGTACTCAGAGAGTTATCACTGTGTTATCTGTGGTGTTACATAGGACTGCAGGAGACATCTACTACATTATCTGTACTCAGAGAGTTATCACTGTGTTATCTGTGGTGTTACATAGGACTGCAGGTGACATCTACTACATTAACTGTACTCAGAGATTTATCACTGTGTTATCTGTGGTGTTACATAGGACTGCAGGTGATATCTACTACATTATCTGTACTCAGAGAGTTATCACTGTTATCTGTGGTGTTACATAGGACTGCAGGTGACATCTACTACATTATCTGTACTCAGAGCGTTATCACTGTGTTATCTGTGGTGTTACATAGGACTGCAGGTGACATCTACTACATTATCTGTACTCAGAGAGTTATCACTGTGTTATCTGTGGTGTTACATAGGACTGCAGGAGACATCTACTACATTATCTGTACTCAGAGAGTTATCACTGTGTTATCTGTGGTGTTACATAGGACTGCATGTGACATCTACTACATTATCTGTACTCAAAGAGTTATCACTGTGTTATCTGTGGTGTTACATAGGACTGCAGGAGACATCTACTACGTTATCTGTACTCAGAGAGTTATCACTATGTTATCTGTGGTGTTACATAGGACTGCAGGTGACATCTACTACATTATCTGTACTGAGAGAGTTATCACTGTGTTATCTGTGGTGTTACATGGGACTGCAGGTGACATCTACTACATTATCTGTACTCAGAGAGTTATCACTGTGTTATCTGTGGTGTTACATAGGACTGCAGGTGACATCTACTACATTATCTGTACTCAGAGAGTTATCACTGTGTTATCTGTGGTGTTACATAGGACTGCAGGTGACATCTACTACATTATCTGTAATCAGAGAGTTATCACTGTGTTATCTGTGGTGTTACATAGGACTGCAGGTGACATCTTCTACATTATCTGTGCTCAGAGAGCTATCACTGTGTTATCTGTGATGTTACATAGGACTGCAGGTGACATCTACTACATTATCTGTACTCAGAGAGTTATCACTGTGTTATCTGTGGTGTTACATAGGACTGCAGGTGACATCTACTACATTATCTGTACTCAGAGAGTTATCACTGTGTTATCTGTGGTGTTACATAGGACTGCAGGTGACATCTACTACATTATCTGTGCTCAGAGAGTTATCACTGTGTTATCTGTGGTGTTACATAGGACTGCAGGTGACATCTACTACATTATCTGTACTCAGAGAGTGATCACTGTGTTATCTGTGGTGTTACATGGGACTGCAGGTGACATCTACTACATTATCTGTACTCAGAGAGTTATCACTGTGTTATCTGTGGTGTTACATAGGACTGCAGGAGACATCTACTACATTATCTGTACTCAGAGAGTTATCACTGTGTTATCTGTGGTGTTACATAGGACTGCAGATGACATCTACTACATTATCTGTACTCAGAGAGTTATCACTGTGTTATCTGTGGTGTTACATGGGACTGCAGGTGACATCTACTACATTATCTGTACTCAGAGTTATCACTGTGTTATCTGTGGTGTTACATAGGACTGCAGGTGACATCTACTACATTATCTGTACTCAGAGAGTTATCACTGTGTTATCTGTGGTGTTACATGGGACTGCAGGTGACTACTACATTATCTGTACTCAGAGAGTTATCACTGTGTTATCTGTGATGTTACATAGGACTGCAGGTGACATCTACTACATTATCTGTACTCAGAGAGTTATCACTGTGTTATCTGTGGTGTTACATAGGACTGCAGGTGACATCTACTACATTATCTGTACTGAGAGAGTTATCACTGTGTTATCTGTGGTGTTACATGGGACTGCAGGTGACATCTACTACATTATCTGTACTCAGAGAGTTATCACTGTGTTATGTGTGGTGTTACATAGGACTGCAGGTAACATCTACTACATTATCTGTACTGAGAGAGTTATCACTGTGTTATCTGTGGTGTTACATAGGACTGCAGGTGAGATCTACTACATTATCTGTGCTCAGAGAGTTATCACTGTGTTATCTGTGATGTTACATAGGACTGCAGGTGACATCTACTACATTATCTGTACTCAGAGAGTTATCACTGTATTATCTGTGGTGTTACATGGGACTGCAGGTGACTACTACATTATCTGTACTCAGGGAATTATCACTGTGTTATCTGTGGTGTTACATGGGACTGCAGGTGACTACTACATTATCTGTACTCAGGGAGTTATCACTGTGTTATCTGTGGTGTTACATAGGACTGCAGGTGACATCTACTACATTATCTGTACTCAGAGAGTTATCACTGTGTTATCTGTGGTGTTACATAGGACTGCAGGAGACATCTACTACATTATCTGTACTCAGAGAGTTATCACTGTGTTATCTGTGGTGTTACATAGGACTGCAGGTGACATCTACTACATTATCTGTACTGAGAGAGTTATCACTGTGTTATCTGTGGTGTTACATGGGACTGCAGGTGACATCTACTACATTATCTGTACTTAGAGAGTTATCACTGTGCTATCTGTGGTGTTACATAGGACTGCAGGTGACATCTACTACATTATCTGTACTCAGAGAGTTATCACTGTGTTATCTGTGGTGTTACATAGGACTGCAGGTGACATCTACTACATTATCTGTACTCAGAGAGTTATCACTGTGTTATCTGTGGTGTTACATAGGACTGCAGATGAGATCTACTACATTATCTGTGCTCAGAGAGTTATCACTGTGTTATCTGTGGTGTTACATGGGACTGCAGGTGACTACTACATTATCTGTACTCAGGGAGTTATCACTGTGTTATCTGTGGTGTTACATAGGACTGCAGGTGACATCTACTACATTATCTGTACTCAGAGAGATATCACTGTGTTATCTGTGGTGTTACATAGGACTGCAGGTGACATCTACTGTATTATCTGTACTCAGAGAGTTATCACTGTGTTATCTGTGATGTTACATAGGACTGCAGGTGACATCTACTACATTATCTGTACTCAGAGAGTTATCACTGTGTTATCTGTGGTGTTACATAGGACTGCAGATGAGATCTACTACATTATCTGTGCTCAGAGAGTTATCACTGTGTTATCTGTGGTGTTACATGGGACTGCAGGTGACTACTACATTATCTGTACTCAGGGAGTTATCACTGTGTTATCTGTGGTGTTACATAGGACTGCAGGTGACATCTAGTACATTATCTGTACTCAGAGAGTTATCACTGTGTTATCTGTGATGTTACATAGGACTGCATGTGATATCTACTACATTATCTGTACTCAGAGAGTTATCACTGTGTTATCTGTGGTGTTACATAGGACTGCAGGTGACATCTACTACATGATCTGTACTCAGAGAGTTATCACTGTGTTATCTGTGGTGTTACATGGGACTGCAGGTGACTACTACATTATCTGTACTCAGGGAGTTATCACTGTGTTATCTGTGGTGTTACATAGGACTGCAGGTGAGATTTACTAAATTATCTGTGCTCAGAGAGTTATCACTGTGTTATCTGTGGTGTTACATAGGACTGCAGGTGACATCTACTACATTATCTGTACTCAGAGTTACCACTGTGTTATCTGTGGTGTTACATAGGACTGCATGAGACATCTACTACATTATCTGTGCTCAGAGAGTTATCACTGTGTTATCTGTGATGTTACATAGGACTGCAGGTGACATCTACTACATTATCTGTACTCAGAGAGTTATCACTGTGTTATCTGTGGTGTTACATAGGACTGCAGGAGACATCTACTACATTATCTGTGCTCAGAGAGTTATCACTGTGTTATCTGTGATGTTACATAGGACTGCAGGTGACATCTACTACATTATCTGTACTCAGAGAGTTATCACTGTGTTATCTGTGGTGTTACATGGGACTGCAGGTGACTACTACATTATCTGTACTCAGGGAGTTATCACTGTGTTATCTGTGGTGTTACATAGGACTGCAGGTGACATCTACTACATTATCTGTACTCAGAGAGATATCACTGTGTTATCTGTGGTGTTACATAGGACTGCATGTGACATCTACTACATTATCTATGCTCAGAGAGTTATCACTGTGTTATCTGTGGTGTTACATGGGACTGCAGGTGACATCTACTACATTATCTGTACTCAGAGTTATCACTGTGTTATATGTGGTGTTACATAGGACTGCAGGTGACATCTACTACATTATCTCTACTCAGAGAGTTATCACTGTGTTATCTGTGGTGTTACATAGGACTGCAGATGAGATCTACTACATTATCTGTGCTCAGAGAGTTATCACTGTGTTATCTGTGGTGTTACATGGGACTGCAGATGACTACTACATTATCTGTACTCAGGGAGTTATCACTGTGTTATCTGTGGTGTTACATAGGACTGCAGGTGACATCTACTACATTATCTGTACTCAGAGAGATATCACTGTGTTATCTGTGGTGTTACATAGGACTGCAGGTGACATCTACTACATTATCTGTGCTCAGAGAGTTATCACTGTGTTATCTGTGATGTTACATAGGACTGCAGGTGACATCTACTACATTATCTGTACTCAGAGAGTTATCACTGTGTTATCTGTGGTGTTACATAGGACTGCAGGAGACATCTACTACATTATCTGTACTCAGAGAGATATCACTGTGTTATCTGTGGTGTTACATAGGACTGCAGGTGACATCTACTGTATTATCTGTACTCAGAGAGTTATCACTGTGTTATCTGTGATGTTACATAGGACTGCAGGTGACATCTACTACATTATCTGTACTCAGAGAGTTATCACTGTGTTATCTGTGGTGTTACATAGGACTGCAGGAGACATCTACTACATTATCTGTACTCAGAGAGTTATCACTGTGTTATCTGTGGTGTTACATAGGACTGCAGGAGACATCTACTACATTATCTGTGCTCAGAGAGTTATCACTGTGTTATCTGTGATGTTACATAGGACTGCAGGTGATATCTACTACATTATCTGTACTCAGAGAGTTATCACTGTGTTATCTGTGGTGTTACATAGGACTGCAGGTGACATCTACTACATTATTTGTACTCAGAGAGTTATCACTGTGTTATCTGTGGTGTTACATGGGACTGCAGGTGACTACTACATTATCTGTACTCAGGGAGTTATCACTGTGTTATCTGTGGTGTTACATAGGACTGCAGGTGAGATTTACTAAATTATCTGTGCTCAGAGAGTTATCACTGTGTTATCTGTGATGTTACATAGGACTGCAGGTGACATCTACTACATTATCTGTACTCAGAGAGTTATCACTGTGTTATCTGTGGTGTTACATGGGACTGCAGGTGACTACTACATTATCTGTACTCAGGGAGTTATCACTGTGTTATCTGTGGTGTTACATGGGACTGCAGGTGACTACTACATTATCTGTACTCAGGGAGTTATCACTGTGTTATCTGTGGTGTTACATAGGACTGCAGGTGACATCTACTACATTATCTGTACTCAGAGAGTTATCACTGTGTTATCTGTGGTGTTACATAGGACTGCAGGAGACATCTACTACATTATCTGTACTCAGAGAGTTATCACTGTGTTATCTGTGGTGTTACATAGGACTGCAGGTGACATCTACTACATTATCTGTACTGAGAGAGTTATCACTGTGTTATCTGTGGTGTTACATGGGACTGCAGATGAGATCTACTACATTATCTGTGCTCAGAGAGTTATCACTGTGTTATCTGTGGTGTTACATGGGACTGCAGGTGACTACTACATTATCTGTACTCAGGGAGTTATCACTGTGTTATCTGTGGTGTTACATAGGACTGCAGGTGACATCTACTACATTATCTGTACTCAGAGAGATATCACTGTGTTATCTGTGGTGTTACATAGGACTGCAGGTGACATCTACTGTATTATCTGTACTCAGAGAGTTATCACTGTGTTATCTGTGATGTTACATAGGACTGCAGGTGACATCTACTACATTATCTGTACTCAGAGAGTTATCACTGTGTTATCTGTGGTGTTACATAGGACTGCAGGAGACATCTACTACATTATCTGTACTCAGAGAGTTATCACTGTGTTATCTGTGGTGTTACATAGGACTGCAGGAGACATCTACTACATTATCTGTGCTCAGAGAGTTATCACTGTGTTATCTGTGATGTTACATAGGACTGCATGTGATATCTACTACATTATCTGTACTCAGAGAGTTATCACTGTGTTATCTGTGGTGTTACATAGGACTGCAGGTGACATCTACTACATTATCTGTACTCAGAGAGTTATCACTGTGTTATCTGTGGTGTTACATGGGACTGCAGGTGACTACTACATTATCTGTACTCAGGGAGTTATCACTGTGTTATCTGTGGTGTTACATAGGACTGCAGGTGAGATTTACTAAATTATCTGTGCTCAGAGAGTTATCACTGTGTTATCTGTGGTGTTACATAGGACTGCAGGTGACATCTACTACATTATCTGTACTCAGAGTTACCACTGTGTTATCTGTGGTGTTACATAGGACTGCAGGAGACATCTAATACATTATCTGTGCTCAGAGAGTTATCACTGTGTTATCTGTGATGTTACATAGGACTGCAGGTGACATCTACTACGTTATCTGTACTCAGAGAGTTATCACTGTGTTATCTGTGGTGTTACATAGGACTGCAGGAGACATCTACTACATTATCTGTGCTCAGAGAGTTATCACTGTGTTATCTGTGATGTTACATAGGACTGCAGGTGACATCTACTACATTATCTGTACTCAGAGAGTTATCACTGTGTTATCTGTGGTGTTACATGGGACTGCAGGTGACTACTACATTATCTGTACTCAGGGAGTTATCACTGTGTTATCTGTGGTGTTACATAGGACTGCAGGTGACATCTACTACATTATCTGTACTCAGAGAGATATCACTGTGTTATCTGTGGTGTTACATAGGACTGCATGTGACATCTACTACATTATCTATGCTCAGAGAGTTATCACTGTGTTATCTGTGGTGTTACATAGGACTGCAGGTGACATCTACTACATTATCTGTACTCAGAGAGTTATCACTGTGTTATCTGTGGTGTTACATAGGACTGCAGGTGACATCTACTACATTATCTGTACTGAGAGAGTTATCACTGTGTTATCTGTGGTGTTACATAGGACTGCAGGTGACATTTACTACATTATCTGTGCTCAGAGAGTTATCACTGTGTTATCTGTGATGTTACATAGGACTGCAGGTGACATCTACTACATTATCTGTACTCAGAGAGTTATCACTGTGTTATCTGTGGTGTTACATGGGACTGCATGTGACTACTACATTATCTGTACTCAGGGAGTTATCACTGTGTTATCTGTGGTGTTACATGGGACTGCAGGTGACTACTACATTATCTGTACTCAGGGAGTTATCACTGTGTTATCTGTGGTGTTACATAGGACTGCAGGTGACATCTACTACATTATCTGTACTCAGAGAGTTATCACTGTGTTATCTGTAGTGTTACATAGGACTGCAGGAGACATCTACTACATTATCTGTACTCAGAGAGTTATCACTGTGTTATCTGTGGTGTTACATAGGACTGCAGGTGACATCTACTACATTATCTGTACTGAGAGAGTTATCACTGTGTTATCTGTGGTGATACATGGGACTGCAGGTGACATCTACTACATTATCTGTACTCAGAGAGTTATCACTGTGTTATCTGTGGTGTTACATAGGACTGCAGGTGACATCTACTACATTATCTGTACTCAGAGAGTTATCACTGTGTTAGCTGTGGTGTTACATAGGACTGCAGGTGACATCTACTACATTATCTGTACTCAGAGAGTTATCACTGTGTTATCTGTGGTTTTACATGGGACTGCAGGTGACTATTACATTATCTGTACTCAGGGAGTTATCACTGTGTTATCTGTGGTGTTACATAGGACTGCAGGTGACATCTACTACATTATCTGTACTCAGAGAGTTATCACTGTGTTATCTGTGATGTTACATAGGACTGCAGGTGACATCTACTGCATTATCTGTACTCAGAGAGATATCACTGTGTTATCTGTGGTGTTACATAGGACTGCTGGAGACATCTACTACACTATCTGTGCTCAGAGAGTTATCACTGTGTTATCTGTGATGTTACATAGGACTGCAGGTGACATCTACTACATTATCTGTACTCAGAGAGTTATCACTGTGTTATCTGTGGTGTTACATAGGACTGCAGAAGACATCTACTACATTATCTGTACTGAGAGAGTTATCACTGTGTTATCTGTGGTGTTACATAGGACTGCAGGTGACATCTACTACATTATCTGTACTCAGAGAGTTATCACTGTGTTATCTGTGGTGTTACATGGGACTGCAGGTGACTACTACATTATCTGTACTCAGGGAGTTATCACTGTGTTATCTGTGGTGTTACATGGGACTGCAGGTGACTACTACATTATCTGTACTCAGAGAGTTATCACTGTGTTATCTGTGGTGTTACATAGGACTGCAGGAGACATCTACTACATTATCTGTACTCAGAGAGTTATCACTGTGTTATCTGTGGTGTTACATAGGACTGCAGGTGACATCTACTACATTAACTGTACTCAGAGATTTATCACTGTGTTATCTGTGGTGTTACATAGGACTGCAGGTGATATCTACTACATTATCTGTACTCAGAGAGTTATCACTGTTATCTGTGGTGTTACATAGGACTGCAGGTGACATCTACTACATTATCTGTACTCAGAGCGTTATCACTGTGTTATCTGTGGTGTTACATAGGACTGCAGGTGACATCTACTACATTATCTGTACTCAGAGAGTTATCACTGTGTTATCTGTGGTGTTACATAGGACTGCAGGAGACATCTACTACATTATCTGTACTCAGAGAGTTATCACTGTGTTATCTGTGGTGTTACATAGGACTGCATGTGACATCTACTACATTATCTGTACTCAAAGAGTTATCACTGTGTTATCTGTGGTGTTACATAGGACTGCAGGAGACATCTACTACGTTATCTGTACTCAGAGAGTTATCACTATGTTATCTGTGGTGTTACATAGGACTGCAGGTGACATCTACTACATTATCTGTACTGAGAGAGTTATCACTGTGTTATCTGTGGTGTTACATGGGACTGCAGGTGACATCTACTACATTATCTGTACTCAGAGAGTTATCACTGTGTTATCTGTGGTGTTACATAGGACTGCAGGTGACATCTACTACATTATCTGTACTCAGAGAGTTATCACTGTGTTATCTGTGGTGTTACATAGGACTGCAGGTGACATCTACTACATTATCTGTAATCAGAGAGTTATCACTGTGTTATCTGTGGTGTTACATAGGACTGCAGGTGACATCTTCTACATTATCTGTGCTCAGAGAGCTATCACTGTGTTATCTGTGATGTTACATAGGACTGCAGGTGACATCTACTACATTATCTGTACTCAGAGAGTTATCACTGTGTTATCTGTGGTGTTACATAGGACTGCAGGTGACATCTACTACATTATCTGTACTCAGAGAGTTATCACTGTGTTATCTGTGGTGTTACATAGGACTGCAGGTGACATCTACTACATTATCTGTGCTCAGAGAGTTATCACTGTGTTATCTGTGGTGTTACATAGGACTGCAGGTGACATCTACTACATTATCTGTACTCAGAGAGTGATCACTGTGTTATCTGTGGTGTTACATGGGACTGCAGGTGACATCTACTACATTATCTGTACTCAGAGAGTTATCACTGTGTTATCTGTGGTGTTACATAGGACTGCAGGAGACATCTACTACATTATCTGTACTCAGAGAGTTATCACTGTGTTATCTGTGGTGTTACATAGGACTGCAGATGACATCTACTACATTATCTGTACTCAGAGAGTTATCACTGTGTTATCTGTGGTGTTACATGGGACTGCAGGTGACATCTACTACATTATCTGTACTCAGAGTTATCACTGTGTTATCTGTGGTGTTACATAGGACTGCAGGTGACATCTACTACATTATCTGTACTCAGAGAGTTATCACTGTGTTATCTGTGGTGTTACATGGGACTGCAGGTGACTACTACATTATCTGTACTCAGAGAGTTATCACTGTGTTATCTGTGATGTTACATAGGACTGCAGGTGACATCTACTACATTATCTGTACTCAGAGAGTTATCACTGTGTTATCTGTGGTGTTACATAGGACTGCAGGTGACATCTACTACATTATCTGTACTGAGAGAGTTATCACTGTGTTATCTGTGGTGTTACATGGGACTGCAGGTGACATCTACTACATTATCTGTACTCAGAGAGTTATCACTGTGTTATGTGTGGTGTTACATAGGACTGCAGGTAACATCTACTACATTATCTGTACTGAGAGAGTTATCACTGTGTTATCTGTGGTGTTACATAGGACTGCAGGTGAGATCTACTACATTATCTGTGCTCAGAGAGTTATCACTGTGTTATCTGTGATGTTACATAGGACTGCAGGTGACATCTACTACATTATCTGTACTCAGAGAGTTATCACTGTATTATCTGTGGTGTTACATGGGACTGCAGGTGACTACTACATTATCTGTACTCAGGGAATTATCACTGTGTTATCTGTGGTGTTACATGGGACTGCAGGTGACTACTACATTATCTGTACTCAGGGAGTTATCACTGTGTTATCTGTGGTGTTACATAGGACTGCAGGTGACATCTACTACATTATCTGTACTCAGAGAGTTATCACTGTGTTATCTGTGGTGTTACATAGGACTGCAGGAGACATCTACTACATTATCTGTACTCAGAGAGTTATCACTGTGTTATCTGTGGTGTTACATAGGACTGCAGGTGACATCTACTACATTATCTGTACTGAGAGAGTTATCACTGTGTTATCTGTGGTGTTACATGGGACTGCAGGTGACATCTATTACATTATCTGTACTTAGAGAGTTATCACTGTGCTATCTGTGGTGTTACATAGGACTGCAGGTGACATCTACTACATTATCTGTACTCAGAGAGTTATCACTGTGTTATCTGTGGTGTTACATAGGACTGCAGGTGACATCTACTACATTATCTGTACTCAGAGAGTTATCACTGTGTTATCTGTGGTGTTACATAGGACTGCAGATGAGATCTACTACATTATCTGTGCTCAGAGAGTTATCACTGTGTTATCTGTGGTGTTACATGGGACTGCAGGTGACTACTACATTATCTGTACTCAGGGAGTTATCACTGTGTTATCTGTGGTGTTACATAGGACTGCAGGTGACATCTACTACATTATCTGTACTCAGAGAGATATCACTGTGTTATCTGTGGTGTTACATAGGACTGCAGGTGACATCTACTGTATTATCTGTACTCAGAGAGTTATCACTGTGTTATCTGTGATGTTACATAGGACTGCAGGTGACATCTACTACATTATCTGTACTCAGAGAGTTATCACTGTGTTATCTGTGGTGTTACATAGGACTGCAGATGAGATCTACTACATTATCTGTGCTCAGAGAGTTATCACTGTGTTATCTGTGGTGTTACATGGGACTGCAGGTGACTACTACATTATCTGTACTCAGGGAGTTATCACTGTGTTATCTGTGGTGTTACATAGGACTGCAGGTGACATCTAGTACATTATCTGTACTCAGAGAGTTATCACTGTGTTATCTGTGATGTTACATAGGACTGCATGTGATATCTACTACATTATCTGTACTCAGAGAGTTATCACTGTGTTATCTGTGGTGTTACATAGGACTGCAGGTGACATCTACTACATGATCTGTACTCAGAGAGTTATCACTGTGTTATCTGTGGTGTTACATGGGACTGCAGGTGACTACTACATTATCTGTACTCAGGGAGTTATCACTGTGTTATCTGTGGTGTTACATAGGACTGCAGGTGAGATTTACTAAATTATCTGTGCTCAGAGAGTTATCACTGTGTTATCTGTGGTGTTACATAGGACTGCAGGTGACATCTACTACATTATCTGTACTCAGAGTTACCACTGTGTTATCTGTGGTGTTACATAGGACTGCATGAGACATCTACTACATTATCTGTGCTCAGAGAGTTATCACTGTGTTATCTGTGATGTTACATAGGACTGCAGGTGACATCTACTACATTATCTGTACTCAGAGAGTTATCACTGTGTTATCTGTGGTGTTACATAGGACTGCAGGAGACATCTACTACATTATCTGTGCTCAGAGAGTTATCACTGTGTTATCTGTGATGTTACATAGGACTGCAGGTGACATCTACTACATTATCTGTACTCAGAGAGTTATCACTGTGTTATCTGTGGTGTTACATGGGACTGCAGGTGACTACTACATTATCTGTACTCAGGGAGTTATCACTGTGTTATCTGTGGTGTTACATAGGACTGCAGGTGACATCTACTACATTATCTGTACTCAGAGAGATATCACTGTGTTATCTGTGGTGTTACATAGGACTGCATGTGACATCTACTACATTATCTATGCTCAGAGAGTTATCACTGTGTTATCTGTGGTGTTACATGGGACTGCAGGTGACATCTACTACATTATCTGTACTCAGAGTTATCACTGTGTTATATGTGGTGTTACATAGGACTGCAGGTGACATCTACTACATTATCTCTACTCAGAGAGTTATCACTGTGTTATCTGTGGTGTTACATAGGACTGCAGATGAGATCTACTACATTATCTGTGCTCAGAGAGTTATCACTGTGTTATCTGTGGTGTTACATGGGACTGCAGATGACTACTACATTATCTGTACTCAGGGAGTTATCACTGTGTTATCTGTGGTGTTACATAGGACTGCAGGTGACATCTACTACATTATCTGTACTCAGAGAGATATCACTGTGTTATCTGTGGTGTTACATAGGACTGCAGGTGACATCTACTACATTATCTGTGCTCAGAGAGTTATCACTGTGTTATCTGTGATGTTACATAGGACTGCAGGTGACATCTACTACATTATCTGTACTCAGAGAGTTATCACTGTGTTATCTGTGGTGTTACATAGGACTGCAGGAGACATCTACTACATTATCTGTACTCAGAGAGATATCACTGTGTTATCTGTGGTGTTACATAGGACTGCAGGTGACATCTACTGTATTATCTGTACTCAGAGAGTTATCACTGTGTTATCTGTGATGTTACATAGGACTGCAGGTGACATCTACTACATTATCTGTACTCAGAGAGTTATCACTGTGTTATCTGTGGTGTTACATAGGACTGCAGGAGACATCTACTACATTATCTGTACTCAGAGAGTTATCACTGTGTTATCTGTGGTGTTACATAGGACTGCAGGAGACATCTACTACATTATCTGTGCTCAGAGAGTTATCACTGTGTTATCTGTGATGTTACATAGGACTGCAGGTGATATCTACTACATTATCTGTACTCAGAGAGTTATCACTGTGTTATCTGTGGTGTTACATAGGACTGCAGGTGACATCTACTACATTATTTGTACTCAGAGAGTTATCACTGTGTTATCTGTGGTGTTACATGGGACTGCAGGTGACTACTACATTATCTGTACTCAGGGAGTTATCACTGTGTTATCTGTGGTGTTACATAGGACTGCAGGTGAGATTTACTAAATTATCTGTGCTCAGAGAGTTATCACTGTGTTATCTGTGATGTTACATAGGACTGCAGGTGACATCTACTACATTATCTGTACTCAGAGAGTTATCACTGTGTTATCTGTGGTGTTACATGGGACTGCAGGTGACTACTACATTATCTGTACTCAGGGAGTTATCACTGTGTTATCTGTGGTGTTACATGGGACTGCAGGTGACTACTACATTATCTGTACTCAGGGAGTTATCACTGTGTTATCTGTGGTGTTACATAGGACTGCAGGTGACATCTACTACATTATCTGTACTCAGAGAGTTATCACTGTGTTATCTGTGGTGTTACATAGGACTGCAGGAGACATCTACTACATTATCTGTACTCAGAGAGTTATCACTGTGTTATCTGTGGTGTTACATAGGACTGCAGGTGACATCTACTACATTATCTGTACTGAGAGAGTTATCACTGTGTTATCTGTGGTGTTACATGGGACTGCAGATGAGATCTACTACATTATCTGTGCTCAGAGAGTTATCACTGTGTTATCTGTGGTGTTACATGGGACTGCAGGTGACTACTACATTATCTGTACTCAGGGAGTTATCACTGTGTTATCTGTGGTGTTACATAGGACTGCAGGTGACATCTACTACATTATCTGTACTCAGAGAGATATCACTGTGTTATCTGTGGTGTTACATAGGACTGCAGGTGACATCTACTGTATTATCTGTACTCAGAGAGTTATCACTGTGTTATCTGTGATGTTACATAGGACTGCAGGTGACATCTACTACATTATCTGTACTCAGAGAGTTATCACTGTGTTATCTGTGGTGTTACATAGGACTGCAGGAGACATCTACTACATTATCTGTACTCAGAGAGTTATCACTGTGTTATCTGTGGTGTTACATAGGACTGCAGGAGACATCTACTACATTATCTGTGCTCAGAGAGTTATCACTGTGTTATCTGTGATGTTACATAGGACTGCATGTGATATCTACTACATTATCTGTACTCAGAGAGTTATCACTGTGTTATCTGTGGTGTTACATAGGACTGCAGGTGACATCTACTACATTATCTGTACTCAGAGAGTTATCACTGTGTTATCTGTGGTGTTACATGGGACTGCAGGTGACTACTACATTATCTGTACTCAGGGAGTTATCACTGTGTTATCTGTGGTGTTACATAGGACTGCAGGTGAGATTTACTAAATTATCTGTGCTCAGAGAGTTATCACTGTGTTATCTGTGGTGTTACATAGGACTGCAGGTGACATCTACTACATTATCTGTACTCAGAGTTACCACTGTGTTATCTGTGGTGTTACATAGGACTGCAGGAGACATCTAATACATTATCTGTGCTCAGAGAGTTATCACTGTGTTATCTGTGATGTTACATAGGACTGCAGGTGACATCTACTACGTTATCTGTACTCAGAGAGTTATCACTGTGTTATCTGTGGTGTTACATAGGACTGCAGGAGACATCTACTACATTATCTGTGCTCAGAGAGTTATCACTGTGTTATCTGTGATGTTACATAGGACTGCAGGTGACATCTACTACATTATCTGTACTCAGAGAGTTATCACTGTGTTATCTGTGGTGTTACATGGGACTGCAGGTGACTACTACATTATCTGTACTCAGGGAGTTATCACTGTGTTATCTGTGGTGTTACATAGGACTGCAGGTGACATCTACTACATTATCTGTACTCAGAGAGATATCACTGTGTTATCTGTGGTGTTACATAGGACTGCATGTGACATCTACTACATTATCTATGCTCAGAGAGTTATCACTGTGTTATCTGTGGTGTTACATAGGACTGCAGGTGACATCTACTACATTATCTGTACTCAGAGAGTTATCACTGTGTTATCTGTGGTGTTACATAGGACTGCAGGTGACATCTACTACATTATCTGTACTGAGAGAGTTATCACTGTGTTATCTGTGGTGTTACATAGGACTGCAGGTGACATTTACTACATTATCTGTGCTCAGAGAGTTATCACTGTGTTATCTGTGATGTTACATAGGACTGCAGGTGACATCTACTACATTATCTGTACTCAGAGAGTTATCACTGTGTTATCTGTGGTGTTACATGGGACTGCATGTGACTACTACATTATCTGTACTCAGGGAGTTATCACTGTGTTATCTGTGGTGTTACATGGGACTGCAGGTGACTACTACATTATCTGTACTCAGGGAGTTATCACTGTGTTATCTGTGGTGTTACATAGGACTGCAGGTGACATCTACTACATTATCTGTACTCAGAGAGTTATCACTGTGTTATCTGTAGTGTTACATAGGACTGCAGGAGACATCTACTACATTATCTGTACTCAGAGAGTTATCACTGTGTTATCTGTGGTGTTACATAGGACTGCAGGTGACATCTACTACATTATCTGTACTGAGAGAGTTATCACTGTGTTATCTGTGGTGATACATGGGACTGCAGGTGACATCTACTACATTATCTGTACTCAGAGAGTTATCACTGTGTTATCTGTGGTGTTACATAGGACTGCAGGTGACATCTACTACATTATCTGTACTCAGAGAGTTATCACTGTGTTAGCTGTGGTGTTACATAGGACTGCAGGTGACATCTACTACATTATCTGTACTCAGAGAGTTATCACTGTGTTATCTGTGGTTTTACATGGGACTGCAGGTGACTATTACATTATCTGTACTCAGGGAGTTATCACTGTGTTATCTGTGGTGTTACATAGGACTGCAGGTGACATCTACTACATTATCTGTACTCAGAGAGTTATCACTGTGTTATCTGTGATGTTACATAGGACTGCAGGTGACATCTACTGCATTATCTGTACTCAGAGAGATATCACTGTGTTATCTGTGGTGTTACATAGGACTGCAGGTGACATCTACTACATTATCTGTACTGAGAGAGTTATCACTGTGTTATCTGTGGTGTTACAAAGGACTGCAGGTGACATTTACTACATTATCTGTGCTCAGAGAGTTATCACTGTGTTATCTGTGATGTTACATAGGACTGCAGGTGACATCTACTACATTATCTGTACTCAGAGAGTGATCACTGTGTTATCTGTGGTGTTACATGGGACTGCAGGTGACATCTACTACATTATCTGTACTCAGAGAGTTATCACTGTGTTATCTGTGGTGTTACATAGGACTGCAGGAGACATCTACTACATTATCTGTACTCAGAGAGTTATCACTGTGTTATCTGTGGTGTTACATGGGACTGCAGGTGACATCTACTACATTATCTGTACTCAGAGTTATCACTGTGTTATCTGTGGTGTTACATAGGACTGCAGGTGACATCTACTACATTATCTGTACTCAGAGTTATCACTGTGTTATCTGTGGTGTTACATAGGACTGCAGGTGACATCTACTACATTATCTGTACTCAGAGAGTTATCACTGTGTTATCTGTGGTGTTACATAGGACTGCAGATGAGATCTACTACATTATCTGTGCTCAGAGAGTTATCACTGTGTTATCTGTGGTGTTACATGGGACTGCAGGTGACTACTACATTATCTGTACTCAGGGAGTTATCACTGTGTTATCTGTGGTGTTACATAGGACTGCAGGAGACATCTACTACATTATCTGTACTCAGAGAGATATCACTGTGTTATCTGTGGTGTTACATAGGACTGCAGGTGACATCTACTACATTATCTGTGCTCAGAGAGTTATCACTGTGTTATCTGTGATGTTACATAGGACTGCAGGTGACATCTACTACATTATCTGTACTCAGAGAGTTATCACTGTGTTATCTGTGGTGTTACATAGGACTGCAGGAGACATCTACTACATTATCTGTACTCAGAGAGATATCACTGTGTTATCTGTGGTGTTACATAGGACTGCAGGTGACATCTACTGTATTATCTGTACTCAGAGAGTTATCACTGTGTTATCTGTGATGTTACATAGGACTGCAGGTGACATCTACTACATTATCTGTACTCAGAGAGTTATCACTGTGTTATCTGTGGTGTTACATAGGACTGCAGGAGACATCTACTACATTATCTGTACTCAGAGAGTTATCACTGTGTTATCTGTGGTGTTACATAGGACTGCAGGAGACATCTACTACATTATCTGTGCTCAGAGAGTTATCACTGTGTTATCTGTGATGTTACATAGGACTGCAGGTGATATCTACTACATTATCTGTACTCAGAGAGTTATCACTGTGTTATCTGTGGTGTTACATAGGACTGCAGGTGACATCTACTACATTATCTGTACTCAGAGAGTTATCACTGTGTTATCTGTGGTGTTACATGGGACTGCAGGTGACTACTACATTATCTGTACTCAGGGAGTTATCACTGTGTTATCTGTGGTGTTACATAGGACTGCAGGTGAGATTTACTAAATTATCTGTGCTCAGAGAGTTATCACTGTGTTATCTGTGGTGTTACATAGGACTGCAGGTGACATCTACTACATTATCTGTACTCAGAGTTACCACTGTGTTATCTGTGGTGTTACATAGGACTGCAGGAGACATCTACTACATTATCTGTGCTCAGAGAGTTATCACTGTGTTATCTGTGATGTTACATAGGACTGCAGGTGACATCTACTACATTATCTGTACTGAGAGAGTTATCACTGTGTTATCGGTGGTGTTACATAGGACTGCAGGTGACATCTACTACATTATCTGTACTCAGAGAGTTATCACTGTGTTATCTGTGATGTTACATAGGACTGCAGGTGACATCTACTACATTATCTGTACTCAGAGAGTTATCACTGTGTTATCTGTGGTGTTACATAGGACTGCAGGTGACATTTACTACATTATCTGTACTCAGAGAGTTATCACTGTGTTATCTGTGGTGTTACATAGGACTGCAGGAGACATCTACTACATTATCTGTACTCAGAGAGATATCACTGTGTTATCTGTGGTGTTACATAGGACTGCAGGTGACATCTATTGCATTATCTGTACTCAGAGAGTTATCACTGTGTTATCTGTGGTGTTACATAGGACTGCAGGAGACATCTACTACATTATCTGTACTCAGAGAGATATCACTGTGTTATCTGTGGTGTTACATAGGACTGCAGGTGACATCTATTGCATTATCTGTACTCAGAGTTATCACTGTGTTATCTGTGATGTTACATAGGACTGCAGGTGACATCTACTACATTATCTGTACTCAGAGAGTTATCACTGTGTTATCTGTGGTGTTACATAGGACTGCAGGAGACATCTACTACATTATCTGTGCTCAGAGAGTTATCACTGTGTTATCTGTGATGTTACATAGGACTGCAGGTGACATCTACTACATTATCTGTACTCAGAGAGTTATCACTGTGTTATCTGTGGTGTTACATAGGACTGCAGAAGACATCTACTACATTATCTGTACTGAGAGAGTTATCACTGTGTTATCTGTGGTGTTACATAGGACTGCAGGTGACATCTACTACATTATCTGTACTCAGAGAGTTATCACTGTGTTATCTGTGGTGTTACATGGGACTGCAGGTGACTACTACATTATCTGTACTCAGGGAGTTATCACTGTGTTATCTGTGGTGTTACATGGGACTGCAGGTGACTACTACATTATCTGTACTCAGAGAGTTATCACTGTGTTATCTGTGGTGTTACATAGGACTGCAGGAGACATCTACTACATTATCTGTACTCAGAGAGTTATCACTGTGTTATCTGTGGTGTTACATAGGACTGCAGGTGACATCTACTACATTATCTGTACTCAGAGATTTATCACTGTGTTATCTGTGGTGTTACATAGGACTGCAGGTGATATCTACTACATTATCTGTACTCAGAGAGTTATCACTGTTATCTGTGGTGTTACATAGGACTGCAGGTGACATCTACTACATTATCTGTACTCAGAGCGTTATCACTGTGTTATCTGTGGTGTTACATAGGACTGCAGGTGACATCTACTACATTATCTGTACTCAGAGAGTTATCACTGTGTTATCTGTGGTGTTACATAGGACTGCAGGAGACATCTACTACATTATCTGTACTCAGAGAGTTATCACTGTGTTATCTGTGGTGTTACATAGGACTGCATGTGACATCTACTACATTATCTGTACTCAAAGAGTTATCACTGTGTTATCTGAGGTGTTACATAGGACTGCAGGAGACATCTACTACGTTATCTGTACTCAGAGAGTTATCACTATGTTATCTGTGGTGTTACATAGGACTGCAGGTGACATCTACTACATTATCTGTACTGAGAGAGTTATCACTGTGTTATCTGTGGTGTTACATGGGACTGCAGGTGACATCTACTACATTATCTGTACTCAGAGAGTTATCACTGTGTTATCTGTGGTGTTACATAGGACTGCAGGTGACATCTACTACATTATCTGTACTCAGAGAGTTATCACTGTGTTATCTGTGGTGTTACATAGGACTGCAGGTGACATCTACTACATTATCTGTAATCAGAGAGTTATCACTGTGTTATCTGTGGTGTTACATAGGACTGCAGGTGACATCTTCTACATTATCTGTGCTCAGAGAGCTATCACTGTGTTATCTGTGATGTTACATAGGACTGCAGGTGACATCTACTACATTATCTGTACTCAGAGAGTTATCACTGTGTTATCTGTGGTGTTACATAGGACTGCAGGTGACATCTACTACATTATCTGTACTCAGAGAGTTATCACTGTGTTATCTGTGGTGTTACATAGGACTGCAGGTGACATCTACTACATTATCTGTGCTCAGAGAGTTATCACTGTGTTATCTGTGGTGTTACATAGGACTGCAGGTGACATCTACTACATTATCTGTACTCAGAGAGTGATCACTGTGTTATCTGTGGTGTTACATGGGACTGCAGGTGACATCTACTACATTATCTGTACTCAGAGAGTTATCACTGTGTTATCTGTGGTGTTACATAGGACTGCAGGAGACATCTACTACATTATCTGTACTCAGAGAGTTATCACTGTGTTATCTGTGGTGTTACATAGGACTGCAGGTGACATCTACTACATTATCTGTACTCAGAGAGTTATCACTGTGTTATCTGTGGTGTTACATGGGACTGCAGGTGACTACTACATTATCTGTACTCAGAGAGTTATCACTGTGTTATCTGTGATGTTACATAGGACTGCAGGTGACATCTACTACATTATCTGTACTCAGAGAGTTATCACTGTGTTATCTGTGGTGTTACATAGGACTGCAGGTGACATCTACTACATTATCTGTACTGAGAGAGTTATCACTGTGTTATCTGTGGTGTTACATGGGACTGCAGGTGACATCTACTACATTATCTGTACTCAGAGAGTTATCACTGTGTTATGTGTGGTGTTACATAGGACTGCAGGTGACATCTACTACATTATCTGTACTGAGAGAGTTATCACTGTGTTATCTGTGGTGTTACATAGGACTGCAGGTGAGATCTACTACATTATCTGTGCTCAGAGAGTTATCACTGTGTTATCTGTGATGTTACATAGGACTGCAGGTGACATCTACTACATTATCTGTACTCAGAGAGTTATCACTGTATTATCTGTGGTGTTACATGGGACTGCAGGTGACTACTACATTATCTGTACTCAGGGAGTTATCACTGTGTTATCTGTGGTGTTACATGGGACTGCAGGTGACTACTACATTATCTGTACTCAGGGAGTTATCACTGTGTTATCTGTGGTGTTACATAGGACTGCAGGTGACATCTACTACATTATCTGTGCTCAGAGATATCACTGTGTTATCTGTGGTGTTACATAGGACTGCAGGTGACATCTACTACATTATCTGTACTCAGAGAGATATCACTGTGTTATCTGTGGTGTTACATAGGACTGCAGGTGACATCTACTACATTATCTGTACTCAGAGAGTTATCACTGTGTTATCTGTGTTGTTACATAGGACTGCAGGTGGCATCTACTACATTATCTGTACTCAGAGAGTTATCACTGTGTTATCTGTGGTGATACATAGGACTGCAGGTGACATCTACTACATTATCTGTGCTCAGAGAGTTATCACTGTGTTATCTGTGGTGTTAAATATGACTGCAGGTGACATCTACTACATTATCTGTACTCAGAGAGTCATCACTGTGTTATCTGTGGTGTTACATGGGACTGCAGGTGACATCTACTACATTATCTGTGCTCAGAGAGTTATCACTGTGTTATCTGTGGTGTTACATATGACTGCAGGTGACATCTACTACATTATCTGTACTCAGAGAGTCATCACTGTGTTATCTGTGGTGTTACATAGGACTGCAGGTGACATCTACTACATTATCTGTGCTCAGAGAGTTATCACTGTGTTATCTGTGGTGTTACATGGGACTGCAGGTGACATCTACTACATTATCTGTACTCAGAGAGTTATCACTGTGTTATCTGTGGTGTTACATGGAACTACAGGTGACATCTACTACATTATCTGTACTCAGAGAGTTATCACTGTGTTATCTGTGGTGTTACATATGACTGCAGGTGACATCTACTACATTATCTGTACTCAGAGAGTCATCACTGTGTTATCTGTGGTGTTACATAGGACTGCAGGTGACATCTACTACATTATCTGTGCTCAGAGAGTTATCACTGTGTTATCTGTGGTGTTACATGGGACTGCAGGTGACATCTACTACATTATCTGTACTCAGAGAGTTATCACTGTGTTATCTGTGGTGTTACATAGGACTGCAAGTGACATCTACTACATTCTCTGTACTCAGAGAGTTATCACCGTGTTTTCTGTGATGTTACATAGGACTGCAGGTGATATCTACTACATTATCTGTACTCAGAGAGTTATCACTGTGTTATCTGTGGTGTTACATGGGACTGCAGGTGACTACTACATTATCTGTACTCAGGGAGTTATCACTGTGTTATCTGTGGTGTTACATGGGACTGCAGGTGACTACTACATTATCTGTACTCAGGGAGTTATCACTGTGTTATCTGTGGTGTTACATGGGACTGCAGGTGACTACTACATTATCTGTACTCAGGGAGTTATCACTGTGTTATCTGTGGTGTAACATAGGACTGCACTTGACATCTACTACATTATCTGTACTCAGACAGTTATCATTGTGTTATCTGTGGTGTTACATAGGACTGCAGGTGACATCTACTACATTATCCGTACTCAGAGAGTCATCACTGTGTTATCTGTGGTGTTACATAGGACTGCAGGTGACATCTACTACATTATCTGTACTCAGAGAGTTATCACTGTGTTATCTGTGGTGTTACATAGGACTGCAGGTGACATCTACTACGTTATCTGTACTCAGAGAGTCATCACTGTGTTATCTGTGGTGTTACATAGGACTGCAGGTGACATCTACTACATTATCTGTACTCAGAGAGTTATCACTGTGTTATCTGTGGTGTTACATAAGACTGCAGGTGACATCTACTACATTATCTGTACTCAGAGAGTTATCACTGTGTTATCTGTGGTGTTACATAGGACTGCAGGTGACATCTACTACATTATCTGTACTCAGAGAGTTATCACTGTGTTATCTGTGGTGTTACATAGGACTGCAGGTGACATCTACTACATTATCTGTACTCAGAGAGTTATCACTGTGTTATCTGTGGTGTTACATAGGACTGCAGGTGACATCTACTACGTTATCTGTACTCAGAGAGTTACCACTGTGTTATCTGTGGTGTTACATAGGACTGCAGGTGACATCTACTACATTATCTGTACTCAGAGAGTGATCACTGTGTTATATGTGGTGTTACATAGGACTGCAGGTTACATCTACTACATTATCTGTACTCAGAGAGTTATCACTGTGTTATCTGTGGTGTTACATAGGACTGCAGGTGACATCTACTACATTATCTGTACTCAGAGAGTTATCACTGTGTTATCTGTGGTGTTACATAGGACTGCAGGTGACATCTACTACATTATCTGTACTCAGAGAGTTATCACTGTGTTATCTGTGGTGTTACATAGGACTGCAGATGACATCTACTACATTATCTGTACTCAGAGAGTTATCACTGTGTTACCTGTGGTGTTACATAGGACTGCAGGTGACATCTACTACATTATCTGTACTCAGAGAGTTATCACTGTGTTACCTGTGGTGTTACATAGGACTGCAGGTGACAACTACTACATTATCTGTACTCAGAGAGTTATCACTGTGTTACCTGTGGTGTTACATAGGACTGCAGGTGACATCTACTACATTATCTGTACTCAGAGAGTTATCACTGTGCTATCTGTGGTGTTACATAGGACTGCAGGTGACATCTACTACATTATCTGTGCTCAGAGAGTTATCACTGTGTTATCTGTGGTGTTACATGGGACTGCAGGTGACATCTACTACATTATCTGTACTCAGAGAGTTATCACTGTGTTATCTGTGGTGTTACATAGGACTGCAAGTGACATCTACTACATTCTCTGTACTCAGAGAGTTATCACCGTGTTTTCTGTGATGTTACATAGGACTGCAGGTGATATCTACTACATTATCTGTACTCAGAGAGTTATCACTGTGTTATCTGTGGTGTTACATGGGACTGCAGGTGACTACTACATTATCTGTACTCAGGGAGTTATCACTGTGTTATCTGTGGTGTTACATGGGACTGCAGGTGACTACTACATTATCTGTACTCAGGGAGTTATCACTGTGTTATCTGTGGTGTTACATGGGACTGCAGGTGACTACTACATTATCTGTACTCAGGGAGTTATCACTGTGTTATCTGTGGTGTAACATAGGACTGCACTTGACATCTACTACATTATCTGTACTCAGACAGTTATCATTGTGTTATCTGTGGTGTTACATAGGACTGCAGGTGACATCTACTACATTATCCGTACTCAGAGAGTCATCACTGTGTTATCTGTGGTGTTACATAGGACTGCAGGTGACATCTACTACATTATCTGTACTCAGAGAGTTATCACTGTGTTATCTGTGGTGTTACATAGGACTGCAGGTGACATCTACTACGTTATCTGTACTCAGAGAGTCATCACTGTGTTATCTGTGGTGTTACATAGGACTGCAGGTGACATCTACTACATTATCTGTACTCAGAGAGTTATCACTGTGTTATCTGTGGTGTTACATAAGACTGCAGGTGACATCTACTACATTATCTGTACTCAGAGAGTTATCACTGTGTTATCTGTGGTGTTACATAGGACTGCAGGTGACATCTACTACATTATCTGTACTCAGAGAGTTATCACTGTGTTATCTGTGGTGTTACATAGGACTGCAGGTGACATCTACTACATTATCTGTACTCAGAGAGTTATCACTGTGTTATCTGTGGTGTTACATAGGACTGCAGGTGACATCTACTACGTTATCTGTACTCAGAGAGTTACCACTGTGTTATCTGTGGTGTTACATAGGACTGCAGGTGACATCTACTACATTATCTGTACTCAGAGAGTGATCACTGTGTTATATGTGGTGTTACATAGGACTGCAGGTTACATCTACTACATTATCTGTACTCAGAGAGTTATCACTGTGTTATCTGTGGTGTTACATAGGACTGCAGGTGACATCTACTACATTATCTGTACTCAGAGAGTTATCACTGTGTTATCTGTGGTGTTACATAGGACTGCAGGTGACATCTACTACATTATCTGTACTCAGAGAGTTATCACTGTGTTATCTGTGGTGTTACATAGGACTGCAGATGACATCTACTACATTATCTGTACTCAGAGAGTTATCACTGTGTTACCTGTGGTGTTACATAGGACTGCAGGTGACATCTACTACATTATCTGTACTCAGAGAGTTATCACTGTGTTACCTGTGGTGTTACATAGGACTGCAGGTGACAACTACTACATTATCTGTACTCAGAGAGTTATCACTGTGTTACCTGTGGTGTTACATAGGACTGCAGGTGACATCTACTACATTATCTGTACTCAGAGAGTTATCACTGTGCTATCTGTGGTGTTACATAGGACTGCAGGTGACATCTACTACATTATCTGTGCTCAGAGAGTTATCACTGTGTTATCTGTGGTGTTACATAGGACTGCAGATGACATCTACTACATTATCTGTACTCAGAGAGTTATCACTGTGTTACCTGTGGTGTTACATAGGACTGCAGGTGACATCTACTACATTATCTGTACTCAGAGAGTTATCACTGTGTTACCTGTGGTGTTACATAGGACTGCAGGTGACAACTACTACATTATCTGTACTCAGAGAGTTATCACTGTGTTATCTGTGGTGTTACATAGGACTGCAGGTGACATCTACTACATTATATGTACTCAGAGAGTTATCACTGTGTTATCTGTGGTGTTACATGGGACTGCAGGTGACATCTACTACATTATCTGTACTCAGGGAGTTACCACTGTGTTATCTGTGGTGTTACATAGGACTGCAGGTGACATCTACTACATTATCTGTACTCAGAGAGCTATCACTGTGTTATCTGTGGTGTTACATAGGACTGCAGGTGACATCTACTACATTACCTGTACTCAGAGAGTGATCACTGTGTTATCTGTTGTGTTACATAGGACTGCAGGTGACATCTACTACATTATCTGTACTCGGAGAGTTATCAATGTGTTATATGTGGTGTTACATAGGACTGCAGGTGACATCTACTACATTATCTGTACTCAGAGAGTTATCACTGTGTTATATGTGGTGTTACATAGGACTGCAGGTGACATCTACTGCATTTTCTGTACTCAGAGAGTTATCACTGTGTTATCTGTGGTGTTACATAGGACTGCAGGTGACATCTACTACATTACCTGTACTCAGAGAGCTATCACTGTGTTATCTGTGGTGTTACATAGGACTGCAGGTTACATCTACTACATTATCTGTACTCAGAGAGTTATCACTGTGTTATCTGTGGTGTTACATAGGACTGCAGGTGACATCTACTACATTATCTGTACTCAGAGAGTTATCACTGTGTTATCCGTGGTGTTACATAGGACTGCAGGTGACATCTACTACATTATCTGTACTCAGAGTTACCACTGTGTTATCTGTGGTGTTACATAGGACTGCAGGTGACATCTACTACATTACCTGTACTCAGAGAGATATCATTGTGTTATCTGTGGTGTTACATAGGACTGCAGGTAACATCTACTACATTATCTGTACTCAGGGAGTTATCACTGTGTTATCTGTGGTGTTACATAGGACTGCAGGTGACATCTACTACATTATCTGTACTCAGAGAGTTATCACTGTGTTATCTGTGGTGTTACATAGGACTGCAGGTGACATCTACTACATTATCTGTACTCAGAGAGTTATCACTGTGTTATCTGTGGTGTTACATAGGACTGCAGGTGACATCTACTACATTATCTGTACTCAGAGAGTTATCACTGTGTTATCTGTGGTGTTACATAGGACTGCAGGTGACATCTACTACATTATCTGTACTCAGAGAGTTATCACTGTGTTATCTGTGGTGTTACATAGGACTGCAGGTGACATCTACTACATTATCTGTACTCAGAGTTATCACTGTGTTATCTGTGGTGTTACATAGGACTGCAGGTGACATCTACTACATTATCTGTACTCAGAGAGTTATCACTGTGTTATCTGTGGTGTTACATAGGACTGCAGGTGACATCTACTACATTATCTGTACTGAGAGAGTTATCACTGTGTTATCTGTGGTGTTACATGGGACTGCAGGTGACATCTACTACATTATCTGTACTCAGAGAGTTATCACTGTGTTATCTGTGGTGTTACATAGGACTGCAGGTGACATCTACTACATTATCTGTACTCAGAGTTATCACTGTGTTATCTGTGGTGTTACATAGGACTGCAGGTGACATCTACTACATTATCTGTACTGAGAGAGTTATCACTGTGTTATCTGTGGTGTTACATAGGACTGCAGGTGAGATCTACTACATTATCTGTGCTCAGAGAGTTATCACTGTGTTATCTGAGATGTTACATAGGACTGCAGGTGACATCTACTACATTATCTGTACTCAGAGTTATCACTGTGTTATCTGTGGTGTTACATGGGACTGCAGGTGACTACTACATTATCTGTACTCAGGGAGTTATCACTGTGTTATCTGTGGTGTTACATGGGACTGCAGGTGACTACTACATTATCTGTACTCAGGGAGTTATCACTGTGTTATCTGTGGTGTTACATAGGACTGCAGGTGACATCTACTACATTATCTGTACTCAGAGAGTTATCACTGTGTTATCTGTGGTGTTACATAGGACTGCAGGTGACATCTACTACATTATCTGTACTCAGAGAGTTATCACTGTGTTATCTGTGGTGTTACATAGGACTGCAGGTGACATATACTACATTATCTGTACTCAGAGTTATCACTGTGTTATCTGTGGTGTTACATAGGACTGCAGGTGACATCTTCTACATTATCTGTACTCAGAGAGTTATCACTGTGTTATCTGTGGTGTTACATAGCACTTCAGGTGACAAGAACTACATTATCTGTACTCAGAGAGTTATCACTGTGTTATCTGTGGTGTTACATAGGACTGCAGGTGACATCTACTACATTATCTGTACTCAGAGAGTTATCACTGTGTTATCTGTGGTGTTACATAGGACTGCAGGTGACATCTACTACATTATCTGTACTGAGAGAGTTATCACTGTGTTATCTGTGGTGTTACATGGGACTGCAGGTGACATCTACTACATTATCTGTACTCAGAGAGTTATCACTGTGTTATCTGTGGTGTTACATAGGACTGCAGGTGACATCTACTACATTATCTGAACTCAGAGTTATCACTGTGTTATCTGTGGTGTTACATAGGACTGCAGGTGACATCTACTACATTATCTGTACTGAGAGAGTTATCACTGTGTTATCTGTGGTGTTACATAGGACTGCAGGTGAGATCTACTACATTATCTGTGCTCAGAGAGTTATCACTGTGTTATCTGAGATGTTACATAGGACTGCAGGTGACATCTACTACATTATCTGTACTCAGAGTTATCACTGTGTTATCTGTGGTGTTACATGGGACTGCAGGTGACTACTACATTATCTGTACTCAGGGAGTTATCACTGTGTTATCTGTGGTGTTACATGGGACTGCAGGTGACTACTACATTATCTGTACTCAGGGAGTTATCACTGTGTTATCTGTGGTGTTACATAGGACTGCAGGTGACATCTACTACATTATCTGTGCTCAGAGAGATATCACTGTGTTATCTGTGGTGTTACATAGGAGTGCAGGTGACATCTACTACATTATCTGTACTCAGAGAGTTATCACTGTGTTATCTGTGGTGTTACATAGGACTTCAGGTGACATCTACTACATTATCTGTACTCAGAGAGATATCACTGTGTTATCTGTGGTGTTACATAGGACTGCGGGTGGCATCTACTACATTATCTGTACTCAGAGAGTTATCACTGTGTTATCTGTGGTGTTACATAGGACTGCAGGTGACATCTACTACATTATCTGTACTCAGAGTTATCACTGTGTTATCTGTGGTGTTACATAGGACTGCAGGTGACATCTTCTACATTATCTGTACTCAGAGAGTTATCACTGTGTTATCTGTGGTGTTACATAGGACTGCAGGTGACATCTACTACATTATCTGTACTCAGAGAGTTATCACTGTGTTATCTGTGGTGTTACATAGGACTGCAGGTGACATCTACTACATTATCTGTACTGAGAGAGTTATCACTGTGTTATCTGTGGTGTTACATGGGACTGCAGGTGACATCTACTACATTATCTGTACTCAGAGAGTTATCACTGTGTTATCTGTGGTGTTACATAGGACTGCAGGTGACATCTACTACATTATCTGTACTCAGAGTTATCACTGTGTTATCTGTGGTGTTACATAGGACTGCAGGTGACATCTACTACATTATCTGTACTGAGAGAGTTATCACTGTGTTATCTGTGGTGTTACATAGGACTGCAGGTGAGATCTACTACATTATCTGTGCTCAGAGAGTTATCACTGTGTTATCTGAGATGTTACATAGGACTGCAGGTGACATCTACTACATTATCTGTACTCAGAGTTATCACTGTGTTTTCTGTGGTGTTACATGGGACTGCAGGTGACTACTACATTATCTGTACTCAGGGAGTTATCACTGTGTTATCTGTGGTGTTACCTGGGACTGCAGGTGACTACTACATTATCTGTACTCAGGGAGTTATCACTGTTATCTGTGGTGTTACATAGGACTGCAGGTGACATCTACTACATTATCTGTGCTCAGAGAGATATCACTGTGTTATCTGTGGTGTTACATAGGACTGCAGGTGACATCTACTACATTATCTGTACTCAGAGAGTTATCACTGTGTTATCTGTGGTGTTACATAGGACTGCAGGTGACATCTACTACATTATCTGTGCTCAGAGAGTTATCACTGTGTTATCTGTGATGTTACATAGGACTGCAGGTGACATCTACTACATTATCTGTACTCAGAGAGTTATCACTGTGTTATCTGTGGTGTTACATGGGACTGCAGGTGACTACTACATTATCTGTACTCAGGGAGTTATCACTGTGTTATCTGTGGTGTTACATAGGACTGCAGGTGACATCTACTACATTATCTGTACTCAGAGAGTTATCATTGTGTTATCTGTGGTGTTACATAGGACTGCAGGTGAGATCTACTACATTATCTGTGCTCAGAGAGTTATCACTGTGTTATCTGAGATGTTACATAGGACTGCAGGTGACATCTACTACATTATCTGTACTCAGAGTTATCACTGTGTTATCTGTGGTGTTACATGGGACTGCAGGTGACTACTACATTATCTGTACTCAGGGAGTTATCACTGTGTTATCTGTGGTGTTACATGGGACTGCAGGTGACTACTACATTATCTGTACTCAGGGAGTTATCACTGTGTTATCTGTGGTGTTACATAGGACTGCAGGTGACATCTACTACATTATCTGTGCTCAGAGAGATATCACTGTGTTATCTGTGGTGTTACATAGGAGTGCAGGTGACATCTACTACATTATCTGTACTCAGAGAGTTATCACTGTGTTATCTGTGGTGTTACATAGGACTTCAGGTGACATCTACTACATTATCTGTACTCAGAGAGATATCACTGTGTTATCTGTGGTGTTACATAGGACTGCGGGTGGCATCTACTACATTATCTGTACTCAGAGAGTTATCACTGTGTTATCTGTGGTGTTACATAGGACTGCAGGTGACATCTACTACATTATCTGTACTCAGAGTTATCACTGTGTTATCTGTGGTGTTACATAGGACTGCAGGTGACATCTTCTACATTATCTGTACTCAGAGAGTTATCACTGTGTTATCTGTGGTGTTACATAGGACTGCAGGTGACATCTACTACATTATCTGTACTCAGAGAGTTATCACTGTGTTATCTGTGGTGTTACATAGGACTGCAGGTGACATCTACTACATTATCTGTACTGAGAGAGTTATCACTGTGTTATCTGTGGTGTTACATGGGACTGCAGGTGACATCTACTACATTATCTGTACTCAGAGAGTTATCACTGTGTTATCTGTGGTGTTACATAGGACTGCAGGTGACATCTACTACATTATCTGTACTCAGAGTTATCACTGTGTTATCTGTGGTGTTACATAGGACTGCAGGTGACATCTACTACATTATCTGTACTGAGAGAGTTATCACTGTGTTATCTGTGGTGTTACATAGGACTGCAGGTGAGATCTACTACATTATCTGTGCTCAGAGAGTTATCACTGTGTTATCTGAGATGTTACATAGGACTGCAGGTGACATCTACTACATTATCTGTACTCAGAGTTATCACTGTGTTTTCTGTGGTGTTACATGGGACTGCAGGTGACTACTACATTATCTGTACTCAGGGAGTTATCACTGTGTTATCTGTGGTGTTACCTGGGACTGCAGGTGACTACTACATTATCTGTACTCAGGGAGTTATCACTGTGTTATCTGTGGTGTTACATAGGACTGCAGGTGACATCTACTACATTATCTGTGCTCAGAGAGATATCACTGTGTTATCTGTGGTGTTACATAGGACTGCAGGTGACATCTACTACATTATCTGTACTCAGAGAGTTATCACTGTGTTATCTGTGGTGTTACATAGGACTGCAGGTGACATCTACTACATTATCTGTGCTCAGAGAGTTATCACTGTGTTATCTGTGATGTTACATAGGACTGCAGGTGACATCTACTACATTATCTGTACTCAGAGAGTTATCACTGTGTTATCTGTGGTGTTACATGGGACTGCAGGTGACTACTACATTATCTGTACTCAGGGAGTTATCACTGTGTTATCTGTGGTGTTACATAGGACTGCAGGTGACATCTACTACATTATCTGTACTCAGAGAGTTATCATTGTGTTATCTGTGGTGTTACATAGGACTGCAGGTGACATCTACTACATTATCTGTACTCAGAGAGTCATCACTGTGTTATCTGTGGTGTTACATAGGACTGCAGGTGACATCTACTACATTATCTGTACTCAGAGAGTTATCACTGTGTTATCTGTGGTGTTACATAGGACTGCAGGTGACATCTACTACATTATCTGTGCTCAGAGAGTTATCACTGTGTTATCTGTGGTGTTACATAGGACTGCAGGTGACATCTACTACATTATCTGTACTCAGAGAGTCATCACTGTGTTATCTGTGGTGTTACATAGGACTGCAGGTGACATCTACTTCATTATCTGTGCTCAGAGAGTTATCACTGTGTTATCTGTGGTGTTACATAGGACTGCAGGTGACATCTACTACATTATCTGTACTCAGAGAGTTATCACTGTGTTTGTTATCTGTGGTGTTACATCGGACTGCAGGTGACATCTACTACATTATCTGTACTCAGAGAGTTATCACTGTGTTATCTGTGGTGTTACATGGGACTGCAGGTGACATCTACTACATTATCTGTACTCAGAGAGTTATCACTGTGTTATCTGTGTTGTTACATAGGACTGCAGGTGACATCTACTACATTCTCTGTACTCAGAGAGTTATCACTGTGTTATCTGTGGTGTTACATGGGACTGCAGGTGACATCTACTACATTATCTGTACTCAGAGAGTTATCACTGTGTTATCTGTGGTGTTACATAGGACTGCAGGTGACATCTACTACATTATCTGTACTCAGAGAGTCATCACCGTGTTATCTGTGGTGTTACATAGGACTGCAGGTGACATCTACTACATTATCTGTGCTCAGAGAGTTATCACTGTGTTATCTGTGGTGTTACATGGGACTGCAGGTGACATCTACTACATTATCTGTACTCAGAGAGTTATCACTGTGTTATTTGTGGTGTTACATAGGACTGCAGGTGACATCTACTACATTATCTGTACTCAGAGAGTTATCACTGTGTTTTCTGTGATGTTACATAGGACTGCAGGTGATATCTACTACATTATCTGTACTCAGAGAGTTATCACTGTGTTATCTGTGGTGTTACATGGGACTGCAGGTGACTACTACATTATCTGTACTCAGGGAGTTATCACTGTGTTATCTGTGGTGTTACATGGGACTGCAGGTGACTACTACATTATCTGTACTCAGGGAGTTATCACTGTGTTATCTGTGGTGTTACATAGGACTGCAGGTGACATCTACTACATTATCTGTACTCAGAGAGTTATCATTGTGTTACCTGTGGTGTTACATAGGACTGCAGGTGACATCTACTACATTATCTGTACTCAGAGAGTTATCACTGTGTTACCTGTGGTGTTACATAGGACTGCAGGTGACATCTACTACATTATCTGTACTCAGAGAGTTATCACTGTGTTATCTGTGGTGTTACATCGGACTGCAGGTGACATCTACTACATTATCTGTACTCAGAGAGTTATCACTGTGTTATCTGTGGTGTTACATGGGACTGCAGGTGACATCTACTACATTATCTGTACTCAGAGAGTTATCACTGTGTTATCTGTGGTGTTACATAGGACTGCAGGTGACATCTACTACATTATCTGTACTCAGAGAGTCATCACCGTGTTATCTGTGGTGTTACATAGGACTGCAGGTGACATCTACTACATTATCTGTGCTCAGATAGTTATCACTGTGTTATCTGTGGTGTTACATGGGACTGCAGGTGACATCTACTACATTATCTGTACTCAGAGAGTTATCACTGTGTTATCTGTGGTGTTACATAGGACTGCAGGTGACATCTACTACATTATCTGTGCTCAGAGAGTTATCACTGTGTTATCTGTGGTGTTACATGGGACTGCAGGTGACATCTACTACATTATCTGTACTCAGAGAGTTATCACTGTGTTATCTGCGGTGTTACATAGGACTGCAGGTGACATCTACTACATTCTCTGTACTCAGAGAGTTATCACTGTGTTTTCTGTGATGTTACATAGGACTGCAGGTGATATCTACTACATTATCTGTACTCAGAGAGTTATCACTGTGTTATCTGTGGTGTTACATGGGACTGCAGGTGACTACTACATTATCTGTACTCAGAGAGTTATCATTGTGTTACCTGTGGTGTTACATAGGACTGCAGGTGACATCTACTACATTATCTGTACTCAGAGAGTTATCACTGTGTTACCTGTGGTGTTACATAGGACTGCAGGTGACATCTACTACATTATCTGTACTCAGAGAGTTATCACTGTGTTATCTGTGGTGTTACATAGGAGTGCAGGTGACATCTACTACATTATATGTACTCAGAGAGTTATCACTGTGTTATCTGTGGTGTTACATAGGACTGCAGGTGACATCTACTACATTATCTGTACTCAGGGAGTTACCACTGTGTTATCTGTGGTGTTACATAGGACTGCAGGTGACATCTACTACATTATCTGTACTCAGAGAGTTATCACTGTGTTATCTGTGGTGTTACATAGGACTGCAGGTGACATCTACTACATTATCTGTACTCAGAGAGTTATCACTGTGTTATCTGTGGTGTTACATAGGACTGCAGGTGACATCTACTACATTACCTGTGCTCAGAGAGTTATCACTGTGTTATCTGTGGTGTTACATAGGACTGCAGGTGACATCTACTACATTACCTGTACTTAGAGAGTGATCACTGTGTTATCTGTGGTGTTACATAGGACTGCAGGTTACATCTACTACATTACCTGTACTCAGAGAGTTATCACTGTGTTATCTGTGGTGTTACATAGGACTGCAGGTGACATCTACTACATTATCTGTACTCAGAGAGTGATCACTGTGTTATCTGTGGTGTTACATGGGACTGCAGGTGACATCTACTACATTATCTGTACTCAGAGAGTTATCACTGTGTTATCTGTGGTGTTATGTGGCACCCTGAGGGTTCGGTCTCCACAGAGGTATTGCATCTCACCCTCAGGTAAGGAAGGAGTAAGGCTCAGGACCCTAACACTACATCCACTACACCACATTTCCGGGGGACAGGGCGACAATGATCCTACAGTAGAGCACAAGTGTCCCTGATCCCTGGCTGGAGTGGGGAGGAACCACTTAGAGAGGGGGAACTATGTAGTGGATTTGTGGAGGACGTAGATCCTGGGAGCACTGAGTAGGAGATATAAAAGTAGGAACCATCTTGGTTCAGGGGGTTCCAGTCAGGCAGTCTGAGGAGAAGTCAGGGAGCAGAGGCTCTGTATGAGCTCTGCTCCACAGGCGGGCCAAGTCAGTAGGCCTCAGCCTGAGAGAGGAGAGGGAGCAGGACAGCTCCAGGAATGAGGAGTGAAGGGACCCTAGGGGTACGGGCCATGCAGAAGGCCACCCATACGCCCGTTGCTACTGGGGGGGGGGGGGTCAGGCCAAGAAGGGGAACCGGTTCCCCCAGCCAGCAGAGACTACAAGGCTCAACTGGGAACCGGAGGCTGCAGCACTTCAAGTACAGCAGGCCACCTACACCAGCCACCAGGAAAGTAGCCACATAGGGCCAGGGGACGGAACACACGTCGCCCGCCGAGGCCCGAGGACACTGGACAGAGGTGCCGCTAGGTGTGAGGTACAAGGAGCGAAGCCAGAGAGGACACACTGAAGGGGGTCCTGCTAAATGCTCCGGAGCTACCTGGGGGTCGACAGAGCCCCTCACTGCGTGAGCACAGGACGCCGTGGGCTCTTACACCGGCCCTGTAACTGGAACTGCTCTAACCATGAGTAAAGGATCTGGGACTGCATCATCTGGACTCTGTGATTCTTTCTACACCGCGACACCCTGGACTATCACCACCATCATCCATACACGCTGCCCTGAAGCTACACTCCTCCTGTGGGGAGTTATACTACCTTGCTGCACATGTCACCAGCTTCAGCGGACTGCTCCGCAGCGTCTGTTCACCATAACCGCAATCCACAGGTGGCGTAGTCAGACATTGATATTAGTACACATAGACCATCCTGGGTCACGGACCGGGTCCCCGCCATGGTGACTACGACCCCCAGCATCCACAAGGCCCGGCTCCGGGTACCCCCACGGCCCAGGGGGCGCGTCATGTTACATAGGAGTGCAGGTGACAGACCCCTGTATTTGTAGCTATCACAATGTACAGATGATGCACTGAGCTCTGCAGAGCATTAGGCGGTTCTCACCCACAGACGTGACTCCTCCATGTTGACCCCGGTGCTATTCTGGGAATATGTATTTTATGGCAGTAGAGATACAGTGTGCAGTATATGGCGGTGACATGTGAAGCGTGGTATTGGTACACACACCGAGGATGTGACGGGGGAGGAGGGGGGCACGGACTTCTCTGTTAAACTGCAATGAAGAGATGATGAATGATTTGTAGAATGGGTAACAGAGCAAGGCCCGGAGGTGTGTGCAGATGCTGGGGGTTATACTCCGCAGACGGATCATCTGCTGTCAGCGCGGTGAGCAGAGCTATACGACTAGAGTCAGAGGCGTGTGAGTGTGCACAGTGCTGTACTGCTGTCTCCTCTCAGGTATAGGATGAGTGTGCACAGTGCTGTACTGCTGTCACCTCTCAGGTATAGGATGAGTGTGCACAGTGCTGTACTGCTGTCTCCTCTCCGGTATAGGATGAGTGCGCACAGTGCTGTACTGCTGTCTCCTCTCAGGTATAGGATGAGTGTGCGCAGTGCTGTACTGCTGTCTCCTCTCAGGTATAGGATGAGTGTGCACAGTGCTGTACCGCTGTCTCCTCTCAGGTATAGGATGAGTGTGCACAGTGCTGTACTGCTGTCACCTCTCAGGTATAGGATGAGTGTGCACAGTGCTGTACTGCTGTCACCTCTCAGGTATAGGATGAGTGTGCACAGTGCTGTACTGCTGTCACCTCTCAGGTATAGGATGAGTGTGCACAGTGCTGTACTGCTGTCTCCTCTCAGGTATAGGATGAGTGTGCGCAGTGCTGTACTGCTGTCTCCTCTCAGGTATAGGATGAGTGTGCGCAGTGCTGTACTGCTGTCTCCTCTCAGGTATAGGATGAGTGCGCACAGTGCTGTACTGCTGTCTCCTCTCAGGTATAGGATGAGTGTGCACAGTGCTGTACTGCTGTCTCCTCTCAGGTATAGGATGAGTGCGCACAGTGCTGTACTGCTGTCTCCTCTCAGGTATAGGATGAGTGTGCGCAGTGCTGTACCACTGTCTCCTCTCAGGTATAGGATGAGTGTGCACAGTGCTGTACTGCTGTCTCCTCTCAGGTATAGGATGAGTGTGCACAGTGCTGTACTGCTGTCTCCTCTCAGGTATAGGATGAGTGTGCACAGTGCTGTACTGCTGTCTCCTCTCAGGTATAGGATGAGTGCGCACAGTGCTGTACTGCTGTCTCCTCTCAGGTATAGGATGAGTGTGCACAGTGCTGTACTGCTGTCTCCTCTCAGGTATAGGATGAGTGTGCACAGTGCTGTACTGCTGTCTCCTCTCAGGTATAGGATGAGTGTGCGCAGTGCTGTACTGCTGTCTCCTCTCAGGTATAGGATGAGTGTGCGCAGTGCTGTACTGCTGTCTCCTCTCAGGTATAGGATGAGTGTGCACAGTGCTGTACTGCTGTCTCCTCTCAGGTATAGGATGAGTGTGCACAGTGCTGTACCGCTGTCACCTCTCAGGTATAGGATGAGTGTGCACAGTGCTGTACCGCTGTCTCCTCTCAGGTATAGGATGAGTGTGCACAGTGCTGTACTGCTGTCTCCTCTCAGGTATAGGATGAGTGTGCGCAGTGCTGTACTGCTGTCTCCTCTCAGGTATAGGATGAGTGTGCACAGTGCTGTGCTGCTGTCTCCTCTCAGGTATAGGATGAGTGTGTGCAGTGCTGTACTGCTGTCTCCTCTCAGGTATAGGATGAGTGTGCACAGTGCTGTACTGCTGTCTCCTCGCAGGTATAGGATGAGTGTGCACAGTGCTGTACTGCTGTCTCCTCTCAGATATAGGATGAGTGTGCGCAGTGCTGTACTGCTGTCTCCTCTCAGGTATAGGATGAGTGTGCGCAGTGCTGTACTGCTGTCTCCTCTCAGGTATAGGATGAGTGCGCACAGTGCTGTACCGCTGTCACCTCTCAGATATAGGATGAGTGTGCGCAGTGCTGTACTGCTGTCTCCTCTCAGGTATAGGATGAGTGCGCACAGTGCTGTACTGCTGTCTCCTCTCAGGTATAGGATGAGTGTGCACAGTGCTGTACTGCTGTCTCCTCTCAGGTATAGGATGAGTGTGCACAGTGCTGTACTGCTGTCTCCTCTCAGGTATAGGATGAGTGTGCGCAGTGCTGTACTGCTGTCTCCTCTCAGGTATAGGATGAGTGTGCGCAGTGCTGTACTGCTGTCTCCTCTCAGGTATAGGATGAGTGTGCACAGTGCTGTACTGCTGTCTCCTCTCAGGTATAGGATGAGTGTGCACAGTGCTGTACCGCTGTCACCTCTCAGGTATAGGATGAGTGTGCACAGTGCTGTACCGCTGTCTCCTCTCAGGTATAGGATGAGTGTGCACAGTGCTGTACTGCTGTCTCCTCTCAGGTATAGGATGAGTGTGCGCAGTGCTGTACTGCTGTCTCCTCTCAGGTATAGGATGAGTGTGCACAGTGCTGTGCTGCTGTCTCCTCTCAGGTATAGGATGAGTGTGTGCAGTGCTGTACTGCTGTCTCCTCTCAGGTATAGGATGAGTGTGCACAGTGCTGTACTGCTGTCTCCTCGCAGGTATAGGATGAGTGTGCACAGTGCTGTACTGCTGTCTCCTCTCAGATATAGGATGAGTGTGCGCAGTGCTGTACTGCTGTCTCCTCTCAGGTATAGGATGAGTGTGCGCAGTGCTGTACTGCTGTCTCCTCTCAGGTATAGGATGAGTGCGCACAGTGCTGTACCGCTGTCACCTCTCAGATATAGGATGAGTGTGCGCAGTGCTGTACTGCTGTCTCCTCTCAGGTATAGGATGAGTGTGCGCAGTGCTGTACTGCTGTCTCCTCTCAGGTATAGGATGAGTGCGCACAGTGCTGTACCGCTGTCACCTCTCAGGTATAGGATGAGTGTGCACAGTGCTGTACTGCTGTCTCCTCTCAGATATAGGATGAGTGTGCGCAGTGCTGTACTGCTGTCTCCTCTCAGGTATAGGATGAGTGTGCGCAGTGCTGTACTGCTGTCTCCTCTCAGGTATAGGATGAGTGTGCACAGTGCTGTACTGCTGTCTCCTCTCAGGTATAGGATGAGTGTGCACAGTGCTGTACTGCTGTCTCCTCTCAGGTATAGGATGAGTGTGCACAGTGCTGTACTGCTGTCTCCTCTCAGGTATAGGATGAGTGTGCACAGTGCTGTACTGCTGTCTCCTCTCAGATATAGGATGAGTGTGCACAGTGCTGTACTGCTGTCTCCTCTCAGATATAGGATGAGTGTGCGCAGTGCTGTACTGCTGTCTCCTCTCAGGTATAGGATGAGTGTGCGCAGTGCTGTACTGCTGTCTCCTCTCAGGTATAGGATGAGTGTGCACAGTGCTGTACTGCTGTCTCCTCTCAGGTATAGGATGAGTGTGCGCAGTGCTGTACTGCTGTCTCCTCTCAGGTATAGGATGAGTGCGCGCAGTGCTGTACTGCTGTCTCCTCTCAGGTATAGGATGAGTGTGCGCAGTGCTGTACTGCTGTCTCCTCTCAGGTATAGGATGAGTGTGCACAGTGCTGTACTGCTGTCTCCTCTCAGGTATAGGATGAGTGTGCGCAGTGCTGTACTGCTGTCTCCTCTCAGGTATAGGATGAGTGTGCACAGTGCTGTACTGCTGTCTCCTCTCAGGTATAGGATGAGTGTGCGCAGTGCTGTACTGCTGTCTCCTCTCAGGTATAGGATGAGTGTGCGCAGTGCTGTACTGCTGTCTCCTCTCAGGTATAGGATGAGTGTGCGCAGTGCTGTACTGCTGTCACCTCTCAGGTATAGGATGAGTGTGCACAGTGCTGTACTGCTGTCTCCTCTCAGGTATAGGATGAGTGTGCGCAGTGCTGTACTGCTGTCACCTCTCAGGTATAGGATGAGTGTGCACAGTGCTGTACTGCTGTCTCCTCTCAGGTATAGGATGAGTGTGCGCAGTGCTGTACTGCTGTCACCTCTCAGGTATAGGATGAGTGTGCGCAGTGCTGTACTGCTGTCTCCTCTCAGGTATAGGATGAGTGCGCGCAGTGCTGTACTGCTGTCTCCTCTCCGGTATAGGATGAGTGTGCGCAGTGCTGTACTGCTGTCACCTCTCAGGTATAGGATGAGTGTGCGCAGTGCTGTACTGCTGTCTCCTCTCAGGTATAGGATGAGTGTGCACAGTGCTGTACTGCTGTCTCCTCTCAGGTATAGGATGAGTGTGCACAGTGCTGTACTGCTGTCTCCTCTCAGGTATAGGATGAGTGTGCGCAGTGCTGTACTGCTGTCACCTCTCAGGTATAGGATGAGTGTGCACAGTGCTGTACTGCTGTCTCCTCTCAGGTATAGGATGAGTGTGCACAGTGCTGTACTGCTGTCTCCTCTCAGGTATAGGATGAGTGTGCACAGTGCTGTACTGCTGTCTCCTCTCAGGTATAGGATGAGTGTGCACAGTGCTGTACTGCTGTCTCCTCTCAGGTATAGGATGAGTGTGCACAGTGCTGTACTGCTGTCTCCTCTCAGGTATAGGATGAGTGTGCACAGTGCTGTACTGCTGTCTCCTCTCCGGTATAGGATGAGTGCGCACAGTGCTGTACTGCTGTCTCCTCTCCGGTATAGGATGAGTGCGCACAGTGCTGTACTGCTGTCTCCTCTCAGGTATAGGATGAGTGTGCACAGTGCTGTACTGCTGTCTCCTCTCAGGTATAGGATGAGTGTGCACAGTGCTGTACTGCTGTCTCCTCTCAGGTATAGGATGAGTGTGCACAGTGCTGTACTGCTGTCTCCTCTCAGGTATAGGATGAGTGTGCACAGTGCTGTACTGCTGTCTCCTCTCAGGTATAGGATGAGTGTGCGCAGTGCTGTACTGCTGTCTCCTCTCAGGTATAGGATGAGTGTGCGCAGTGCTGTGCTGCTGTCTCCTCTCAGGTATAGGATGAGTGTGTGCAGTGCTGTACTGCTGTCTCCTCTCAGGTATAGGATGAGTGTGCACAGTGCTGTACTGCTGTCTCCTCTCCGGTATAGGATGAGTGTGTGCAGTGCTGTACTGCTGTCTCCTCTCAGGTATAGGATGAGTGTGCGCAGTGCTGTACTGCTGTCTCCTCTCCGGTATAGGATGAGTGTGCACAGTGCTGTACTGCTGTCTCCTCTCAGGTATAGGATGAGTGTGCACAGTGCTGTACTGCTGTCTCCTCTCAAGTATAGGATGAGTGTGCACAGTGCTGTACTGCTGTCTCCTCTCAGGTATAGGATGAGTGTGCGCAGTGCTGTACTGCTGTCTCCTCTCAGGTATAGGATGAGTGTGCGCAGTGCTGTACTGCTGTCTCCTCTCAGGTATAGGATGAGTGTGCACAGTGCTGTACTGCTGTCACCTCTCAGGTATAGGATGAGTGTGCGCAGTGCTGTACTGCTGTCTCCTCTCAGGTATAGGATGAGTGTGTGCAGTGCTGTACTGCTGTCTCCTCTCAGGTATAGGATGAGTGTGCACAGTGCTGTACTGCTGTCTCCTCTCAGGTATAGGATGAGTGTGCGCAGTGCTGTACTGCTGTCTCCTCTCAGGTATAGGATGAGTGTGCACAGTGCTGTACTGCTGTCTCCTCTCAGGTATAGGATGAGTGTGCGCAGTGCTGTACTGCTGTCACCTCTCAGGTATAGGATGAGTGTGCACAGTGCTGTACTGCTGTCTCCTCTCAGGTATAGGATGAGTGTGCACAGTGCTGTACTGCTGTCTCCTCTCAGGTATAGGATGAGTGTGCACAGTGCTGTACTGCTGTCACCTCTCAGGTATAGGATGAGTGTGCGCAGTGCTGTACTGCTGTCTCCTCTCAGGTATAGGATGAGTGTGTGCAGTGCTGTACTGCTGTCTCCTCTCAGGTATAGGATGAGTGTGCGCAGTGCTGTACTGCTGTCTCCTCTCCGGTATAGGATGAGTGTGCACAGTGCTGTACTGCTGTCTCCTCTCAGGTATAGGATGAGTGTGCACAGTGCTGTACTGCTGTCTCCTCTCAGGTATAGGATGAGTGTGTGCAGTGCTGTACTGCTGTCTCCTCTCAGGTATAGGATGAGTGCGCACAGTGCTGTACTGCTGTCTCCTCTCCGGTATAGGATGAGTGTGCACAGTGCTGTACTGCTGTCTCCTCTCAGGTATAGGATGAGTGTGCACAGTGCTGTGCTGCTGTCTCCTCTCAGGTATAGGATGAGTGTGTGACGCGCCCCCTGGGACATATTCCTTTTTGAGGGGAATACCCGGCACCGGATCAGATGGGGGGGGTTGTAGTCTCCGAGCGGCTGTGACCCGGTCCCGTGCCCAGGGCGTCAAGCTCAGGGTTATGTGGCAGTCTTTACTGATGTTATTAAAGTTCGTTGTGTCGACTACGCCACCCGTTGTGATGCGGTCACTGTGGCCGCCGCTGCAGCAGGGTCCGCTGAGGCTGATGGTGGATGCGCAGCTTGGTGGGATAACCCCCAACGGGAGGGGTATAGCCTCAGAGGGGACAGGCGCAGAGGATGGGGGTTGTGGTGGTGCGGTGCAGCCGGTAATGATGACAGACTCGGGTAGTGCAGTTAAGGGTCTTTACTTACTGCAGATGTTCCTGGTCACTCTAGCTCCAAGTGACCTCCCGAGCCGTGCTGCGTCCACCAGGTCCTGGATCCGGCCAACCCCCAAACAAGTCCGGAGCGTGGCCCTGAGCTCTCCCTCTGTCCTTCCTTCAGCCGTCCCCACCAGTGATTCACCTAAATCCAGCTCCCTCGGGCCTTCTGTTGGGCAACCTTTGGCCTCAGGTTCCCTGACCCTCCATGTGGTGTGCCTTCAGGGTGAATGTAGTGGGTGACCGTGACAGACTCTGCCCACGGTCTCCGGTCTCTGGCTGGGGAATGTCTTTACCCCCACCAGCTTGGGTTCCGGTACCCTTCTGCTGACTCCTCACCCGGTGTTCTTATTTGGGTTCTTGGGTCCCTTCTTTGTCCCCCTCTGGGTCTCCTTCTTTACTCCACTCTCTCTCCAGGGCTGTTGTTTCTTTCTGCAGGCTTGTCCTCTGCATCTGACTTACTCTCTGCGTCTGACTGACTTGTGCTCAGCGTCTGACAGGCTCCTCTGCGTCTGACCCTGATCTTTGATGGTGCCCACCTTATATAGCCCTCTATGTGTGAGCTCAGGTGACCAGCACCCAATGAGCTCCTAACACTACCCAGACTGCTCCCCCTATCTGCCCCTACACTACATGGGATGTTCCTCCCCCCTCCCACTCCAGCCAGGAACAGGCTCGGTCGCACCTGCACATTTCTAAGTGGGAGTGCCGTCGGCCTGCTCCTCTGGAATGGGATGTATGTAGTGCATGCAGTCTATCTGAGCTCAGTTCCACACTCCATCCTTACCCGGGAGTGGAATATCACACCTCTGGGTTGAGGTGCAATACCCCTGTAGCAGCCGAATCCTCAGGGTGCTACATTCCCCCCTGGTAAATCACAGCACGTCCTCGGGCTGCAAAGACAAAAACACCAAAACATACAACATTTTTATAAACATGTAAAACATATTAAATATTATACGAAATACTATATAAATATATATATAAACTTTTTCAGGTAAACAACATTCTCGTCGTCTCTTTCTTTCTTCTGTTCCTCTGGTCACCGTGCAACTCGTGACCAGGTAGAGTGCGACAGTCTTTTAGAAAAATGGTTTTTCCTATAAAACCGGTAGGGGGCGCTTTAGCAAGCGCAACTATGTACAGGGAAATTTTGGCCGTTCTCAGTCCCCGGCCAGGTAAAGGGAAAGGGATGGCTGCTCACAGTCCTCAGCCTGTAGGAAAGGGTTACAGGTAACAGTTCGCTGGTCCCAACGGGGACTATTTTAGCAGCAACAACAGTTCCAGTTTCAGTTTCAGTTCCGATTCACTGTGCCCCGACAGGCAACTATATACAGTCTCCTGCTCTGCCGCACTCAACGGCGTCTGCCTCCTGCTCTTATCTTACGGCTGGTGGTTTCTTCAGACCCGTCCGGGTCCTCTTGCTCCTCCTCCTCCGTCAAGCGATGCACGTGGAGGGCGTAAGGTCCCTTGGCACACTTGTGCCGGGTGAACGTTACCTCATCACCGACGTAGAGGTCACGGCCTTTGTGACCCTCTGGCAGGTGGGACTCGACGTCCCGTCGTGTAACGAAGACGTCATCCATGGTGTTCCGGTCCCTTATGAAGCCCCACCCATGCTGCGCATTAAACTTTATTACCGTCCCGATGGTACGGGGACGATCTGCTGCACGGGGGTCCCTTCTGGTCCGACTCTTTTGCTCCGCGCTGCGGGTCTGGGCCCATTGCTCTTTGGCCTGCCTCTCCTCCCGCTCTCTCTTGAACTCTGCCAGCTGTTGACGGCAACACTCTGTGCGCGCTGCTGCAGCTGCCCGAGTCTCTCCGGTGAACCCCATCAGATCTTCTCCCTTGGGGTCCCACGCAAATTGAGCCTCTTCTAGGGGAGGCGAGACCCGAGTCACGGGCTTTGGAGCCGGGATCAGGGGCTCACACAGGGGACCTAGTTGCTTCTGCCGCTCCAGCTCCAAGAATCCTTCGGGCCAGATGAAAGGCCGACCGTCCGGCCACGTTAGCTGGCTGAAGGGGTCCTCTCCCAGATGTGGCACCCTAGGTATTACGGGCGCGGGCGCGGTGGTGGTGGCGCCCGGGTTGCCCAGGCCTTGCGGCCAGGCCTGGGGCACCTGGAAGGTGAAGGGCACCGTTAGGACGGCGGCGCCCTGGGTTACCTGGCCTTGCGACCAGGCCGGAGGCTCCGCGGAGGTAGATGGCTCTGCTTTGGATGCGGCGCCCGGAAATGCTAGGCCCTGTGACCAGGCCGGAGGCTCCTCTTCCGGCGCCACGCTCCGGGTCACGATGCGTGACGTCATCGGGGTCGCGACGGCGGCTTCCGGTCGGGGCCTAGTCGGTGGCGATGTCATGGCGGTCTCGGGTACGGCCGGGGGACCTTCGGGCTCTGCGACGGGGAGCTGGGGCAGGTAAGCGGTCTTCCGGTATGGGGTATAGGCATCCCCCTTACCTGCTGCCATGCGTCTCGCTCCCTCTTCTGCGCCGTCTCCGGCCTTGGGTCCTCCCGCGTCATCCGCAGAGGCAGTCGATGTCTTCTTCCAAGGGAGCGGGTTAAGTGGACGGGTTCCAGCTTGCTGGGCCATCTCCCGGCCCCACTCCGCCAGGATCTCCCTCTGCACTCGGGCCATCCTTCCCGCGAGGCCCTCCAGGGCACTCCGCGCGCACTCCCGATCTCGGGGAAGCTGCGCCAGGATCTCCGCTAAGCCTAGCGGGGTTGTTGACTCCAGCAGGCTCCTGACCATCGGGTCGGTGCTGCTCTGCTCTGCTTCCGGCAGGCTCCTGGCCAGCGGGCCGGTGCTGCTCTGCTCTCCTCCTTCTTCCTCCAGCAGGCTCCTGGCCAGCGGGCCGGTGCTGCTCTGCTGCCGCTCCATTCCCGGGTCCACTCTTTCTCTCCTCGACTCCGGGTGAGCTTCTCCGCTACTCCTCATTAGACCTCTTGCCTCCGGGTGCGCTCGTTCTACACTGCTCCAAGCGACACCCATCTTTGCTCTTTTCTTTCGTCTCCTCCCCCTCCGAGGGCGGTCCCGGGGCAACTCGGTGACTGTCAGCTCCAGGGGTAGTTCTTTCACGCTGACAGACACCTCCAGCATCACAGTCTCTGTTGGTGGGGGCGGTTTCCACTTTTGGCGCCATTTTCTGTCCTGGCCCACGATGGGAGGTGGCCTCTTGCCCTCCTTTGGCACGCCCATAATGGCGTCCGCTGCTCTTCCAAGGCGGGAAATCTGCGGTTTTGGCGGGAAGCGTCGCCCAGTGGCGGGAAACTCTGCAGATGGCGGGAACAAGCTGGAAATGGCGGACAATCGGCGGGAAACGACTGGTGATGGAGTCCGATGGCGTGGACCCTCCGGAACCGGCAGGAGTCTTCTTTCTGAGGTAAACTTGCACTTTTCTTCAGGCACGCAGTACCCGGGTGTTGCGGGCACGTAATCCTGCCGACTACGCCAAAGTTGACGCGCCCCCTGGGACATATTCCTTTTTGAGGGGAATACCCGGCACCGGATCAGATGGGGGGGGTTGTAGTCTCCGAGCGGCTGTGACCCGGTCCCGTGCCCAGGGCGTCAAGCTCAGGGTTATGTGGCAGTCTTTACTGATGTTATTAAAGTTCGTTGTGTCGACTACGCCACCCGTTGTGATGCGGTCACTGTGGCCGCCGCTGCAGCAGGGTCCGCTGAGGCTGATGGTGGATGCGCAGCTTGGTGGGATAACCCCCAACGGGAGGGGTATAGCCTCAGAGGGGACAGGCGCAGAGGATGGGGGTTGTGGTGGTGCGGTGCAGCCGGTAATGATGACAGACTCGGGTAGTGCAGTTAAGGGTCTTTACTTACTGCAGATGTTCCTGGTCACTCTAGCTCCAAGTGACCTCCCGAGCCGTGCTGCGTCCACCAGGTCCTGGATCCGGCCAACCCCCAAACAAGTCCGGAGCGTGGCCCTGAGCTCTCCCTCTGTCCTTCCTTCAGCCGTCCCCACCAGTGATTCACCTAAATCCAGCTCCCTCGGGCCTTCTGTTGGGCAACCTTTGGCCTCAGGTTCCCTGACCCTCCATGTGGTGTGCCTTCAGGGTGAATGTAGTGGGTGACCGTGACAGACTCTGCCCACGGTCTCCGGTCTCTGGCTGGGGAATGTCTTTACCCCCACCAGCTTGGGTTCCGGTACCCTTCTGCTGACTCCTCACCCGGTGTTCTTATTTGGGTTCTTGGGTCCCTTCTTTGTCCCCCTCTGGGTCTCCTTCTTTACTCCACTCTCTCTCCAGGGCTGTTGTTTCTTTCTGCAGGCTTGTCCTCTGCATCTGACTTACTCTCTGCGTCTGACTGACTTGTGCTCAGCGTCTGACAGGCTCCTCTGCGTCTGACCCTGATCTTTGATGGTGCCCACCTTATATAGCCCTCTATGTGTGAGCTCAGGTGACCAGCACCCAATGAGCTCCTAACACTACCCAGACTGCTCCCCCTATCTGCCCCTACACTACATGGGATGTTCCTCCCCCCTCCCACTCCAGCCAGGAACAGGCTCGGTCGCACCTGCACATTTCTAAGTGGGAGTGCCGTCGGCCTGCTCCTCTGGAATGGGATGTATGTAGTGCATGCAGTCTATCTGAGCTCAGTTCCACACTCCATCCTTACCCGGGAGTGGAATATCACACCTCTGGGTTGAGGTGCAATACCCCTGTAGCAGCCGAATCCTCAGGGTGCTACATTCCCCCCTGGTAAATCACAGCACGTCCTCGGGCTGCAAAGACAAAAACACCAAAACATACAACATTTTTATAAACATGTAAAACATATTAAATATTATACGAAATACTATATAAATATATATATAAACTTTTTCAGGTAAACAACATTCTCGTCGTCTCTTTCTTTCTTCTGTTCCTCTGGTCACCGTGCAACTCGTGACCAGGTAGAGTGCGACAGTCTTTTAGAAAAATGGTTTTTCCTATAAAACCGGTAGGGGGCGCTTTAGCAAGCGCAACTATGTACAGGGAAATTTTGGCCGTTCTCAGTCCCCGGCCAGGTAAAGGGAAAGGGATGGCTGCTCACAGTCCTCAGCCTGTAGGAAAGGGTTACAGGTAACAGTTCGCTGGTCCCAACGGGGACTATTTTAGCAGCAACAACAGTTCCAGTTTCAGTTTCAGTTCCGATTCACTGTGCCCCGACAGGCAACTATATACAGTCTCCTGCTCTGCCGCACTCAACGGCGTCTGCCTCCTGCTCTTATCTTACGGCTGGTGGTTTCTTCAGACCCGTCCGGGTCCTCTTGCTCCTCCTCCTCCGTCAAGCGATGCACGTGGAGGGCGTAAGGTCCCTTGGCACACTTGTGCCGGGTGAACGTTACCTCATCACCGACGTAGAGGTCACGGCCTTTGTGACCCTCTGGCAGGTGGGACTCGACGTCCCGTCGTGTAACGAAGACGTCACCCATGGTGTTCCGGTCCCTTATGAAGCCCCACCCATGCTGCGCATTAAACTTTATTACCGTCCCGATGGTACGGGGACGATCTGCTGCACGGGGGTCCCTTCTGGTCCGACTCTTTTGCTCCGCGCTGCGGGTCTGGGCCCATTGCTCTTTGGCCTGCCTCTCCTCCCGCTCTCTCTTGAACTCTGCCAGCTGTTGACGGCAACACTCTGTGCGCGCTGCTGCAGCTGCCCGAGTCTCTCCGGTGAACCCCATCAGATCTTCTCCCTTGGGGTCCCACGCAAATTGAGCCTCTTCTAGGGGAGGCGAGACCCGAGTCACGGGCTTTGGAGCCGGGATCAGGGGCTCACACAGGGGACCTAGTTGCTTCTGCCGCTCCAGCTCCAAGAATCCTTCGGGCCAGATGAAAGGCCGACCGTCCGGCCACGTTAGCTGGCTGAAGGGGTCCTCTCCCAGATGTGGCACCCTAGGTATTACGGGCGCGGGCGCGGTGGTGGTGGCGCCCGGGTTGCCCAGGCCTTGCGGCCAGGCCTGGGGCACCTGGAAGGTGAAGGGCACCGTTAGGACGGCGGCGCCCTGGGTTACCTGGCCTTGCGACCAGGCCGGAGGCTCCGCGGAGGTAGATGGCTCTGCTTTGGATGCGGCGCCCGGAAATGCTAGGCCCTGTGACCAGGCCGGAGGCTCCTCTTCCGGCGCCACGCTCCGGGTCACGATGCGTGACGTCATCGGGGTCGCGACGGCGGCTTCCGGTCGGGGCCTAGTCGGTGGCGATGTCATGGCGGTCTCGGGTACGGCCGGGGGACCTTCGGGCTCTGCGACGGGGAGCTGGGGCAGGTAAGCGGTCTTCCGGTATGGGGTATAGGCATCCCCCTTACCTGCTGCCATGCGTCTCGCTCCCTCTTCTGCGCCGTCTCCGGCCTTGGGTCCTCCCGCGTCATCCGCAGAGGCAGTCGATGTCTTCTTCCAAGGGAGCGGGTTAAGTGGACGGGTTCCAGCTTGCTGGGCCATCTCCCGGCCCCACTCCGCCAGGATCTCCCTCTGCACTCGGGCCATCCTTCCCGCGAGGCCCTCCAGGGCACTCCGCGCGCACTCCCGATCTCGGGGAAGCTGCGCCAGGATCTCCGCTAAGCCTAGCGGGGTTGTTGACTCCAGCAGGCTCCTGACCATCGGGTCGGTGCTGCTCTGCTCTGCTTCCGGCAGGCTCCTGGCCAGCGGGCCGGTGCTGCTCTGCTCTCCTCCTTCTTCCTCCAGCAGGCTCCTGGCCAGCGGGCCGGTGCTGCTCTGCTGCCGCTCCATTCCCGGGTCCACTCTTTCTCTCCTCGACTCCGGGTGAGCTTCTCCGCTACTCCTCATTAGACCTCTTGCCTCCGGGTGCGCTCGTTCTACACTGCTCCAAGCGACACCCATCTTTGCTCTTTTCTTTCGTCTCCTCCCCCTCCGAGGGCGGTCCCGGGGCAACTCGGTGACTGTCAGCTCCAGGGGTAGTTCTTTCACGCTGACAGACACCTCCAGCATCACAGTCTCTGTTGGTGGGGGCGGTTTCCACTTTTGGCGCCATTTTCTGTCCTGGCCCACGATGGGAGGTGGCCTCTTGCCCTCCTTTGGCACGCCCATAATGGCGTCCGCTGCTCTTCCAAGGCGGGAAATCTGCGGTTTTGGCGGGAAGCGTCGCCCAGTGGCGGGAAACTCTGCAGATGGCGGGAACAAGCTGGAAATGGCGGACAATCGGCGGGAAACGACTGGTGATGGAGTCCGATGGCGTGGACCCTCCGGAACCGGCAGGAGTCTTCTTTCTGAGGTAAACTTGCACTTTTCTTCAGGCACGCAGTACCCGGGTGTTGCGGGCACGTAATCCTGCCGACTACGCCAAAGTTGACGCGCCCCCTGGGACATATTCCTTTTTGAGGGGAATACCCGGCACCGGATCAGATGGGGGGGGTTGTAGTCTCCGAGCGGCTGTGACCCGGTCCCGTGCCCAGGGCGTCAAGCTCAGGGTTATGTGGCAGTCTTTACTGATGTTATTAAAGTTCGTTGTGTCGACTACGCCACCCGTTGTGATGCGGTCACTGTGGCCGCCGCTGCAGCAGGGTCCGCTGAGGCTGATGGTGGATGCGCAGCTTGGTGGGATAACCCCCAACGGGAGGGGTATAGCCTCAGAGGGGACAGGCGCAGAGGATGGGGGTTGTGGTGGTGCGGTGCAGCCGGTAATGATGACAGACTCGGGTAGTGCAGTTAAGGGTCTTTACTTACTGCAGATGTTCCTGGTCACTCTAGCTCCAAGTGACCTCCCGAGCCGTGCTGCGTCCACCAGGTCCTGGATCCGGCCAACCCCCAAACAAGTCCGGAGCGTGGCCCTGAGCTCTCCCTCTGTCCTTCCTTCAGCCGTCCCCACCAGTGATTCACCTAAATCCAGCTCCCTCGGGCCTTCTGTTGGGCAACCTTTGGCCTCAGGTTCCCTGACCCTCCATGTGGTGTGCCTTCAGGGTGAATGTAGTGGGTGACCGTGACAGACTCTGCCCACGGTCTCCGGTCTCTGGCTGGGGAATGTCTTTACCCCCACCAGCTTGGGTTCCGGTACCCTTCTGCTGACTCCTCACCCGGTGTTCTTATTTGGGTTCTTGGGTCCCTTCTTTGTCCCCCTCTGGGTCTCCTTCTTTACTCCACTCTCTCTCCAGGGCTGTTGTTTCTTTCTGCAGGCTTGTCCTCTGCATCTGACTTACTCTCTGCGTCTGACTGACTTGTGCTCAGCGTCTGACAGGCTCCTCTGCGTCTGACCCTGATCTTTGATGGTGCCCACCTTATATAGCCCTCTATGTGTGAGCTCAGGTGACCAGCACCCAATGAGCTCCTAACACTACCCAGACTGCTCCCCCTATCTGCCCCTACACTACATGGGATGTTCCTCCCCCCTCCCACTCCAGCCAGGAACAGGCTCGGTCGCACCTGCACATTTCTAAGTGGGAGTGCCGTCGGCCTGCTCCTCTGGAATGGGATGTATGTAGTGCATGCAGTCTATCTGAGCTCAGTTCCACACTCCATCCTTACCCGGGAGTGGAATATCACACCTCTGGGTTGAGGTGCAATACCCCTGTAGCAGCCGAATCCTCAGGGTGCTACATGTGCACAGTGCTGTACTGCTGTCTCCTCTCCGGTATAGGATGAGTGCGCACAGTGCTGTACTGCTGTCTCCTCTCCGGTATAGGATGAGTGTGCACAGTGCTGTACTGCTGTCTCCTCTCAGGTATAGGATGAGTGTGCACAGTGCTGTACTGCTGTCTCCTCTCAGGTATAGGATGAGTGTGCACAGTGCTGTACTGCTGTCACCTCTCAGGTATAGGATGAGTGTGCGCAGTGCTGTACTGCTGTCTCCTCTCAGGTATAGGATGAGTGTGCGCAGTGCTGTACTGCTGTCTCCTCTCAGGTATAGGATGAGTGTGCGCAGTGCTGTACTGCTGTCACCTCTCAGGTATAGGATGAGTGTGCACAGTGCTGTACTGCTGTCTCCTCTCAGGTATAGGATGAGTGTGCACAGTGCTGTACTGCTGTCTCCTCTCAGGTATAGGATGAGTGTGCACAGTGCTGTACTGCTGTCTCCTCTCAGGTATAGGATGAGTGTGCACAGTGCTGTACTGCTGTCTCCTCTCAGGTATAGGATGAGTGTGCGCAGTGCTGTACTGCTGTCTCCTCTCAGGTATAGGATGAGTGTGCACAGTGCTGTACTGCTGTCACCTCTCAGGTATAGGATGAGTGTGCACAGTGCTGTACTGCTGTCTCCTCTCAGGTATAGGATGAGTGTGCACAGTGCTGTACTGCTGTCTCCTCTCAGGTATAGGATGAGTGTGCACAGTGCTGTACTGCTGTCTCCTCTCAGGTATAGGATGAGTGTGCACAGTGCTGTACTGCTGTCTCCTCTCAGGTATAGGATGAGTGTGCGCAGTGCTGTACTGCTGTCACCTCTCAGGTATAGGATGAGTGTGCGCAGTGCTGTACTGCTGTCTCCTCTCAGGTATAGGATGAGTGTGCGCAGTGCTGTACTGCTGTCTCCTCTCAGGTATAGGATGAGTGTGCGCAGTGCTGTACTGCTGTCTCCTCTCAGGTATAGGATGAGTGTGCACAGCGCTGTACTGCTGTCTCCTCTCAGGTATAGGATGAGTGCGCACAGTGCTGTACTGCTGTCTCCTCTCAGGTATAGGATGAGTGTGCACAGCGCTGTACTGCTGTCTCCTCTCAGGTATAGGATGAGTGCGCACAGTGCTGTACTGCTGTCTCCTCTCAGGTATAGGATGAGTGCGCACAGTGCTGTACTGCTGTCTCCTCTCAGGTATAGGATGAGTGTGCGCAGCGCTGTACTGCTGTCTCCTCTCAGGTATAGGATGAGTGTGCACAGCGCTGTACTGCTGTCTCCTCTCAGGTATAGGATGAGTGCGCACAGTGCTGTACTGCTGTCTCCTCTCAGGTATAGGATGAGTGTGCACAGTGCTGTACTGCTGTCTCCTCTCAGGTATAGGATGAGTGTGCACAGTGCTGTACTGCTGTCTCCTCTCAGGTATAGGATGAGTGTGCACAGTGCTGTACTGCTGTCTCCTCTCAGGTATAGGATGAGTGTGCACAGTGCTGTACTGCTGTCTCCTCTCAGGTATAGGATGAGTGTGCACAGTGCTGTACTGCTGTCTCCTCTCAGGTATAGGATGAGTGTGCACAGTGCTGTACTGCTGTCTCCTCTCAGGTATAGGATGAGTGTGCAGTGCTGTACTGCTGTCTCCTCTCAGGTATAGGATGAGTGTGCACAGTGCTGTACTGCTGTCTCCTCTCAGGTATAGGATGAGTGTGCACAGTGCTGTACTGCTGTCTCCTCTCAGGTATAGGATGAGTGTGCACAGTGCTGTACTGCTGTCTCCTCTCAGGTATAGGATGAGTGTGCAGTGCTGTACTGCTGTCTCCTCTCAGGTATAGGATGAGTGTGCGCAGTGCTGTACTGCTGTCTCCTCTCAGGTATAGGATGAGTGTGCACAGTGCTGTACTGCTGTCTCCTCTCAGGTATAGGATGAGTGTGCACAGTGCTGTACTGCTGTCTCCTCTCAGGTATAGGATGAGTGTGCAGTGCTGTACTGCTGTCTCCTCTCAGGTATAGGATGAGTGTGCACAGTGCTGTACTGCTGTCTCCTCTCAGGTATAGGATGAGTGTGCGCAGTGCTGTACTGCTGTCTCCTCTCAGGTATAGGATGAGTGTGCGCAGTGCTGTACTGCTGTCTCCTCTCAGGTATAGGATGAGTGTGCACAGTGCTGTACTGCTGTCTCCTCTCAGGTATAGGATGAGTGTGCACAGTGCTGTACTGCTGTCTCCTCTCAGGTATAGGATGAGTGTGCACAGTGCTGTACTGCTGTCTCCTCTCCGGTATAGGATGAGTGTGCACAGTGCTGTACTGCTGTCTCCTCTCAGGTATAGGATGAGTGTGCACAGTGCTGTACTGCTGTCTCCTCTCAGGTATAGGATGAGTGCGCACAGTGCTGTACTGCTGTCTCCTCTCCGGTATAGGATGAGTGCGCACAGTGCTGTACTGCTGTCTCCTCTCCGGTATAGGATGAGTGTGCACAGTGCTGTACTGCTGTCTCCTCTCAGGTATAGGATGAGTGTGCACAGTGCTGTACTGCTGTCTCATTCCTACTTCTTCTATTTTAATTTTTAATCTCTATCCTTGTTATTGTGACGTTCGAGTCTCCCGGCCTCTGGAGAAGCTGGAAATGCTCCATATATACAAAAAACTGCAGATGAAGCCGCCTACCAGGGATATTCTAGATTACATCTACATCAACTTCATGCAGGAGGCCCCTAGACCTGGTTCATGAATACAATGCTAGAAGCAGTAGTGAAGACTGACACTCAGACAGCGCTGTGATTATTGAGGAACTTGGAATTCCAATCGGCGTGTTGTGGGATATTATTGCTACAGGTTCCTGTACTTTTGTGCTGATGACCTTGATTTAAAGTGACAGAACACTAGAACCTTGTGCTGTTAGGGAGCGCCGCTACCTATGCACTGTACACAGCAGTGATTGCCGGAGATGAGTCGAGTCCTCCTGGTTTTACTTTCATTTATTTCATAGTAAATATTTGCAGCGCAGCCCTCGGATGTGACCCGCGTTGTGTCTGCAGCCCTCGGATGTGACCCGCGTTGTGTCTGCAGCCCTCGGATGTGACCCGCGTTGTGTCTGCAGCCCTCGGATGTGACCCGTGTTGTGTCTGCAGCCCTCGGATGTGACCCGCGTTGTGTCTGCAGCCCTCGGATGTGACCCGCGTTGTGTCTGCAGCCCTCGGATGTGACCCGCGTTGTGTCTGCAGCCCTCGGATGTGACCCGCGTTGTGTCTGCAGCCCTCGGATGTGACCCGCGTTGTGTCTGCAGCCCTCGGATGTGACCCGCGTTGTGTCTGCAGCCCTCGGATGTGACCCGCGTTGTGTCTGCAGCCCTCGGATGTGACCCGCGTTGTGTCTGCAGCCCTCGGATGTGACCCGCGTTGTGTCTGCAGCCCTCGGATGTGACCCGCGTTGTGTCTGCAGCCCTCGGATGTGACCCGCGTTGTGTCTGCAGCCCTCGGATGTGACCCGCGTTGTGCCTGCAGCCCTCGGATGTGACCCGCGTTGTGCCTGCAGCCCTCGGATGTGACCCGCGTTGTGCCTGCAGCCCTCGGATGTGACCCGCGTTGTGCCTGCAGCCCTCGGATGTGACCCGCGTTGTGCCTGCAGCCCTCGGATGTGACCCGCGTTGTGCCTGCAGCCCTCGGATGTGACCCGCGTTGTGCCTGCAGCCCTCGGATGTGACCCGCGTTGTGCCTGCAGCCCTCGGATGTGACCCGCGTTGTGCCTGCAGCCCTCGGATGTGACCCGCGTTGTGCCTGCAGCCCTCGGATGTGACCCGCGTTGTGCCTGCAGCCCTCGGATGTGACCCGCGTTGTGCCTGCAGCCCTCGGATGTGACCCGCGTTGTGCCTGCAGCCCTCGGATGTGACCCGCGTTGTGCCTGCAGCCCTCGGATGTGACCCGCGTTGTGCCTGCAGCCCTCGGATGTGACCCGCGTTGTGCCTGCAGCCCTCGGATGTGACCCGCGTTGTGCCTGCAGCCCTCGGATGTGACCCGCGTTGTGCCTGCAGCCCTCGGATGTGACCCGCGTTGTGCCTGCAGCCCTCGGATGTGACCCGCGTTGTGCCTGCAGCCCTCGGATGTGACCCGCGTTGTGCCTGCAGCCCTCGGATGTGACCCGCGTTGTGCCTGCAGCCCTCGGATGTGACCCGCGTTGTGCCTGCAGCCCTCGGATGTGACCCGCGTTGTGCCTGCAGCCCTCGGATGTGACCCGCGTTGTGCCTGCAGCCCTCGGATGTGACCCGCGTTGTGCCTGCAGCCCTCGGATGTGACCCGCGTTGTGCCTGCAGCCCTCGGATGTGACCCGCGTTGTGCCTGCAGCCCTCGGATGTGACCCGCGTTGTGCCTGCAGCCCTCGGATGTGACCCGCGTTGTGCCTGCAGCCCTCGGATGTGACCCGCGTTGTGCCTGCAGCCCTCGGATGTGACCCGCGTTGTGTCTGCAGCCCTCGGATGTGACCCGCGTTGTGCCTGCAGCCCTCGGATGTGACCTGCGTTGTGTCTGCAGCCCTTTAAATCTGACGTCTGACGTTTCTATAAACTTCCTCTTCTTTCGCTCTTGGAGTCGCTCGTCTCTGGACCTTTTAAGTTCTTCATCTCTGATTATAGCAGGACCCTGCCCGTCCCCGGTAAGTGCCGCTTATCGTTTACATCTGTAACTTTACCCATCAGTCATTACTCCATCGGCATCCGCCCTCCAACTTATCACCAAATGCAAACTATCGCTCCCTGTTTTCTGCTGTTTCAGACTAGGGAGAAAGTGTACGAGAAGTGAAAGTAATCTATTGTTCCCTGTCATCTGCTATTTTCCAATAATAAGATGAGTGAGGACGGGATGTGCGGATTCCTCCCCTCGTCTGTGAATTATAGGGCGATTTATAAGGGGCCATACACCCACCATACGTGAGCGAGGACTGCGGAGTAATAAGTCTTGTGGTTGCAGTTTCTTGTGTTAACCCCTTGGTATATCTGTGCTGTAATAAACGTCAGTTATATTGTTGTTTTTGCCGCAGGTCCATGATGAGCGCCGCCATCTCCGTTGTGATGTGGCCCTTTCAATTTGCAAGAAAATGCGTCAGAGCGCTGGGTGAGTGCGGCACTTCCATAGTCAATGTAATAGGCATTTAGAGGGACACTTTGCAGAAAACTGATAGGCTGTGGTATACCATAAAGGGGCGGAGCTTGACACAAATTCCCCGGTCCAGGCTCCACCCACTTGGCCCCTGTATTATAAGTAGTGAGCTGCAATATCACACTCAACTTATATCCAGGGATTGCACTATTTTTGTCATGTTTTTCTTCGGCTATGTTCCCACACGTTGCGTTTTATTGCTGCGGATTTTTATGCACATTTTCCGCTGCGTTTTGCAGCACCAGCAAAGTCTACGAGAAACCAGAATTCTCTGTTTTTTTTTTTCCATCATGTTTTTTTTTTTTGGTTGTTGCTTATTTTGTTCCTTGGTTGGGTCCTTCCTGTACATGTGTAAATAGAGACAGAAGGACAGTGAAAAAAACACTGGAAAAACGCAACTGATTATGTTTTTTTTTTTGCCAGAGATCAGTTTTGCTGCAGATTTGTTGCGTAAAAAAAAAAAACAACATGTGTGAACATAGCCTTATCCTTGAAACCCACTTTAATTTTTTCCTGGAGTACTCCTTTTAAGCATTGCTGTGACTTTTCAGCTATTATACAGCATTGCATTATGGGGAAAGCACCACATAATATATAGGGCCTGGTGTAAATACTACCACTCCCACAATGTGTGGCACCCAGGGGAAGTGGGGATAACTCGGTACCTGGGCCTTTGGCCTTTAGGGATGTCGCGGTGGTCGGCTCCCGGGCCCGTACCCTGGGGTCTCTCCTAAAAAGGAGTTGATATTTGTAAAGTTTATAAAAGAAAGAGTTCGTGACGCCACCTGTGGCTTCTGGTGAGGATCACCAGCGCTGCGCAGTCCACTGAGGCTGATGATAGGGCAGCTTGATGGTATAGCTCTCCACAGGTAGAGCTGGGCCTCAGGGCAGTATAGGAACGGGGATGCAGGACAAAGAGACTCCGCCGGGCCAGAGCAAGAACAGGGACGGACACGATAGTCACTCCAGTACCTTTTACTGGTGGAATTTCAGGCACTCCCCGGAGCACTGTAGGGTGAAGGGTGCATATCAGGATCCTCCCCAATGAGCAGGTTTTGGGCCTCCTGGTTCTTGCTGCTGCGTAGTAAGTTTCTAACCTGCCTGGAGCTAGGCCTAACTTTGTCTCTGTCCTGCGCCGGCTGACCTTGTGGTAGGGCCTTCTCTTTGAGTGCACGCTCCCGACCTACGGGGCCTATGTGTCTCCTGGCTCTGGTGCGTATCAGCACTTTAGCGATCCTGGGACCTGTAGTTCTCCAGGGATTCCTGTTTATCTTACTGGGTCGTGGAGATCCCGGCAAGCTTCGGACCTGGTGTCCGGTAACTGATTATCCTTCGAGGTGAGCTAGTTAAGCTCCTCTGCCCCCTATGTATTAACTCTCTACTCCTTCGCCTTCGGCCTACTCGAGCCCTCAATAGGCCACTCACACAAACGGGCTGCGATTCACCGATCTTATGGCGCCGGCACACCTACAGCTCACCTCTCTGAGCTACACCGAGTCTGGACTCCACTCTGTATTCAGGCTTGCACCAACTGAACTCTCAGAGGAATTGCTGAGTCACTGAGCTCCACTGCAGACTGACCTGTTTCTATGTCTCGCTCTGCAGGAACTCATCAACAGACTAACGGCTGCCTGGCTCCACCTTCCCTTATATATCTCCCTAAGGAGCTCCCTCTGTTGGTCTGAGGTGGAAGGTGGAGATGTGTGAATGGTTATGGGGGCCTCTTGTGGAGGAATCCTTCAACACACCCTTCTGGGTCTGTGATGCCAAGCACAGCTGGGCTTCACATTCCCCCCCTAGTTAAACTCAGCACTCCCGGGCTGAAGCACATTTTATAAAACAGTAACAATAGGGAACATAAGCAATACTTGAACATTCTTCCCTTTATGGGAGGCACGAACCTTAAACATTGCATAACCATAACAATTACAGAGTGTCCTCAGAATCCAAGTCTCCTATGGTGAGGTTCCCATACAGGATGTCTATCTCACAAGGTAGAGTACTTTGGTAGTTTTGAGGGACCTGTCCTAAACCCCCTACGCAGGCCCTGGGGTGGCTGCAGGGCATGAAGATCCAGAGTTGGACCTCCACAAAAGCCACTCCAGACAGGTTTTCCTTCTGAGGTCACCTAAAAGGGGCACTCCAGGGAGCGCAATTATATACATCAAGAGTTTTTGGGCTGCACACAGTCCTCAGCCACGCAGTTCATTATGTAAATAAAGAATTAGTAGGAGAAAGCACAAATTAATAAGCATGCATGAAAATAAACAGTTATGCAATACATCACAGTTAAATATAGAATACCCCAGGGGTAACTAGCTACATTCTCTGAAATTTTTCTATTTATTGAGTGTACCTATCAGGAGGTTTACCTCTTGTGCTGCGTACTGATCTGCGTAGTGCGGTGGTTAGTGGAGTGTCAGTATCTGTATCCTCAGTTACTCTACCAGTTCTACGTGTAACCATGTTGTAAAACTGCCTTAACCTCTCTCTTGGACTGGCAAGTCTACCATTGGCTGGGCCCTCTTGCTCTGCTTCTTCCGGGGATGCTTCTTGAGCTGGCTCTTCTGCAGCACTTACAGGTTCAACTTGCTGTTGAGGATTCTCTGGCTGTTCATAGAATTGGAGTACTGGAATGATTACTGCACCTCCTATTTGAGGCCAATCCGCTGGGAAGTCTCCTAGGTCAGAGTGGATCACTGTTTCTTCAGGTTCTTCCTGGGTTGTGAAAGACACTTCATCTTGGGGTTTCAGTACGTCTGGACACAACTTTAAGTGGTCCCTGGACACTGTAGCAGATGTTTTTCCTCCATCACAACTAATTATACAGGTCTTTTTGTTGTCAAATTTTGATGGTAACACAGTGTAGGGGTCTTTTTCCCATTGGTCGTCGAGTTTGTGGTTACGTCTTTTTCTTTTTAGTACTGTTTCACCAGGTGTGAAAGGTTCTGCGGGTGCGTGTTTGTTGTATTGAATTTCCTGTTTTTCCCTCACCCGAGTGAGACTGTCCTTGACACAAGCTTTTACCCTTCTGTACTGCTCTTGTCTGGTGGTGTCCCAGTCCTCAGTGGTCATATCAGCTTCAGGCTCCACAACACCAAGCTCCAAGTCCATGGGCAGCTTTCCTGGCCTTGCCCGCATGAGATATGCCGGAGTGCAGTTGGTGGAACTGACTGGTATATGATTGTACAGATCCACTAGGTCAGGTAGTAGGTCTGGCCACTGGTTTCTCTCTTCAAGTGGTATGGTCTTCAGTAGGTCGATGATGATGTTGTTCATCTTTTCACAGAGACCGTTTTTGTGGGTGATACGGTGTAGTTCTGATCTTTTTACACCCGTAGAGATGGCAGAACTCTTTGAACAATTCAGCCTCAAAGGCCGGGCCTTGGTCAGTCAGTACCTTCTCAGGGTATCCATGGGGTCTGCAGAAGTATGCTTGGAACGTCTTCGCTGCTGTCTCTGCTGTCAGGTCTTTGACAGGGGCGACCACCAGGAAACGTGAGTAGTGATCCACCATGGTCAGAGCATAGGAGTACCCTGACCTGCTGGGGGACAGCTTGACATGGCCCAGGGCCACTATCTCCAGGGGTCGAGTCGTCTTTATGGGTTGCAGGGGTGCCTTCTGGCTGCTGAAGTCTTTTCTTCTTAGGCCGCAGGGTCCACAGTCCCGGCACCACCTCTCAATGGAGCTGCGCATTCCTACCCAGTAGAATCGACACTTCAGCAGGGTCTCTAGCTTTTTCCAGCCAAAGTGCCCTGCCTGACCATGGTAAGCTTCTAATACCATCTGGATGTCTGTCTTGGGGACTACTATCTGCCATACCATCTCATGAGTTTTTGGATTGACGTACCTCCGGCACAGCTTCTCACGGTAGATAAGCAGCCGGCTCCTCTCGTTCCACAGCTGCTTTGCTTGGAGAGACGCATCCTTCTCCAGAGAGGCACCTTCTTGGGTTATCAGCTGTTTGATGCGGCTGACAACCGGGTCGCTGTCCTGGGTCTCTTTCCAGCTGTGGTGAGGCAGGGGGTTTAACGTCTTTCCACGCTGCTTCCTGGAGACTCTCTGCTCATGGATCGTCCCATTCCGATGAAAGGCAGGTAGCTCAATCTCTTCCAAGTCATCCACTTCTTCCTCCGTGTCTGACTGGTGAGGCATCCTAGACAGGGCATCAGCGTTGGCGTTCTTGCGGCCCGCCCGGTATTTAATTGTAAATTGGTAGTTTGACAGCCGAGCCATCCATCGTTGTTCCAGAGCCCCCAACTTAGCTGTTTCAAGATGGGTCAAGGGTTTGTTATCAGTAAAGGCAGTGAACTTGCTGGAAGCCAGATAGTGCTTGAACCTTTCAGTGATGGCCCAGACCAAGGCCAGGAACTCCAACTTGAAGCTGCTATAGTTCTCTGGGTTCCTCTCGGTCGGGCGGAGCTTCCTGCTTGCGTATGCGATGACTTTCTCTTGCCCATTCTGCTTCTGACTTAAGACAGCGCCAAGGCCTTCATTTCTGGCATCAGTATACAGCAGGTACGGTTGGCTGTAGTCAGGGTAGGCTAAGATTTCATCACCTGTCAGGATCTCCTTCATCTCTTGAAATGATTCAGCCTGTTCTTTACCCCAGTGGAATGGGGTTTTTTTGCCTTTGGGGGACTGCCCTACCAGGAGGTCTTGCAGAGGAGCGGCTTTCTTAGTGTAGTCCTTTACGAACCTCCGGTAGTATCCGACTAGTCCCAAGAACTGACGCACCTCCTTGAGGTTCTTCGGCTCCGGCCACTTCTGGATGGCTGTGACTTTCTCTGGGTCTGGTGCTACCCCTTCCGGACTGACAATGTGCCCCAGGTACTGTACCTTCTTCTTGAGCAGGTGGCACTTTGAGGGTTTTAACTTCATCCCGTACTGGGACAGTGACTCAAATACCTCTGCCAGGTGTTTCAAGTGGTCCTCGTACGTTCTGGAGTACACAATTACGTCATCCAGGTAAAGTAACACAGTCTCGAAATTGCAGTGTCCCAGGCAGCACTCCATCAATCTCTGGAACGTTTCGGGGGCATTGCAGAGTCCAAACGGCATGCTGTTGAACTCGCAGAGTCCCATCGGGGTGGTGAAGGCCGTCTTCTCCCGATCCTCCTCAGCCACAGCGACCTGCCAGTAACCACTAGTGAGGTCAAGGGTAGAAAAGTAATTTGCAGACTTTAAGACAGCTAGGGACTCCTCTATGCGTGGCAAAGGGTATGCATCTTTATGTGTAATGCGATTTACTTGACGGTAATCTACACACATTCTCATGCTCCCGTCCTTTTTCCTAACCAGCACTAGGTGAGCTGCCCAGGGACTACAACTATCCCTTATCACTCCCGCCTTCCTCATGTCATGCAGCATTTCTTTTGCCTTCTGGTAGTGAGCTGGGGGTATAGGCCTATAACGTTCTTTAATTGGGGAATGGTTGCCTGTGGGGATATGATGTTGAACCCCCTTAACCCTCCCGAAGTCTAGTGGATGTTTGCTGAACACCTGCGAGTATTCTTGAACCACCCGGTGTACACCCTGTTTTTTATGGGCAGGAGTGGTGACTGTCCCAACATGGAGCTATTGACACCAATCCTCCACCTGGGTTGCAGGGTCATTATTCTCCACTTCTGGTGAAGTTAAGGACTCCGCCTCATGGATACAGTTGTTATTGACAGCATGTAATTTGGCAACAGTGGCATAACGTGGCAGTCTGACCTCATCTTCCCCTATGTTAAGAAGACGGACAGGCACCCTCCCATTACGTACATCTACCACCCCCCTGGTGGTTAAGAGCGTGGGTCTGTGCTCAGAGCAAAGGGGTTCTACTACCGCCTGGTAGCTCTGTCCTCTAAGACCTATGGCAGCTCTACACCAGATGAGCATTTCACTCATTGGGGGGACAACAATGGGTATAGGGTCTGTTACCCTCACATTACCGATTTCACCATCTGTTAACCTCACTTGCTGTTGATACATCAGGACACGGATCTCTTTCTGCAGCGCCCTCCTCTGTCTCGGTCTGGCAGTGTCAGCGATCTGTTGGAGCAAGAACACAACCTCTCCCAAACAGTTACCAGTGCCTAGTACCATATAAGGGTTGCTGTCATCAGGGTTAGACTCCACTACAATAAGTCCCTGGTCCTTCAGCTCCACTCTCCCCACTTTTACAGTCACATTCTTAACCCCGAGCAGGTTAAGGGGGAGTCCATTTGATGCATATACAGACAAATTTGGAGCTGGCGGACGTAGATCGTCCATGGACCAGAACCTCTTATAGAGGACTTCAGGCATGATGGTTACCTGAGATCGTGTGTCCAGCAGGGCATGCGTCGGGATCCTGTCCACCACAATGGACAGGAAAGGTCTTCCTCCGACGAACCTGTTGTACCAGTCTGATGGGCCTGGTGAGCTTACTCCTGGGTGGCAGCCCTCGGATCCAGGGTTTTCTCGTTTAAAGGACAATTCAGGGCGATGTGTCCGGTCTTACAGCATCGGTAGCAGATTGGTTCCCTTGGTGGACGGCGTTGATCACTGGTCCTCGGCGAGGGTGGTGTTGGCCTCCTCCTCCTCCGCATCCAGGGGACATCCTCAGGGCTGTCGGCTAACAGGATCTTCCCTCCTTCCTCATGCTCCGTCCGCAGCTGCAGAGCACTCAGCACAGTGGTCAGGGTTTTGCTCAACTGACGCACCTCAGAGCGCAGACTGTCCAGTTCTTTAGGGGACATTGCTGGAACCTTAGCTTCAGCAGTCACTGGAGAAAAGGTGGGTGTTGCAGGCTCTGGGGTAGCCCCACCGTGGTAGCGTTGGATGGCATTTGCTTCCAGGGGCTGCAGTCCTTTTATAGCCATGTCCTTGAGATTGTCAAAGGTGGCATCTGGATGATCCAGGGACCACCAACGCACAGTCCTGCTCTCCTCTGGAGACCTCAGTCCCCGGACAAACTGGTCCTTCAGCATTCTGTTCTCATTCTCAAAGCTGGTCGGACTAACCTGGTTCAGAGCCCGCAGGGTCCCTTGTAGACGCCAGGCGTAGTCCCGAACATTGTCCTCTGGTTGTTGGGAGCAGCTGTAGAACCTCATCCGGAGGTCCGCCTCAGTAAGGTCCTCAAAGACAGTCTGTAGTTTTTGGAATATTGCGGACACTGACTCCTGGTCTGCGGCCAACCATGTTTCCACTTCCCACTCCGCAGCACCGGTCAGCTGTCCTAATACAACGGCGACTCTTTGTTTGCCGGTCATAGAGTACATGTCTAAGATACCACATATCTTCCGCTTGAATCCAGACAGGGTATCTGGTTTGCCGTTGTACTGGGGGAGCCACTTTGCTCCAGGAATGTACGGTAAAGTCATAGGAATCACAGGTGTTACAGGCGCTGCTGGTGGAGCGGCGGCTTCGGCCTGCTGATTATCGGGTGCGGGCCGTACTTCAGGAACGTTGATCGGTAGGTCGGCATTCTGCTGCTCGACGGACATCTTAGCGCCCCCCTAGTTAACCGTGGCCTACCTTCTGGTTTTTCTTCCGGTAGGCCGCAGCTACGCAGGTGACGGTTGTCTTCAGGACCTTGCGTCGCTTGCGTCCTACGTCAGAGCGTTCAGCGACGCTCCGTACAGGACCTGGCGCTTCCTGCTTTAACGTCAAGGCGTGGAGCGTGTCCGGGACTTTGCGCTCTTTTGCAGGTACGCCCCTTATTTTCCCGCGGTTACGCCCTTCTTCTCGCTCAACGGCCCAACAATGGCGGCTATCTTCACCACAACTTTACATACACAGTTCAAAATAAAGGCGCACAGTACCCGGTGGCAACGGGCAAAACACGGCGTCGTTGCAGCGGGCACGCAATCCTGTTCGTGACGCCAGTTAGAGAGATGTGGCACCCAGGGGAAGTGGGGATAACTCGGTACCCGGGCCTTTGGCCTTTAGGGATTTCGCGGTGGTCGGCTCCCGGGCTCGTACCCTGGGGTCTCTCCTAAAAAGGGGTTGATATTTGTAAAGTTTATAAAAGAAAGAGTTCGTGACGCCACCTGTGGTTCCTGGTGAGGATCACCAGCGCTGCGCAGTCCACTGAGGCTGATGATAGGGCAGCTTGATGGTATAGCTTCCCACAGGTAGAGCTGGGCCTCAGGGCAGTATAGGAACGGGGATGCAGGATATAGAGACTCCGCCGGGTCAGAGCAAGAACAGGGACAGACACGATAGTCACTTCAGTACCTTTTACTGGTATAATTTCAGGCACTCCCCGGAGCACTGTAGGGTGAAGGGTGTATGTCCGGATCCTCCCCAATGAGCAGGTTTTGGGCCTCCTGGTTCTTGCTGCTGCGTAATAAGTTCTGACCTGCCTGGAGCTAGGCCTAACTTTGTCTCTGTCCTGCGCTGGCTGACCTTGTGGTAGGGCCTTCTTTTGGAGTGCACGCTCCCGACTTACGGGGCCTATGTGTCTCCTGGCTCTGGTACGTATCAGCACTTTAGCGATCCTGGGACCTGTAGTTCTCCAGGGATTCCGGTTTCTCTTACTGGGTCGTGGAGATCCCGGCAAGCTTCGGACCCGGTGTCCGGTAACTGATTCTCCTTCGGGGTGAGCTAGTTAAGCTCCTCTGCCCCCTATGTACTAACTCTCTACTCCTTCGCCTTCGGCCTACTCGAGCCCTCAATAGGCCACTCACACTAACGGCAGCGTGCCGCGGTTCACCGATCTTATGGCGCCGGCACACGTACAGCTCACCTCACTGAGCTACACCGAGTCTGGACTCCACTCTGTATTCAGGCTTGCACCAACTGAACTCTCAGAAGAATTGCTGAGTCACTGAGCTCCACTGCAGACTGACCTGTTTCTATGTCTCGCTCTGCAGGAACTCATCAACAGACTAACGGCTGCCTGGCTCCACCTTCCCTTATATATCTCCCTAAGGAGCTCCCTCTGGTGGTCTGAGGTGGAAGGTGGAGATGTGTGAATGGTTATGGGGGCCTCTTGTGGAGGAATCCTTCAATACACCCTTCTGGGTCTGTGATGCCAAGCACAGCTGGGCTTCACAAATGCACCACAGCAAAGCATATTCTGTACAGACTTTGATCCAGCAGGGGGCAGCGTGAGATGCAATGTCTTGTGATACTGAGAGCTAACTGGATACCAGCAGAATTCGAGTACTGCTTTAGATATAACTGACGTATAAAGGTAGTCCCAGACTAGCTCATGCAATAGTATCAGTGCCTGTGTTGTGGTATAGAGGGGCGGATATATCATTGGTGCACTCACACAGGGGCCCAAGAGGTAAGGGACCCATTACCCGCTCCAAATCAGCAAGGAGCTTCTGTCATAGCAGAACTATTGGACTGCAAAGGATCCGTATACTGTTCTCGCACAGGGATCCTTGTCCGTCTGTGTCCGCCAGTGACGTTACTGATCTCTTTTTTTCTGTCTTTTAGCTAAAAAGTTGAGTCCAAAAAGAGCTACAGAGGAAGATGGAGAAATGGACCCAAGAGATAACTGCTGCTGCTGTTTTCTGAAACTGTGCGGAGCTGGAACGCCATTGGGAAGCATCTACCGGGGCCCTCCACAAAATGACATAGTCTAAGCCTCCCTGTCTGATATATCTGCCATTGACCGGGAAGATCCATGGTGCGATGACTTTTACACGTCTGCATCTCAGTTAAACTGACGCTTCAGTTACTGCAGATCGAACCTTGGTCTTTGCCATGACGGCATCTTATTGACATGCACTTTCCCCTGCACATTCACTCCCCATTTCTGTATATTCCCCCTTTGTATATTGTTAACGTCTAATACAAAGACGACAAAATCCTATTTTTATATTGCATCCCTCCCCCGACTACTAGGGTCCAGTTCATTGTCCGTGCAGGATATCAAGATATAGGAGATACTGATTTAGATGATTTCCCAGCTCTCCCTTTGTCATTCTTTACATCTTTCAGGAAGTAGTGTGAGGTCAGGATGTGGTTAGTGGATTTCCTATAAAAAATTGTAGATATGTTGACGACGTTTTATTTTTTTTCTTATTTCCTTCACTGTAAAATAGTGAGACTCTCATGAGACCTTTACATGGGGTTGAGTTTAGAGTCTCACCCCACCATTACTGTAGAGTCCAAGAGGTGGGAGAGTGGTGTCAGTGCTCAAACGGCCCTCACCCAGGAGAAAAATCCCCAAAAATTTAGATATACCGGTGGAAAGGTCTTTCACGTTGGCATGGCGGGTAGGGGTCAAAGGTGTGACTGCGGAAAAAAAGTAATCCAAACATGGTTTTGGTGTTCACAGTGGTAAAAGAGAGGGAGCGACATTTTGACTCCATATACAGTTATATGAAAAAGTTTGGGCACCCCTATTAATCTTAAGCTTAATGTGGTGTTAAAATTGGTGTTTTTGCAACAGCTATTTCAGTTTGATATATGTAATAACTGTTGGACACAGTAATGTTTCTGCCTTGAAATGAGGTTTATTGTACTAACAGAAAATGTGCAATCTGCATTCAAACAAAATTTGACAGGTGCATAAGTATGGGCACCTCACCAGAGAAGTGACATTAATATTTAGTAGATCCTCCTTTTGCAAAAATAACAGCCTCTAGTCGCTTCCTGTAGCTTTTAATGATTTCCTGGATCCTGGATGAAGGTATTTTTGACTATTCCTCTTTACAAAACAATTCCAGTTCAGTTAAGTTTGATGGTCGCCGAGCATGGACAGCCCTCTTCAAATGATCCCACAGATGTTCAATGATATTCAGGTCTGGGGACTGGGATGGCCTTTCCAGAACATTGTAATTGTTCCTCTGCATGAATGCCTGAGTAGATTTGGAGCGGTGTTTTGGATCATTGTCTTGCTGAATGATCCATCCCCTGCGTAACTTCAACTTTGTCACTGATTCTTGAACATTATTGTCAAGAATCTGCTTATACTGAGTGGAATCCATGCGTCCCTCAACTTTAACAAGATTCCCGGTGCCGGCATTGGCCACACAGCCCCAAAGCATGATGGAACCTCCACCAAATTTTACTGTGGGTAGCAAGTGTTTTTCTTGGAATGCTGTGTTTTTTTGACGCCATGCATAACGCCTTTTTGTATGACCAAACAACTCAATCTTGGTTTCATCAGTCCACAGGACCTTCTTCCAAAAAGAAATTGGCTTCTCCAAATGTGCTTTTGCATACCTCAGCCGACTCTGTTTGTGGCGTGCTTGCAGAAACGGCTTCTTTCGCATCACTCTCCCATACAGCTTCTCCTTGTGCAAAGTGCGTTGTTTAGTTGACTGATGCACAGTGACACCATCTGCAGCAAGTTGATGCTGCAGCTCTCTGGAGGTGGTCTGAGGATTGTCCTTGACTGATCTCACCATTCTTCTTCTCTGCCTTTCTGATGTTTTTCTTGGCCTGCCACTTCTGGCCTTAACAAGAACTGTCCCTGTGTTCTTCCATTTCCTTACTATGTTCCTCACAGTGGAAACTGACAGGTTAAATCTCTGAGACAGCTTTTTGTATCCTTCCCCTGAACAACTATGTTGAATAATCTTTGTTTTCAGATCATTTGACAGTTGTTTTGAGGAGCCCATGATGCCACTCTTCAAAGGAGATTCAAACAGGAGAACAACTTGCAAGTGGCCACTTTAAGTAGCTTTTCTCATGATTGCATACACCTGGCTATGAAGTTCAAAGCTCAATGAGGTTACAAAACCAAAAAAAGTGCTTTAGTAAGTCAGTAAAAAGTAGGTAGGAGTATTTAAAACAAGAAAATGATAAGGGTGCCCATACTTATGCACCTGTCAAATTTTGCTTGAATGCAGATTGCACATTTTCTGTTAGTACAATAAACCTCCTTTCAAGGCAGAAACATTACCGTGTCCAACAGTTATTACATAGATCAAACTGAAATAGCTGATGCAAAAACACCAATTTTTATAAAACATTAAGCTTAAGATTAATAGGGGTGCCCAAACTTTTTCATGTAACTGTATGTAATCGTTTCAGGTTTCGGAAGTAGAACCGCCACATTGTACTGTACTGGACCTAATAAATCACCCGCACCATTAGAGGTGAAATCGGAAAGAGAATTATTTGCACTTCACCAAATCTTAGCAAAAAAAAAAGGAAAAAAAAAATTTAATTTTGCACAATTTCGATACCTAACATATAATCTAAAAAACGACCATAAAACTGATTTGAAAACGTTTTTCATTATTCAGATGGATGTAATTGGACACACTCCTAACAGCTTAATCGAGCTGCTATTTCCTTTTTCCATGTGAGAGAATTGTACGATAGTGTTATCATCATCACTATTATTATCGCCCTCTTTTATTGTGCTGTTTTCACTCTGATTTAATGAATCATGTGATCTATAACAAGTCTATAATAAAATATTACAGATCAGTAATACTCGTCTGTCACATTTTGAGGCAGTTTTTGGCTGATATGATATCAAATATATCAATATTACATGAGACCCAAAAGTTGTGAAGTTTGTGCTCGTTTGCCCATAAGGACGTGTTATGTGCCAGGTTCGTAGAAGGAAAAAAATGTCCCCTAATTCGGAAATAAAAACTTTCAGGGCTGCGTCAAAACAAGTGTAAGTTCGGCCTTAAAGGGAACCTATCACCCATAATTCATTAATAGGTATTTTGCCGTTGTTGCCCACTCCTCTCATCCTGAGACCAGGGTGTGAACACTTATTTTTTTTCCATCCTTTCTCAGCAGTTTCCTGTAGATTTCATTGTGTCGTGACTGCAGCTCCGGAAACCTCTCAGGATTTATGTAACAATTATTTGGGGTGATGTAATTTCTAGCTTATTTATATTTCCTATTTCATCTCCACGCCCCGTCTGCAGTCCTTGTCATCCATAAAAGCCTGCCATGTAAAAAAGAAAAAAAAAAAACAACCTTAAAATGTTCAAAATGTATGTACCCCCCTCAATGATGCAAATGATCAAAGCACGCTATGTGCAGACACTGAAGAAGCAGGAAATGATGGGAGATTTCAGCTCTGTAGCCTGCAGAATTTTTTAGTTTCAATTAAAAATGGCTCTGTGGTTGGCTTATTATAAGCGAGGACTGTTCTGTATGTAATAATTTGTAAAAATCCCCTTCAGACAGCAATGACAGATCGCAGATAAACTGTAAGCAAATACCAGATCCGGACCATTCAGAGCTGCATTCCCAATTCTGCTGGAATAAACTGTATTTTGGTTCTACCTATTGTCATTGATGTGACCTACAAGGTGTAAGTTCCTAATAAGCAATGGCCGCTTTTTGCCTAACCACTGACCTTGTTGTTTTGGTGCCCACCTCTGCACTGCCCAGATCCCATCTAAACCTGCACTAACTCTGCAGCTAACAGGTCCCACAACTGTCACATACATGTTCATATACATATAATAAGCAGAGTATAATACGTTAAGCATAAGGAGGGAAAAGGCGCATGACCGGTCCGGTCACCCCCTTACATTGGGGTAGGGCAGGCCTGCGCAATATACGGCCCGTTAAAGGGTTCGCTGAGACCCACAGAGCTGTCCAGGAGACATCGCTCCCCTCTGGGACTGGGGCAGAGGAGCGCCGTTAACCCCGCCCCGGATGTGCAGCACTGTGATGAGGTCAGCATGCCTGCTGACATCATCACACTGGTGCCGCAAACACAGTGGACAAGCCGGCCACCGACCAACGCTCCATGGAGGAACTGAAGATGAAATGTATAATCAGTTTAGATGAGGGGGCCGGGGGTGGGGAGGATTGGGGTTACTGCCAAGGCACATTATGGGGGGAGGAGTAATTGTAAAAGGGGACACAGAATAGTGAGGGGCAGTGGCGTGGGAGGACATAATGCAGAGGGACATTGTGGGGGAATATTATGGACAGACTCCGTGTCGGGGGAGAGTAAATTATGAAGTAGGGCACTGTGTGTGTGGGGGGGATTTTATGGAGAGGCTCAGTGTCAGGGGTATATCATGGAGTGGGGCACTGTGTGGAGTGGGGATGTTATGAAGAGGCTCAATGTGGGGGGCATATAATAGAGAGTTGCACTGTGTGGGTGGGGGGATATTATGGAGAGGGGCACTATGGAGGGAGGGGGATATTATGGAGAGGCTCAATGTGGGGGATATTGTGGAGAGTGGCACTATAGGGGCATATTATGGAGAGGTTCAGTGTGGGGGAATTATGATGGAAAGGAACAATGTTGGTGGGACACTACAGAGATGGGCAGGGTGGGGGGGCAGTATGGATTGGGGCAGTGTGGAGGAACAGTAATGAGAGGGATAATGTGGGGGAGAAGTATGTAGAGAGGCAGTGTGGGGGGAATATTATGGAGAAGAGCTCTGTGTGGTGACATTATAGAGAGGGTTATATTATGAAGAGGTGAAATAATGTCGTTTTTTTTAATTTCAAGAATAATAATACATATTAGCGATCATTTTCAACGTTTCGATCCAAGCCAGGACCTTTCTCAAGAGTTGCTAAAACAAGATATATATAATTAGTTCATCAGACATGGTTGACAGAAAAACTAAGACTATGGGGGTGTGGCGCCCTGCTGAGCACTGGTGCCACAGAACCCAGAAGGGTGCATGGATGGACTTCTCCACAAGAGGCCCTCACTACATTCACACACTTCCACCCTTCCACTTCATACCAGCAGAGTGAGCCCCTTAGGGACGTATATATAGGGAAGGTGGAGCCAGGCAGCTGAGTTGGTCTTCAGTTTAGAGTTCAGACAGAGAGGAAGTCTGAGAGAGTGCTGACGCTCAGAGAGCAGCGAAGAGGCAGCACGCTGGCTGCTGTGCTTAGGCGAGCCAAGGCCTACAGCACGTGTGAAAGCCTAGTGAAGGCCCCGAGTGTGGCCAAAGGTGAGAGGAGAAGGAAGAAGTAGCAAGGGGGCAGAGGAGCATACCAGGCTCACCCCGAGATATATACCGGACACCGGGTCCGCGCCTACAGGGTCCCTTAATACCCAGTAGGGACCACCGGAATCCCTGGAGGACTACAGGTCCCAGGTTTACCAAACGCTGACTACAGTACCAGAGCTAGGAGTCACGGAGGTCCCAGCGACCAGGGAGAGTGATCTCCAGGAGAAGGCCCTATCACCAGGTCAGCAGGTGCAAGAGAGGGACAGTAACCAAGCTAGGCCTAGCTCCAGGCAGGTCAGAATCTTAGCGAGTAAAGCCACGGATCAGGAGGCCCTATACCCGCTCACTGGGGAGAGTCCAAAAGTGCTCCCTTCATCCGGAGTACCCTGGACCGTGCCTGAATCATCACCAGTAAAGGTACTGAAGCTTATCCCCGTGTGAGTGTTCGTCTTTCCTCCAGGACCGTCCTGCCTTCTCTCCCCAGCACCACCATCCATTACATCCCACGCTGCCCTGAGGCATGCTCCACCTGTGGGGAGCCATTCCATCACAAGCTGCCCTACCATCTGCTTCAGAGGACTGCTCCGCAGCGGCGGCCCCCCTTTAGCCGCATTCCACAGGTGGCGTCACGAACTTTCCAAATTTCCAATAAATAATCCCCCTTTTCATTGACCGCCCTGGGTCACGGACCAGGCCAGCAACCTTGATATCCCCCATACCGGCATCCATAGGCCCGGCTGCCGAGTACCCCACGGCCCAGGGGGTGCGTCAAAACTTGGCGTCACGAACAGGATTCCGTTCCCGTTGCCATCGGGTACTGGGCGCCTTAAAAGACTGTAGTACTCACTGTGGTGAAGGTTTCCCGCCATTCCCGAGATTTCCCGCCATTGTCCGCCATTTTCCTGTCGCCGAGCGGGAAGAAGAGGGGCGTCACCGTGGGAACACGAGAGGCGTAACCGCTGGAAGCGCGCGAAGCCTAGGACACGCCCCACCCCTGACGTCGAACAAGGAAACGTCAGGTCCTGGAAGGAGTCCAGAGGACGCTCTGACGTCAGACTGGAGCGACGCAAGGTCCTGGAAGAAGACCATCGCCCGCGGAGCTGCGGCCTACCTGATAAGAAGTGAAGAAGGTAGGCTCCGGTTCACTAGGGGGGCGCGACCATGGCTGATGACCAGCAAGCCAGCATTCTCTTGATGAGCTTCAAGAGGTAGTCAGCGGAAATGGTCTTCCAACAATCTTGAAGGCGTTCCCAGAGATGCTTAGCACTTGTTGGCCCTTTTGCCTTCACTCTGCGTCCAGCTCACCCCAAACCATCTCGATTGAGTTCAGGTCTAGTGACTGTGGAGGCCAGGTCATCTGGCGTAGCCCCCCATCACTCTCCTGCTTAGTCAAATAGCCCTTACACAGCCTGGAGGTGTTTGGGGTCATTGTACTGTTGAAAAATAAATGATGGTCCAACTAAACGCAAACCGGATGGAATAGCATGACCCTGCAAGATGCTGTGGTAGCCATGCTGGTTCAGTATGCCTTCAATTTTGAATAAATCCCCAACAGTGTCACCAGCAAAGCACCCCCCACACCATCACACCTCCTCCTCCATGCTTCACGGTGGGAACTAGGCATGTAGAGTCCATCCGTTCACCTTTTCTGCATCGCACAAAGACACGGTGGTTGGAACCAAAGATCTCAAATTTGGACTCATCAGACCAAAGCACAGATTTTCACTGGTCTAAAGTCCATTCCTTGTGTTCTTTAGCCCAAACAAGTCTCTTCTGCTTGTTGCCTGTCCTTAGCAGTGGTTTCCTAGCAGCTATTTTACCATGAAGTCCTGCTGCACAAAGTCTCCTCTTAACAGTTGTTGTAGAGATGTGTCTGCTGCTAGAACTCTGTGTGGCATTGACCTGGTCTCTAATCTGAGCTGCTGTTAACCTGCAATTTCTGAGGCTGGTGACTCGTATAAACTTATCCTCAGAAGCAGAGGTGACTCTTGGTCTTCCTTTCCTCGGGCGTTCCTCATGTGAGCCAGTTTCTTTGTAGCGCTTGATGGTTTTTGCAACTGCACTTGGGGATACTTTCAAAGTTTTCTCAATTTTTCGCACTGACTGGACTTCAGTTCTTAAAGTAATGATGGCCACTCGTTTTTCTTTACTTAGCTGCTTTTTTCTTGCCATAATACAAATTCTGACAGTCTATTCCAGGGGTCCTCAAACTTTTTAAACAGGGGGCCAGTTTACGGTCCCTCAGACCATTGGAGGGCCGGAATACAGTTTTTTAAAAAAAACTATGAACAAATTCCTATGCACACTGCACATATCTTATTTTGTAGTAAAAAAAACAATACAGGAACAAATGCAATATTTAAAATGAAGAACAAGTAAAGTTAAATCAACAGGTATTTCAATAGGTAGGTAACTGTACCCAATAGGCAGCATAGGTCCTCAATAGGCAGGTAAATGTCCCCAATAGGCAGCATAGGTCCTCAATAGGCAGCATAGGCCCCAATAGGCAGGTAAATATCCCCAATAGGCAGCATAGGTCCCCAATAGGCAGGTAAATGTACCCAATAGGCAGCATAGGTCCCCAATAGGCAGGTAAATGTTCCCAATAGGCAGCATAGGTCCCCAATAGGCAGGTAAATGTTCCCAATAGGCAGGTAAATGTCCCCAATAGGCAGCATAGGTCCTCAATAGGCAGGCTGTTTCCCCCTTATAATGCCCTATGCAGGCTGTTCCCCCCTTATTATGCCCCATGCAGGATTTCTCTTTCTCCCACCATATAATGCCCCGTGCAAGATATCACTCCCCTGTCTTTATAATGCCCCATTCAGGATGTCACCCCCCATATAATGCCCCATTCAGGATGCCACCCCCCCATATAATGACACATGCAGGATATCACTCCCCTGTCTTTATAATGCCACATGCAGCACGTCACCCCCCCCCCATATAATGCCCCATGCTGGATGTCACCCCCCATATAATGCCCAATGCAGCATGTCACCCCCCCATATAATGCCCCATTCAGGATGTCACCCCCCCCCATATTATAATGACCCATGCAGGATATCGCTCCCCTGTCTTTATAATGCCCCATTCAGGATGTCACCCCCCCATATAATGCCCCATGCTGGATGTCACCCCCCATATAATGCCCCATGTAGCATGTCACCCCCCATATAATGCCCCATTCAGGATGTCACCCTCCCCCCCCATATAATGCCCCATTCAGGATGTCACCCCCCCCCCCCATATAATGCCACATGCAGGATGTCACCCCTAATATTATGTCCCATGCCTCCATACATAAAAAAAAAAAAAAAATCCAATACTCACCTCCCTCCTTGCCTGCTGCCGCTGCTCTACTCGGGTCCGGACTCCAGCGTCTCCGGCGTTGTCCCTCTCTGCGCTCCCTGTGACGGCTCAGGGGAAGGCGAGGTGAAAAGACGTCACCGCACCCTCTGACCTGAGACGTCACAGGGAGCGCAGACCAGGAAGACATCGGCTCTGCGGAGGCACGGGGAGAGGTAAGTATCGGGCTGCCGGGGCCCTGAGCAAGCAGGGGGAAGGGCGGGCGCTGACACCGCTCTCCTCTGCCCACAGCTCGGCGGGCCGGATAAAAGTCCTCCGCGGGCCGCATGTGGCCCGCGGGCCGTAGTTTGAGGACCCCTGGTCTATTCAGTAGGACTATCAGCTGTGTAACCACCTGACTTCTGCACAACACAACTGATGGTCCCAACCCCATTTATAAGGCAAGAAATCCCACTTATTAAACCTGACAGGGCACACCTGTGAAGTGAAAACCATTTCCGGTGACTACCTCTAGAAGCTCATCAAGAGAATGCCAAGAGTGTGCAAAGCAGTCATCAAAGCAAAAGGTGGCTACTGTGAAGAACCTAGAATATAAGACATATTTTCAGTTGTTTCACACTTTTTTGTTAAGTATATAATTCCACATGTGTTAATTCATAGTTTTGATGTCTTCAGTGTGAATGTACAATTTCCATAGTCATGAAAATACAAAAAAAATCTTTAAATGAGAAGGTGTGTCCAAACTTTTGGTCTGTACTGTATAAGGATTATGGATTTCGAGCATCTTCCTCCATTCCTTTAGAGTCTGGTTAGTTCACTCAAAAGATCATAAGACTTTTAATCCGAGGGTTCAGATATTATTAGATATTATTCTGGTGTGACTTTTTTATGCACCTGCATTAAGTGAGGTTTTGAGACAAAGCCTTAAACTGGAGTCCTCCCTCCGCGCAGATCTAATCAACCTTTTATGACTCAACCTTCATCCCCAAAATTTAGATGTCATTCCTGTTAGTCTTCATGGGATAATCTAGTGGATTAACAAGGAGGTGAGCTAAACACACCTTCTCGAACCTGTTTTCCAACTTGATGTATTGCTTAATATGCTAAACACACCTTCTCGAACCTGTTTTCCAACTTGATGTATTGCTTAATATGCAGTGTAGAAAAGGACACTGCCTTTTCTACACTGCTTTGGGATACCGCCTGAATCCCCTTTAAAACAGGATTCAGACAAACCCGAACCCCCAACTTTGACGACATAGACTTTTATGACACGAACAAAGTTCAAATGAACAGACCGACAGTTTCAGAATAAAAAAAATAGTTAATTTCCATTGTTGGAAATCCTACAGGCCAGATCTTTCTCTCCCCCAATGTCAACTGTCGGTTGATCCTGCCAATATTATTGGGTTGTGCCAGCTTTAGTCTCATATTTATGGGAACCTTTAATGCTACTGCTCGATGGGTTGCATAGTACAAGGTTTGTTTGACTACGGTATGTTTTCCTTTAGCTGCTCTATATCTCGCCATATATTAGACCAAAGAATACAAGACTGGACTTTTCTGAATTACCCACTCCATAGACTACTTAATTCTTCTCCATCTTAAGAGTAGCACTGGGGACAGTTCCGGATTGAAACTTTCTGCTTCTTTATGGAGCTTTTGAGGGTCGCTTTGTCTCCTGAGATAAATAGAGTGACCACAGTTTTTCTTGGGTAGAAAATAAATCAGCGTCCATGTTTTAGGTTTCCCTGTGATAAGCTTTACAAGTTCTTGGATCTGGTCAAAGCATTTTTTTATCGTAGTCTGTAGCATCTTCCCTAAATGTTAGGTGGTTGTTCAAATCATCTTACATGGAGAGATCTAACTGGTGATGGCACGTTACAATAGTGGTGTAAATATAAAGTTCCTGATCTTGGAAGCTAGACAATGTTGGGCTTGATTTTGTTCCAAAACCTGTCAAAGGGAACCTGTCACTCGAATCATACTGCCCTCACCATGGGCGGCAAGAATCGGAGCCTGACTGCATCATTGCTTCGACATTTCAAAGAAAACATAGTTTACAAAGACAGGCGAGGACTAGATAAATGGAGTGAAGTGATAAGTCTGACGATGTCTCCCGCCGGCTTCTCCCTGGACCTCTCTAGTTGACTTGACAAGTCTCGGCCATGCTATGCATCTTGACGTTGGTGAGGAAGAGCATTTGCAGTGGCGGGAAATGGTGGTAGTTGTCAGTATCGATGGTATTGGTGCTAGTTACTCAGCATAAATTGCCAGGGGCTAGTTTCCATATTTCATTTAGGTTCTGGACAGATGTTTCTAAGAAGCTATTATTCGCGAGGCTCTTTGGTTAGAGACTGAGTATTTTAGGAAAGAACGTTAGATGTCCAGTTTCATAACCACTGTTAATGAAATGGCTCCGAGACGCAGAGGAGATCTGTTCTGTTCTTCATTTTTTGAGACATCTTGGTTTAGCGTTGTCTTTGTCTCTCCTTTTTTTTTGGAGCCATATTAATAGGGAAACTTGTCTCCACATTCCGGCCAAAGTAGGGGATTGCAGAAGGAGGATGAACGGTATCAAATGAACCTGGTTGGTTTCGCATCCATAGTCTTAAGTCGGACTGTTGTGGTCAAGGTATGTGGATGTCCTGGAATAGAGTCGTAAAAGCAAAATTGGCCTATGCTTTTTTCTCCAAGCCTTGGAATTGGAAGAGAGACTAGAAGTGATGTCTTTTTTTTTGGGGGGGGGGGGGGGGGGGGTCGGAGTTCAGTATAGGGGAACACAGACTACTAGTTTGCTATTGATGGCTAATATGAGATGAAGTGGTGGAGTAAAAGACAGACTTGTCCCCTGGGAGTTCGGTGGTTGACAAACTGCTTCACATCCGGTGATCATTTTTCTGATGTGTTAACTGTTTTAATAGTTGAATCCCATGTAGTCGATCATAGTTCTAGAAAATAATTCACAACTTATATTGAGAGTTATTTGACAAAATTAGGAGGGCTGTATTTGGTAAGGGTTAAAAATGTCTCTGCAGTCTATGTAGGTGGATTTTGCTGCTGCTTTCACATGGGGAGTGATGTAAATATTTGCTTTACTAATACCCTCCCTTCATTTTATTACTTCTGTGATCGAGATTGAAGGGCAATCCTGCTTGATGAGCACTTCCCATTTTAAAGGTCATCAGCTCTATCTGCAGCCACAGATCGATACTGCTGGACGTGACCACAACATCTGTCTGAAAAAGATGATATTGTAACCGTATAACAATAAGCCCAATGGTATAGATGGACGACACACCTAACCTATACAATGACAGATCATACCTATATAATATAGTGGTTATATTCTTGTACATACGGGCAGTATTATAGTAGTTATATCCTTGTACACAGGGGGCAGTATTATAGTAGTTATATCCTTGTACACAGGGGGCAGTATTATAGTAGTTATATTCTTATACATAGGGGCAGTATTATAGTAGTTATATCCTTGTACACAGGGGGCAGTATTATAGTAGTTATATTCTTATACATAGGGGCAGTATTATAGTAGTTATATCCTTGTACACAGGGGGCAGTATTATAGTAGTTATATTCTTGTACATAGGAGCAGTATTATAGTAGTTATATCCTTGTACACAGGGGGCAGTATTATAGTAGTTATATTCTTGTACATAGGAGCAGTATTATAGTAGTTATATTCTTGTACATAGGAGGCAGTATTATAGTAGTTATATTTTTGTACATAGGGGGCAGTATTATAGTGGTTATATTCTTGTACATAGGAGCAGTATTATAGTAGTTATATCCTTGTACACAGGGGGCAGTATTATAGTAGTTATATTCTTGTACATAGGAGCAGTATTATAGTAGTTATATTCTTGTACATAGGGGGCAGTATTATAGTAGTTATATTCTTGTACATAGGAGCAGTATTATAGTAGTTATATTCTTGTACATAGGAGCAGTATTATAGTAGTTATATTCTTGTACATAGGAGCAGTATTATAGTAGTTATATTCTTGTACATAGGAGCAGTATTATAGTAGTTATATTCTTGTACATAGGGGCAGTATTATAGTAGTTATATTCTTGTACATAGGAGCAGTATTATAGTAGTTATATTCTTGTTCATAGGAGCAGTATTATAGTAGTTATATTCTTGTACATAGGGGCAGTATTATAGTAGTTATATTCTTGTACATAGGAGCAGTATTATAGTAGTTATATTCTTGTACATAGGAGCAGTATTATAGTAGTTATATTCCTGTACATAGGGGCAGTATTATAGTAGTTATATTCTTGTACATAGGGGCAGTATTATAGTAGTTATATTCTTGTACATAGGAGCAGTATTATAGTAGTTATATTCTTGTACATAGGAGCAGTATTATAGTAGTTATATTCCTGTACATAGGGGCAGTATTATAGTAGTTATATTCTTGTACATAGGGGCAGTATTATAGTAGTTATATTCTTGTACATAGGAGCAGTATTATAGTAGTTATATTCTTGTACATAGGGGGCAGTATTATAGTAGTTATATTCTTGTACATAGGGGCAGTATTATAGTAGTTATATTCTTGTACATAGGGGCAGTATTATAGTAGTTATATTCTTGTTCATAGGAGCAGTATTATAGTAGTTATATTCTTGTACATAGGGGCAGTATTATAGTAGTTATATTCTTGTACATAGGGGCAGTATTATAGTAGTTATATTCTTGTTCATAGGAGCAGTATTATAGTAGTTATATTCTTGTACATAGGTGCAGTATTATAGTAGTTATATTCTTGTACATAGGAGCAGTATTATAGTAGTTATATTCTTGTACATAGGGGCAGTATTATAGTAGTTATATTCTTGTACATAGGGGCAGTATTATAGTAGTTATATTCTTGTTCATAGGAGCAGTATTATAGTAGTTATATTCTTGTACATAGGAGCAGTATTATAGTAGTTATATTCTTGTACATAGGGGCAGTATTATAGTAGTTATATTCTTGTACATAGGAGCAGTATTATAGTAATTATATTCTTGTACATAGGGGGCAGTATTATAGTAGTTATATTCTTGCACATAGGGGGCCGTATTATAGTAGTTATATTCTTGTACATAGGGGCAGTATTATAGTAGTTATATTCTTGTTCATAGGAGCAGTATTATAGTAGTTATATTCTTGTACATAGGGGCAGTATTATAGTAGTTATATTCTTGTACATAGGAGCAGTATTATAGTAGTTATATTCTTGTACATAGGAGCAGTATTATAGTAGTTATATTCCTGTACATAGGGGCAGTATTATAGTAGTTATATTCTTGTACATAGGGGCAGTATTATAGTAGTTATATTCTTGTACATAGGAGCAGTATTATAGTAGTTATATTCTTGTACATAGGGGGCAGTATTATAGTAGTTATATTCTTGTACATAGGGGCAGTATTATAGTAGGTATGTTCTTGTACATAGGGGCAGTATTATAGTAGTTATATTCTTGTTCATAGGAGCAGTATTATAGTAGTTATATTCTTGTACATAGGGGCAGTATTATAGTAGTTATATTCTTGTACATAGGAGCAGTATTATAGTAGTTATATTCTTGTACATAGGGGGCAGTATTATAGTAGTTATATTCTTGTACATAGGGGGCAGTATTATAGTAGTTATATTCTTGTACATAGGAGCAGTATTATAGTAGTTATATTCTTGTCCATAGGGGGCAGTATTATAGTAGTTATATTCTTGTACATAGGAGCTGTATTATAGTAGTTATATTCTTGTACATAGGAGCTGTATTATAGTAGTTATATTCTTGTCCATAGGGGGCAGTATTATAGTAGTTATATTCTTGTACATAGGGAGCAGTATTATAGTAGTTATATTCTTGTACATAGGGGCAGTATTATAGTAGTTATATTCTTGTACATAGGGAGCAGTATTATAGTAGTCATATTCTTGTACATAGGAGCAGCATTATAGTAGTTATATTCTTGTAAATAAGGGCAGTATTATAGTAGTTATAATCTTGTACATAGGGAGCAGTATTATAGTAGTTATATTCTTATACATAGGGAGCAGTATTATAGTAGCTATATTCTTGTATATAGGAGCAGTATTCTAGTAGTTATATTCTTGTACATAGGGGGCAGTATTATAGTAGTTATATTCTTCTACATAGGGGGCAGTATTATAGTAGTTATATTCTTGTACATTGGAGCAGTATTATAGTAGTTATATTATAGTACATATGTGGCAGTATTATAGTAGTTATATTCTTGTACATAGGAGCAGTATTATAGTAGTTATATTATTGTACATAGGGGGCAGTATTATAGTAGTTATATTCTTGTACATAGGAGCAGTATTATAGTAGTTATATTCTTGTACATAGGGGCAGTATTATAGTAGTTATATGCTTGTACATAAGGAGCAGTATTATAGTAGTTATATTCTTATACATAGGAGCAGTATTATAGTAGTTATATTCTTGTACATAGGAGCAGTATTATAGTAGTTATATTCTTGTACATAGGGGGCAGTATTATAGTAGTTATATTCTTATACATAGGGGGCAGTATTATAGTAGTTATATTCTTATACACAGGGGGCAGTATTATAGTAGTTATATTCTTGTACATAGGGGCAGTATTATAGTAATTATATTCTTGTACATAGGGAGCAGTATTATAGTAGTCATATTCTTGTACATAGGAGCAGCATTATAGTAGTTATATTCTTGTACATAAGGGAAGTATTATAGTAGTTATATTCTTGTACATAGGGAGCATTATTATAGTAGTTATATTCTTATACATAGGGAGCAGTATTATAGTAGCTATATTCTTGTATATAGGAGCAGTATTCTAGTAGTTATATTCTTGTACATAGGGGGCAGTATTATAGTAGTTATATTCTTCTACATAGGGGGCAGTATTATAGTAGTTATATTCTTGTACATTGGAGCAGTATTATAGTAGTTATATTATAGTACATATGTGGCAGTATTATAGTAGTTATATTCTTGTACATAGGAGCAGTATTATAGTAGTTATATTATTGTACATAGGGGGCAGTATTATAGTAGTTATATTCTTGTACATAGGAGCAGTATTATAGTAGTTATATTCTTGTACATAGGGGCAGTATTATAGTAGTTATATGCTTGTACATAAGGAGCAGTATTATAGTAGTTATATTCTTATACATAGGAGCAGTATTATAGTAGTTATATTCTTGTACATAGGAGCAGTATTATAGTAGTTATATTCTTGTACATAGGGGGCAGTATTATAGTAGTTATATTCTTATACATAGGGGGCAGTATTATAGTAGTTATATTCTTATACACAGGGGGCAGTATTATAGTAGTTATATTCTTGTACATAGGGGCAGTATTATAGTAATTATATTCTTGTACATAGGGAGCAGTATTATAGTATTTATATTCTTGTACATAGGGGCAGTATTATAGTAGTTATATTCTTGTACATAGGGGCAGTATTATAGTAGTTATATTCCTGTACTTAGGAGCAGTATTATAGTAGTTATATTCTTGTACATAGGGGCAGTATTATAGTAGTTATATTCTTGTAAACAGGAGCAGTATTATAGTAGTTATATTCTTGTACATAGAGGGCAGTATTATAGTAGTTATATTCTTGTACATAGGGGCAGTATTATAGTAGTTATATTCTTGTACATAGGAGCAGTATTATAGTAGTTATATTCTTGTACATAGGGGCAGTATTATAGTAGTTATATTCTTGTACATAGGAGCAGTGTTATAGTAGTTATATTCTTGTCCATAGGGGGCAGTATTATAGTAGTTATATTCTTGTACATAGGAGCTGTATTATAGTAGTTATATTCTTGTGCATAGGAGCTGTATTATAGTAGTTATATTCTTGTCCATAGGGGGCAGTATTATAGTAGTTATATTCTTGTACATAGGGAGCAGTATTATAGTAGTTATATTCTTGTACATAGGGGCAGTATTATAGTAGTTATATTCTTGTACATAGGGAGCAGCATTATAGTAGTTATATTCTTGTACATAGGAGCAGTATTATAGTAGTTATATTCTTGTACATAGGGAGCAGTATTATAGTAGTTATATTCTTGTACATAGGGAGCAGTATTATAGTAGTTATATTCTTGTATATAGGAGCAGTTTTATAGTAGTTATATTCTTCTACATAGGGGGCAGTATTATAGTAGTTATATTCTTCTACATAGGGGGCAGTATTATAGTAGTTATATTCTTGTACATAGGAGCAGTATTATAGTAGTTATATTATTGTACATATGTGGCAGTATTATAGTAGTTATGTTCTTGTACATAGGAGCAGTATAATAGTAGTTATATTATTGTACATAGGGGGCAGTATTATAGTAGTTATATTCTTGTACATAGGAGCAGTACTATAGTAGTTATATTCTTGTACATAGGGGCAGTATTATAGTAGTTATATGCTTGTACATAGGGAGCAGTATTATAGTAGTTATATTCTTATACATAGGAGCAGTATTATAGTAGTTATATTCTTGTACATAGGAGCAGTATTATAGTAGTTATATTCTTGTACATAGGGGCAGTATTATAGTAGTTATATTCTTGTACATAGGAGCAGTATTATAGTAGTTATATTCTTGTACATAGGGGCAGTATTATAGTAGTTATATTCTTGTACATAGGGGCAGTATTATAGTAGTTATATTCCTGTACTTAGGAGCAGTATTATAGTAGTTATATTCTTGCACATAGGGGCAGTATTATAGTAGTTATATTCTTGTACATAGGGGGCAGTATTATAGTAGTTATATTCTTGTTCATAGGGGGCTGTATTATAGTAGTTATATTCTTGCACTTAGGAGCAGTATTATAGTAGTTATATTCTTGTACATAGGGGGCAGTATTATAGTAGTTATATTCTTATACATAGGGGGCAGTATTATAGTAGTTATATTCTTATACATAGGCGGCAGTATTATAGTAGTTATATTCTTGTACATAGGGGCAGTATTATAGTAGTTATATTCTTGTACATAGGGGCAGTATTATAGTAGTTATATTCTTGTACATAGGGGCAGTATTATAGTAGTTATATTCTTGTACATAGGGGCAGTATTATAGTAGTTATATTCCTGTACTTAGGAGCAGTATTATAGTAGTTATATTCTTGTACATAGGGGCAGTATTATAGTAGTTATATTCTTGTACACAGGAGCAGTATTATAGTAGTTATATTCTTGTACATAGGGGGCAGTATTATAGTAGTTATATTCTTGTACATAGGGGGCAGTATTATAGTAGTTATATTCTTGTACATAGGGGCAGTATTATAGTAGTCATATTCTTATACATAGGGGGCAGTATTATAGTAGTTATATTCTTGTACATTGGGGGCAGTATTATAGTAGTTATATTCTTATACATAGGGGGCAGTATTATAGTAGTTATTTTCTTGTACATAGGGGCAGTATTATAGTAGTTATATTCTTGTACATAGGGAGCAGTATTATAGCAGTTATATTCTTGTACATAGGGGCAGTATTATAGTAGTTATATTCTTTTACATAGGGGCAGTATTATAGTAGTTATATTCTTATACATAGGAGCAGTATTATAGTAGTTATATTCTTGTACATAGGGGCAGTATTATAGTCGTTATATTCTTGTACATAGGAGCAGTATTATAGTAGTTATATTCTTGTACATAGGGGGCAGTATTATAGTAGTTATATTCTTATACATAGGAGCAGTATTATAGTAGTTATATTCTTGTACATAGGGGCAGTATTATAGTAGTTATATTCTTGTAAATAGGAGTAGTATTATAGTAGTTATATTCTTGTACATAGGGGCAGTATTATAGTAGTTATATTCTTGTACATAGGGGCAGTATTATAGTAGTTATATTCCTGTACTTAGGAGCAGTATTATAGTAGTTATATTCTTGTACATAGGGGCAGTATTATAGTAGTTATATTCTTGTAAACAGGAGCAGTATTATAGTAGTTATATTCTTGTACATAGGGGGCAGTATTATAGTAGTTATATTCTTGTACATAGGGGCAGTATTATAGTAGTTATATTCTTGTACATAGGAGCAGTATTATAGTAGTTATATTCTTGTACATAGGGGTAGTATTATAGTAGTTATATTCTTGTTCATAGGAGCAGTATTATAGTAGTTATATTCTTGTCCATAGGGGGCAGTATTATAGTAGTTATATTCTTGTACATAGGAGCTGTATTATAGTAGTTATATTCTTGTGCATAGGAGCTGTATTATAGTAGTTATATTCTTGTCTATAGGGGGCAGTATTATAGTCGTTATATTCTTGTACATAGGGAGCAGTATTATAGTAGTTATATTTTGGTACATAGGGGCAGTATTATAGTAGTTATATTCTTGTACATAGGGAGCAGCATTATAGTAGTTATATTCTTGTACATAGGAGCAGTATTATAGTAGTTATATTCTTGTACATAGGGAGCAGTATTATAGTAGTTATATTCTTGTACATAGGGAGCAGTATTATAGTAGTTATATTCTTGTATATAGGAGCAGTATTATAGTAGTTATATTCTTCTACATAGGGGGCAGTATTATAGTAGTTATATTCTTCTACATAGGGGGCAGTATTATAGTAGTTATATTCTTGTACATAGGAGCAGTATTATAGTAGTTATATTATTGTACATATGTGGCAGTATTATAGTAGTTATATTCTTGTACATAGGAGCAGTATAATAGTAGTTATATTATTGTACATAGGGGGCAGTATTATAGTAGTTATATTCTTGTACATAGGAGCAGTACTATAGTAGTTATATTCTTGTACATAGGGGCAGTATTATAGTAGTTATATGCTTGTACATAGGGAGCAGTATTATAGTAGTTATATTCTTATACATAGGAGCAGTATTATAGTAGTTATATTCTTGTACATAGGAGCAGTATTATAGTAGTTATATTCTTGTACATAGGGGCAGTATTATAGTAGTTATATTCTTGTACATAGGGGCAGTATTATAGTAGTTATATTCTTGTACATAGGGGCAGTATTATAGTAGTTATATTCCTGTACTTAGGAGCAGTATTATAGTAGTTATATTCTTGCACATAGGGGCAGTATTATAGTAGTTATATTCTTGTACATAGGGGGCAGTATTATAGTAGTTATATTCTTGTTCATAGGGGGCTGTATTATAGTAGTTATATTCTTGCACATAGGAGCAGTATTATAGTAGTTATATTCTTGTACATAGGGGGCAGTATTATAGTGGTTATATTCTTATACATAGGGGGCAGTATTATAGTAGTTATATTCTTATACATAGGCGGCAGTATTATAGTAGTTATATTCTTGTACATAGGGGCAGTATTATAGTAGTTATATTCTTGTACATAGGGGCAGTATTATAGTAGTTATATTCTTGTACATAGGGGCAGTATTATAGTAGTTATATTCTTGTACATAGGGGCAGTATTATAGTAGTTATATTCCTGTACTTAGGAGCAGTATTATAGTAGTTATATTCTTGTACATAGGGGCAGTATTATAGTAGTTATATTCTTGTACACAGGAGCAGTATTATAGTAGTTATATTCTTGTACATAGGGGGCAGTATTATAGTAGTTATATTCTTGTACATAGGGGGCAGTATTATAGTAGTTATATTCTTGTACATAGGGGCAGTATTATAGTAGTCATATTCTTATACATAGGGGGCAGTATTATAGTAGTTATATTCTTGTACATTGGGGGCAGTATTATAGTAGTTATATTCTTATACATAGGGGGCAGTATTATAGTAGTTATTTTCTTGTACATAGGGGCAGTATTATAGTAGTTATATTCTTGTACATAGGGAGCAGTATTATAGTAGTTATATTCTTGTACATAGGGGCAGTATTATAGTAGTTATATTCTTTTACATAGGGGCAGTATTATAGTAGTTATATTCTTATACATAGGAGCAGTATTATAGTAGTTATATTCTTGTACATAGGGGCAGTATTATAGTCGTTATATTCTTGTACATAGGAGCAGTATTATAGTAGTTATATTCTTGTACATAGGGGGCAGTATTATAGTAGTTATATTCTTATACATAGGAGCAGTATTATAGTAGTTATATTCTTGTACATAGGGGCAGTATTATAGTAGTTATATTCTTGTAAATAGGAGTAGTATTATAGTAGTTATATTCTTGTACATAGGGGCAGTATTATAGTAGTTATATTCTTGTACATAGGGGCAGTATTATAGTAGTTATATTCCTGTACTTAGGAGCAGTATTATAGTAGTTATATTCTTGTACATAGGGGCAGTATTATAGTAGTTATATTCTTGTAAACAGGAGCAGTATTATAGTAGTTATATTCTTGTACATAGGGGGCAGTATTATAGTAGTTATATTCTTGTACATAGGGGCAGTATTATAGTAGTTATATTCTTGTACATAGGAGCAGTATTATAGTAGTTATATTCTTGTACATAGGGGCAGTATTATAGTAGTTATATTCTTGTTCATAGGAGCAGTATTATAGTAGTTATATTCTTGTCCATAGGGGGCAGTATTATAGTAGTTATATTCTTGTACATAGGAGCTGTATTATAGTAGTTATATTCTTGTGCATAGGAGCTGTATTATAGTAGTTATATTCTTGTCTATAGGGGGCAGTATTATAGTCGTTATATTCTTGTACATAGGGAGCAGTATTATAGTAGTTATATTTTGGTACATAGGGGCAGTATTATAGTAGTTATATTCTTGTACATAGGGAGCAGCATTATAGTAGTTATATTCTTGTACATAGGAGCAGTATTATAGTAGTTATATTCTTGTACATAGGGAGCAGTATTATAGTAGTTATATTCTTGTACATAGGGAGCAGTATTATAGTAGTTATATTCTTGTATATAGGAGCAGTATTATAGTAGTTATATTCTTCTACATAGGGGGCAGTATTATAGTAGTTATATTCTTCTACATAGGGGGCAGTATTATAGTAGTTATATTCTTGTACATAGGAGCAGTATTATAGTAGTTATATTATTGTACATATGTGGCAGTATTATAGTAGTTATATTCTTGTACATAGGAGCAGTATAATAGTAGTTATATTATTGTACATAGGGGGCAGTATTATAGTAGTTATATTCTTGTACATAGGAGCAGTACTATAGTAGTTATATTCTTGTACATAGGGGCAGTATTATAGTAGTTATATGTTTGTACATAGGGAGCAGTATTATAGTAGTTATATTCTTATACATAGGAGCAGTATTATAGTAGTTATATTCTTGTACATAGGAGCAGTATTATAGTAGTTATATTCTTGTACATAGGGGCAGTATTATAGTAGTTATATTCTTGTACATAGGAGCAGTATTATAGTAGTTATATTCTTGTACATAGGGGCAGTATTATAGTAGTTATATTCTTGTACATAGGGGCAGTATTATAGTAGTTATATTCCTGTACTTAGGAGCAGTATTATAGTAGTTATATTCTTGCACATAGGGGCAGTATAATAGTAGTTATATTCTTGTACATAGGGGGCAGTATTATAGTAGTTATATTCTTGTCCATAGGGGGCAGTATTATAGTAGTTATATTCTTGTACATAGGGGGCTGTATTATAGTAGTTATATTCTTGCACATAGGAGCAGTATTATAGTAGTTATATTCTTGTACATAGGGGGCAGTATTATAGTAGTTATATTCTTATACATAGGGGGCAGTATTATAGTAGTTATATTCTTATACATAGGGGGCAGTATTATAGTAGTTATATTCTTGTACATAGGGGCAGTATTATAGTAGTTATATTCTTGTACATAGGGAGCAGTATTATAGTAGTTATATTCTTGTACATAGGGGCAGTATTATAGTAGTTATATTCTTGTACATAGGGGCAGTATTATAGTAGTTATATTCCTGTACTTAGGAGCAGTATTATAGTAGTTATATTCTTGTACATAGGGGCAGTATTATAGTAGTTATATTCTTGTACACAGGAGCAGTATTATAGTAGTTATATTCTTGTACATAGGGGGCAGTATTATAGTAGTTATATTCTTGTACATAGGGGGCAGTATTATAGTAGTTATATTCTTGTACATAGGGGCAGTATTATAGTAGTCATATTCTTATACATAGGGGGCAGCAATATAGTAGTTATATTCTTGTACATTGGGGGCAGTATTATAGTAGTTATATTCTTATACATAGGGGGCAGTATTATAGTAGTTATTTTCTTGTACATAGGGGCAGCATTATAGTAGGTATATTCTTGTACATAGGGAGCAGTATTATAGTAGTTATATTCTTGTACATAGGGGCAGTATTATAGTAGTTATATTCTTTTACATAGGGGGCAGTATTATAGTAGTTATATTCTTATACATAGGAGCAGTATTATAGTAGTTATATTCTTGTACATAGGGGCAGTATTATAGTCGTTATATTCTTGTACATAGGAGCAGTATTATAGTAGTTATATTCTTGTACATAGGGGGCAGTATTATAGTAGTTATATTCTTATACATAGGAGCAGTATTATAGTAGTTATATTCTTGTACATAGGGGCAGTATTATAGTAGTTATATTCTTGTAAATAGGAGTAGTATTATAGTAGTTATATTCTTGTACATAGGGGGCAGTATTATAGTAGTTATATTCTCGTACATAGGGGGCAGTATTATAGTAGTTATATTCCTGTACTTAGGAGCAGTATTATAGTAGTTATATTCTTGTACATAGGGGCAGTATTATAGTAGTTATATTCTTGTACACAGGACCAGTATTATAGTAGTTATATTCTTGTACATAGGGGGCAGTATTATAGTAGTTATATTCTTGTACATAGGGGGCAGTATTATAGTAGTCATATTCTTATACATAGGGGGCGGTATTATAGTAGTTATATTCTTGTACATTGGGGGCAGTATTATAGTAGTTATATTCTTATACATAGGGGGCAGTATTATAGTAGTTATTTTCTTGTACATAGGGGCAGTATTATAGTAGTTATATTCTTGTACATAGGGAGCAGTATTATAGTAGTTATATTCTTGTACATAGGGGCAGTATTATAGTAGTTATATTCTTTTACATAGGGGGCAGTATTATAGTAGTTATATTCTTATACATAGGAGCAGTATTATAGTAGTTATATTCTTGTACATAGGGGCAGTATTATAGTCGTTATATTCTTGTACATAGGAGCAGTATTATAGTAGTTATATTCTTTTACATAGGGGGCAGTATTATAGTAGTTATATTCTTATACATAGGAGCAGTATTATAGTAGTTATATTCTTGTACATAGGGGCAGTATTATAGTAGTTATATTCTTGTAAATAGGAGTAGTATTATAGTAGTTATATTCTTGTACATAGGGGGCAGTATTATAGTAGTTATATTCTCGTACATAGGGGGCAGTATTATAGTAGTTATATTCCTGTACTTAGGAGCAGTATTATAGTAGTTATATTCTTGTACACAGGAGCAGTATTATAGCAGTTATATTCTTGTACATAGGAGCAGTATTATAGTAGTTATATTCTTGTACATAGGAGCAGTATTATGGTAGTTATATTCTTGTACACAGGAGCAGTACTATAGTAGTTATATTCTTGTACTTAGGAGCAGTATTATAGTAGTTATATTCTTGTACATAGGAGCAGTATTATGGTAGTTATATTCTTGTACACAGGAGCAGTATTATAGTAGTTATATTCTTGTACATAGGAGCAGTATTATGGTAGTTATATTCTTGTACATAGGGGCAGTATTATAGTAGTTATATTCTTGTACATAGGAGGTAGCATTATAGTAGTTATATTCTTGTACCTAGGAGCAGTATTATGGTAGTTATATTCTTGTACATAGGGGGCAGTATTATAGTAGTTATATTCTTGTACATAGGGGGCAGTATTATAGTAGATATATTCTTGTACATAGGGGCAATATTATAGTAATTATATTCTTGTACATAGGGGGCAGTATTATAGTAGTTATATTCTTGTACATAGGGGCAGTATTATAGTAGTTATATTCCTGTACTTAGGAGCAGCATTATAGTAGTTATATTCTTGTACATAGGGGCAGTATTATAGTAGTTATATTCTTGTACATAGGGGCAGTATTATAGTAGTCATATTCTTTTACATAGGGGGCAGTATTATAGTAGTTATATTCTTGTACATTGGGGGCAGTATTATAGTAGTTATATTCTTGTACATAGGGGCAGTATTATAGTAGTTATATTCTTGTACATAGGGGCAGTATTATAGTAGTTATATTCTTGTACATAGGGGCAATATTATAGTAATTATATTCTTGTACATAGGGGGCAGTATTATAGTAGTTATATTCTTGTACATAGGGGCAGTTTTATAGTAGTTATATTCCTGTACTTAGGAGCAGTATTACAGTAGTTATATTCTTGTACATAGGGGGCAGTATTATAGTAGTTATATTCTTATACATAGGAGCAGTATTATAGTAGTTATATTCTTGTACATAGGGGCAGTATTATAGTAGTTATATTCTTGTAAATAGGAGTAGTATTATAGTAGTTATATTCTTGTACATAGGGGGCAGTATTATAGTAGTTATATTCTTGTACATAGGGGGCAGTATTATAGTAGTTATATTCCTGTACTTAGGAGCAGTATTATAGTAGTTATATTCTTGTACATAGGAGCAGTATTATGGTAGTTATATTCTTGTACACAGGAGCAGTACTATAGTAGTTATATTCTTGTACTTAGGAGCAGTATTATAGTAGTTATATTCTTGTACACAGGAGCAGTATTATAGTAGTTATATTCTTGTACATAGGAGCAGTATTATAGTAGTTATATTCTTGTACATAGGAGCAGTATTATGGTAGTTATATTCTTGTACACAGGAGCAGTACTATAGTAGTTATATTCTTGTACATAGGAGCAGTATTATAGTAGTTATATTCTTGTACATAGGAGCAGTATTATAGTAGTTATATTCTTGTACATAGGAGCAGTATTATAGTAGTTATATTCTTGTACATAGGGGCAGTATTATAGTAGTTATATTCTTGTACATAGGAGGTAGCATTATAGTAGTTATATTCTTGTACATAGGAGCAGTATTATGGTAGTTATATTCTTGTACATAGGGGGCAGTATTATAGTAGTTATATTCTTGTACATAGGGGGCAGTATTATAGTAGTTATATTCTTGTACATAGGGGCAATATTATAGTAATTATATTCTTGTACATAGGGGGCAGTATTATAGTAGTTATATTCTTCTACATAGGGGGCAGTATTATAGTAGTTATATTCTTGTACATAGGTGGCAGTATTATAGTAGTTATATTCTTGTACATAGGGGCAGTATTATAGTAGTTATATGCTTGTACATAGGGGCAGTGTTATAGTAGTTATATTCTTGTACATAGGGGGCAGTATTATAGTAGTTATATTCTTGAACATAGAGGGCAGTATTATAGTAGTTATATTCTTGATCATAGGGGCAGTATTATAGTAGTTATATTCTTGTAGATAGGAGCAGTATTATAGTAGTTATATTCTTGTACATAGGGGCAGTATTATAGTAGTTATATTCTTGTACATAGGAGCAGTATTATAGTAGTTATATTCTTGTACATAGGAGGCAGTATTATAGTAGTTATATTCTTATACATAGGAGCAGTATTATAGTAGTTATATTCTTGTACATAGGGGCAGTATTATAGTAGTTATATTCTTGTACATAGGAGTAGTATTATAGTAGTTATATTCTTGTACATAGGGGGCAGTATTATAGTAGTTATATTCTTGTACTTAGGGGGCAGTATTATAGTAGTTATATTCCTGTACTTAGGAGCAGTATTATAGTAGTTATATTCTTGTACATAGGGGCAGTAGTATACTAGTTATATTCTTGTACACAGGAGCAGTATTATAGTAGTTATATTCTTGTACATAGGAGCAGTATTATAGCAGTTATATTCTTGTACATAGGAGCAGTATTATGGTAGTTATATTCTTGTACACAGGAGCAGTATTATAGTAGCTATATTCTTGTACTTAGGAGCAGTATTATAGTAGTTATATTCTTGTACATAAGAGCAGTATTATAGTAGTTATATTCTTGTACATAGCAGCAGTATTATGGTAGTTATATTCTTGTACATAGGGGCAGTATTATAGTGGTTATATTTTTGTACATAGGAGGTAGCATTATAGTAGTTATATTCTTGTACATAGGAGTAGTATTATGGTAGTTATATTCTTGTACATAGGGGGCAGTATTATAGTAGTTATATTCTTGTACATAGGGGCAATATTATAGTAATTATATTCTAGTACATAGGGGGCAGTATTATAGTAGTTATATTCTTGTACATAGGGGGCAGTATTATAGTAGTTATATTCTTGCACATAGGAGCAGTATTATAGTAGTTATATTCTTGTACATAGGGGGCAGTATTATAGTAGTTATATTCTTGTACATAGGGGGCAGTATTATAGTAGTTATATTCTTGTACATAGGGGGCAGTATTATAGTAGTTATATTCTTGTACATAGGGGCAGTATTATAGTAGTTATATTCTTGTACATAGGAGCAGTATTATAGTAGTTATATTCTTGTACATAGGGGGCAGTATTATAGTAGTTATATTCTTGTACATAGGGGCAGTATTATAGTAGTTTTATTCTTGTACATATGAGCAGCATTATAGTAGTTATATTCTTGTCCATAGGGGGCAGTATTATAGTAGTTATATTCTTGTACATAGGAGCTGTATTATAGTAGTTATATTCTTGTACATAGGAGCTGTATTATAGTAGTTATATTCTTGTCCATAGGGGGCAGTATTATAGTAGTTATATTCTTGTACATAGGGAGCAGTATTATAGTAGTTATATTCTTGTACATAGGGGCAGTATTATAGTAGTTATATTCTTGTACATAGGGAGCAGTATTATAGTAGTCATATTCTTGTACATAGGAGCAGCATTATAGTAGTTATATTCTTGTACATAAGGGCAGTATTATAGTAGTTATATTCTTGTACATAGGGAGCAGTATTCTAGTAGTTATATTCTTGTACATAGGGAGCAGTATTATAGTAGCTATATTCTTGTATATAGGAGCAGTATTCTAGTAGTTATATTCTTGTACATAGGGGGCAGTATTATAGTAGTTATATTCTTCTACATAGGGGGCAGTATTATAGTAGTTATTTTCTTGTACATTGGAGCAGTATTATAGTAGTTATATTAATGTACATATGTGGCAGTATTATAGTAGTTATATTCTTGTACATAGGAGCAGTATTATAGTAGTTATATTATTGTACATAGGGGGCAGTATTATAGTAGTTATATTCTTGTACATAGGAGCAGTATTATAGTAGTTATATTCTTGTACATAGGGGCAGTATTATAGTAGTTATATGCTTGTACATAAGTAGCAGTATTATAGTAGTTATTTTCTTATACATAGGAGCAGTATTATAGTAGTTATATTGTTGTACATAGGAGCAGTATTATAGTAGTTATATTCTTGTACATAGGGGGCAGTATTATAGTAGTTATATTCTTATACATAGGGGGCAGTATTATAGTAGTTATATTCTTATACATAGGGCGCAGTATTATAGTAGTTATATTCTTGTACATAGGGGCAGTATTATAGTAGTTATATTCTTGTACATAGGGAGCAGTATTACAGTAGTTATATTCTTGTACATAGGGGCAGTATTATAGTAGTTATATTCTTGTACATAGGGGCAGTATTATAGTAGTTATATTCCTGTACTTAGGAGCAGTATTATAGTAGTTATATTCTTCTACATAGGGGCAGTATTATAGTAGTTATATTCTTGTAAACAGGAGCAGTATTATAGTAGTTATATTCTTGTACATAGGGGGCAGTATTATAGTAGTTATATTCTTGTACATAGGGGCAGTATTATAGTAGTTATATTCTTGTACATAGGAGCAGTATTATAGTAGTTATATTCTTGTACATAGGGGCAGTATTATAGTAGTTATATTCTTGTACATAGGAGCAGTATTATAGTAGTTATATTCTTGTCCATAGGGGCAGTATTATAGTAGTTATATTATTGTACATATGTGGCAGTATTATAGTAGTTATATTCTTGTACATAGGAGCAGTATTATAGTAGTTATATTATTGTACATAGGGGCAGGTCTATAGTAGTTATATTCTTGTACATAGGGGCAGTATTATAGTAGTTACATGCTTGTACATAGGGAGCAGTATTATAGTAGTTATATTCTTGTACATAGGAGCAGTATTATAGTAGTTATATTCTTGTCCATAGGGGCAGTATTATAGTAGTTATATTATTGTACATATGTGGCAGTATTATAGTAGTTATATTCTTGTACATAGGAGCAGTATTATAGTAGTTATATTATTGTACATAGGGGCAGTTCTATAGTAGTTATATCCTTGTACATAGGGGCAGTATTATAGTAGGTATATGCTTGTACATAGGGAGCAGTATTATAGTAGTTATATTCTTATACATAGGAGCAGTATTATAGTAGTTATATTCTTGTACATAGGAGCAGTATTATAGTAGTTATATTCTTGTACATAGGGGCAGTATTATAGTAGTTATATTCTTGTACATAGGAGCAGTATTATAGTAGTTATATTCCTGTACTTACGAGCAGTATTATAGTAGTTATATTCTTGCACATAGGGGCAGTATTATAGTAGTTATATTCTTGTACATAGGGGGCAATATTATAGTAGTTATATTCTTGTACATAGGGGGCAGTATTATAGTAGTTATATTCTTGTACATAGGGGGCTGTATTATAGTAGTTATATTCTTGCACATAGGAGCAGTATTATAGTAGTTATATTCTTATACATAGGGGGCAGTATTATAGTAGTTATATTCTTATACATAGGGGCAGTATTATAGTAGTTATATTCTTGTACATAGGGGCAGTATTATAGTAGTTATATTCTTGTACATAGGGAGCAGTATTATAGTAGTTATATTCTTGTACATAGGGGCAGTATTATAGTAGTTATATTCTTGTACATAGGGGCAGTATTATAGTAGTTATATTCCTGTACTTAGGAGCAGTATTATAGTAGTTATATTCTTGTACATAGGGGCAGTATTATAGTAGTTATATTCTTGTACACAGGAGCAGTATTTTAGTAGTTATATTCTTGTACATAGGGGGCAGTATTATAGTAGTTATATTCTTGTACATAGGGGGCAGTATTATAGTAGTTATTTTCTTGTACATAGGGGCAGTATTATAGTAGTCATATTCTTATACATAGGGGGCAGTATTATAGTAGTTATATTCTTGTACATTGGGGGCAGTATTATAGTAGTTATATTCTTATACATAGGGGGCAGTATTATAGTAGTTATATTCTTGTACATAGGGGCAGTATTATAGTAGTTATACTCTTGTACATAGGGAGCAGTATTATAGTAGTTATATTCTTGTACATAGGGGCAGTATTATAGTAGTTATATTCTTTTACATAGGGGGCAGTATTATAGTAGTTATATTCTTATACATAGGAGCAGTATTATAGTAGTTATATTCTTGTACATAGGGGCAGTATTATAGTCGTTATATTCTTGTACATATGAGCAGTATTATAGTAGTTATATTCTTGTACATAGGGGGCAGTATTATAGTAGTTATATTCTTATACATAGGAGCAGTATTATAGTAGTTATATTCTTGTACATAGGGTCAGTATTATAGTAGTTATATTCTTGTAAATAGGGGTAGTATTATAGTAGTTATATTCTTGTACATAGGGGGCAGTATTATAGTAGTTATATTCTTGTACATAGGGGGCAGTATTATAGTAGTTATATTCCTGTACTTAGGAGCAGTATTATGGTAGTTATATTCTTGTACATAGGGGCAGTATTATAGTAGTTATATTCTTGTAAATAGGAGTAATATTATAGTAGTTATATTCTTGTACACAGGAGCAGTACTATAGTAGTTATATTCTTGTACTTAGGAGCAGTATTATAGTAGTTATATTATTGTACATAGGAGCAGTATTATGGTAGTTATATTCTTGTACATAGGAGCAGTATTATGGTAGTTATATTCTTGTACATAGGGGGCAGTATTATAGTAGTTATATTCTTGTACATAGGGGCAGTATTATGGTAGTTATATTCTTGTACATAGGGGCATTATTATAGTAGTTATATTCTTGTACATAGGAGGTAGCATTATAGTAGTTATATTCTAGTACATAGGAGCAGTATTATGGTAGTTATATTCTTGTACATAGGGGGCAGTATTATAGTAGTTATATTCTTGTACATAGGGGGCAGTATTATAGTAGTTATATTCTTGTACATAGGGGCAATATTATAGTAATTATATTCTTGTACATAGGGGGCAGTATTATAGTAGTTATATTCTTGTACATAGGGGCAGTATTATAGTAGTTATATTCCTGTACTTAGGAGCAGCATTATAGTAGTTATATTCTTGTACATAGGGGCAGTATTATAGTAGTTATATTCTTGTACATAGGGGCAGTATTATAGTATTCATATTCTTTTACATAGGGGGCAGTATTATAGTAGTTATATTCTTGTACATTGGGGGCAGTATTATAGTAGTTATATTCTTGTACATAGGGGCAGTATTATAGTAGTTATATTCTTGTACATAGGGGCAGTATTATAGTAGTTATATTCCTGTACTTAGGAGCAGTATTACAGTAGTTATATTCTTGTGCATAGGGACAGTATTATAGTAGTTATATTCTTATACATAGGGGCAGTATTATAGTAGTTATATTCTTGTACATAGGGGCAGTATTATAGTAGTTATATTCTTGTACATAGGGGCAGTATTATAGTAGTTATATTCTTGTACATAGGGGCAGTATTATAGTAGTTATATTCTTATACATAGGAGCAGTATTATAGTAGTTATATTCTTGTACATAGGGGCAGTATTATAGTAGTTATATTCTTGTACATAGGAGCAGTATTATAGTAGTTATATTCTTGTACATAGGGGGCAGTATTATAGTAGTTATATTCTTATACATAGGAGCAGTATTATAGTAGTTATATTCTTGTACATAGGGGCAGTATTATAGTAGTTATATTCTTGTAAATAGGAGTAGTATTATAGTAGTTATATTCTTGTACATAGGGGGCAGTATTATAGTAGTTATATTCTTGTACATAGGGGGCAGTATTATAGTAGTTATATTCCTGTACTTAGGAGCAGTATTATAGTAGTTATATTCTTGTACATAGGAGCAGTATTATGGTAGTTATATTCTTGTACACAGGAGCACTACTATAGTAGTTATATTCTTGTACTTAGGAGCAGAATTATAGTAGTTATATTCTTGTACACAGGAGCAGTATTATAGTAGTTATATTCTTGTACATAGGAGCAGTATTATAGTAGTTATATTCTTGTACATAGGAGCAGTATTATGGTAGTTATATTCTTGTACACAGGAGCAGTACTATAGTAGTTATATTCTTGTACTTAGGAGCAGTATTATAGTAGTTATATTCTTGTACATAGGAGCAGTATTATGGTAGTTATATTCTTGTACACAGGAGCAGTATTATAGTAGTTATATTCTTGTACATAGGAGCAGTATTATAGTAGTTATATTCTTGTACATAGGGGCAGTATTATAGTAGTTATATTCTTGTACATAGGAGGTAGCATTATAGTAGTTATATTCTTGTACATAGGAGCAGTATTATGGTAGTTATATTCTTGTACATAGGGGGCAGTATTATAGTAGTTATATTCTTGTACATAGGGGGCAGTATTATAGTAGTTATATTCTTGTATATAGGGGCAATATTATAGCAATTATATTCTTGTACATAGGGGGCAGTATTATAGTAGTTATATTCTTCTACATAGGGGGCAGTATTATAGTAGTTATATTCTTGTACATAGGTGGCAGTATTATAGTAGTTATATTCTTGTACATAGGGGCAGTATTATAGTAGTTATATGCTTGTACATAGGGGCAGTGTTATAGTAGTTATATTCTTGTACATAGGGGGCAGTATTATAGTAGTTATATTCTTGAACATAGAGGGCAGTATTATAGTAGTTATATTCTTGTACATAGGGGCAGTATTATAGTAGTTATATTCTTGTAGATAGGAGCAGTATTATAGTAGTTATATTCTTGTACATAGGGGCAGTATTATAGTAGTTATATTCTTGTACATAGGAGCAGTATTATAGTAGTTATATTCTTGTACATAGGAGGCAGTATTATAGTAGTTATATTCTTATACATAGGAGCAGTATTATAGTAGTTATATTCTTGTACATAGGGGCAGTATTATAGTAGTTATATTCTTGTACATAGGAGTAGTATTATATTAGTTATATTCTTGTACATAGGGGGCAGTATTATAGTAGTTATATTCTTGTACATAGGGGGCAGTATTATAGTAGTTATATTCCTGTACTTAGGAGCAGTATTATAGTAGTTATATTCTTGTACATAGGGGCAGTATTATAGTAGTTATATTCTTGTACACAGGAGCAGTATTTTAGTAGTTATATTCTTGTACATAGGGGGCAGTATTATAGTAGTTATATTCTTGTACATAGGGGGCAGTATTATAGTAGTTATTTTCTTGTACATAGGGGCAGTATTATAGTAGTCATATTCTTATACATAGGGGGCAGTATTATAGTAGTTATATTCTTGTACATTGGGGGCAGTATTATAGTAGTTATATTCTTATACATAGGGGGCAGTATTATAGTAGTTATATTCTTGTACATAGGGGCAGTATTATAGTAGTTATACTCTTGTACATAGGGAGCAGTATTATAGTAGTTATATTCTTGTACATAGGGGCAGTATTATAGTAGTTATATTCTTTTACATAGGGGGCAGTATTATAGTAGTTATATTCTTATACATAGGAGCAGTATTATAGTAGTTATATTCTTGTACATAGGGGCAGTATTATAGTCGTTATATTCTTGTACATATGAGCAGTATTATAGTAGTTATATTCTTGTACATAGGGGGCAGTATTATAGTAGTTATATTCTTATACATAGGAGCAGTATTATAGTAGTTATATTCTTGTACATAGGGTCAGTATTATAGTAGTTATATTCTTGTAAATAGGGGTAGTATTATAGTAGTTATATTCTTGTACATAGGGGGCAGTATTATAGTAGTTATATTCTTGTACATAGGGGGCAGTATTATAGTAGTTATATTCCTGTACTTAGGAGCAGTATTATGGTAGTTATATTCTTGTACATAGGGGCAGTATTATAGTAGTTATATTCTTGTAAATAGGAGTAATATTATAGTAGTTATATTCTTGTACACAGGAGCAGTACTATAGTAGTTATATTCTTGTACTTAGGAGCAGTATTATAGTAGTTATATTATTGTACATAGGAGCAGTATTATGGTAGTTATATTCTTGTACATAGGAGCAGTATTATGGTAGTTATATTCTTGTACATAGGGGGCAGTATTATAGTAGTTATATTCTTGTACATAGGGGCAGTATTATGGTAGTTATATTCTTGTACATAGGGGCATTATTATAGTAGTTATATTCTTGTACATAGGAGGTAGCATTATAGTAGTTATATTCTAGTACATAGGAGCAGTATTATGGTAGTTATATTCTTGTACATAGGGGGCAGTATTATAGTAGTTATATTCTTGTACATAGGGGGCAGTATTATAGTAGTTATATTCTTGTACATAGGGGCAATATTATAGTAATTATATTCTTGTACATAGGGGGCAGTATTATAGTAGTTATATTCTTGTACATAGGGGCAGTATTATAGTAGTTATATTCCTGTACTTAGGAGCAGCATTATAGTAGTTATATTCTTGTACATAGGGGCAGTATTATAGTAGTTATATTCTTGTACATAGGGGCAGTATTATAGTATTCATATTCTTTTACATAGGGGGCAGTATTATAGTAGTTATATTCTTGTACATTGGGGGCAGTATTATAGTAGTTATATTCTTGTACATAGGGGCAGTATTATAGTAGTTATATTCTTGTACATAGGGGCAGTATTATAGTAGTTATATTCTTGTACATAGGGGCAATATTATAGTAATTATATTCTTGTACATAGGGGGCAGTATTATAGTAGTTATATTCTTGTACATAGGGGCAGTATTATAGTAGTTATATTCCTGTACTTAGGAGCAGTATTACAGTAGTTATATTCTTGTGCATAGGGACAGTATTATAGTAGTTATATTCTTATACATAGGGGCAGTATTATAGTAGTTATATTCTTGTACATAGGGGCAGTATTATAGTAGTTATATTCTTGTACATAGGGGCAGTATTATAGTAGTTATATTCTTGTACATAGGGGCAGTATTATAGTAGTTATATTCTTATACATAGGAGCAGTATTATAGTAGTTATATTCTTGTACATAGGGGCAGTATTATAGTAGTTATATTCTTGTACATAGGAGCAGTATTATAGTAGTTATATTCTTGTACATAGGGGGCAGTATTATAGTAGTTATATTCTTATACATAGGAGCAGTATTATAGTAGTTATATTCTTGTACATAGGGGCAGTATTATAGTAGTTATATTCTTGTAAATAGGAGTAGTATTATAGTAGTTATATTCTTGTACATAGGGGGCAGTATTATAGTAGTTATATTCTTGTACATAGGGGGCAGTATTATAGTAGTTATATTCCTGTACTTAGGAGCAGTATTATAGTAGTTATATTCTTGTACATAGGAGCAGTATTATGGTAGTTATATTCTTGTACACAGGAGCACTACTATAGTAGTTATATTCTTGTACTTAGGAGCAGAATTATAGTAGTTATATTCTTGTACACAGGAGCAGTATTATAGTAGTTATATTCTTGTACATAGGAGCAGTATTATAGTAGTTATATTCTTGTACATAGGAGCAGTATTATGGTAGTTATATTCTTGTACACAGGAGCAGTACTATAGTAGTTATATTCTTGTACTTAGGAGCAGTATTATAGTAGTTATATTCTTGTACATAGGAGCAGTATTATGGTAGTTATATTCTTGTACACAGGAGCAGTATTATAGTAGTTATATTCTTGTACATAGGAGCAGTATTATAGTAGTTATATTCTTGTACATAGGGGCAGTATTATAGTAGTTATATTCTTGTACATAGGAGGTAGCATTATAGTAGTTATATTCTTGTACATAGGAGCAGTATTATGGTAGTTATATTCTTGTACATAGGGGGCAGTATTATAGTAGTTATATTCTTGTACATAGGGGGCAGTATTATAGTAGTTATATTCTTGTATATAGGGGCAATATTATAGTAATTATATTCTTGTACATAGGGGGCAGTATTATAGTAGTTATATTCTTCTACATAGGGGGCAGTATTATAGTAGTTATATTCTTGTACATAGGTGGCAGTATTATAGTAGTTATATTCTTGTACATAGGGGCAGTATTATAGTAGTTATATGCTTGTACATAGGGGCAGTGTTATAGTAGTTATATTCTTGTACATAGGGGGCAGTATTATAGTAGTTATATTCTTGAACATAGAGGGCAGTATTATAGTAGTTATATTCTTGTACATAGGGGCAGTATTATAGTAGTTATATTCTTGTAGATAGGAGCAGTATTATAGTAGTTATATTCTTGTACATAGGGGCAGTATTATAGTAGTTATATTCTTGTACATAGGAGCAGTATTATAGTAGTTATATTCTTGTACATAGGAGGCAGTATTATAGTAGTTATATTCTTATACATAGGAGCAGTATTATAGTAGTTATATTCTTGTACATAGGGGCAGTATTATAGTAGTTATATTCTTGTACATAGGAGTAGTATTATATTAGTTATATTCTTGTACATAGGGGGCAGTATTATAGTAGTTATATTCTTGTACATAGGGGGCAGTATTATAGTAGTTATATTCCTGTACTTAGGAGCAGTATTATAGTAGTTATATTCTTGTACATAGGGGCAGTATTATAGTAGTTATATTCTTGTACACAGGAGCAGTATTATAGTAGTTATATTCTTGTACATAGGAGCAGTATTATAGTAGTTATATTCTTGTACATAGGAGCAGTATTATAGTAGTTATATTCTTGTACATAGGAGCAGTATTATGGTAGTTATATTCTTGTACACAGGAGCAGTATTATAGTAGCTATATTCTTGTACTTAGGAGCAGTATTATAGTAGTTATATTCTTGTACATAGGAGCAGTATTATAGTAGTTGTATTCTTGTACATAGGAGCAGTATTATGGTAGTTATATTCTTGTACATAGGGGCAGTATTATAGTGGTTATATTTTTGTACATAGGAGGTAGCATTATAGTAGTTATATTCTTGTACATAGGAGCAGTATTATGGTAGTTATATTCTTGTACATAGGGGGCAGTATTATAGTAGTTATATTCTTGTACATAGGTGCAATATTATAGTAATTATATTCTAGTACATAGGGGGCAGTATTATAGTAGTTATATTCTTGTACATAGGGGGCAGTATTATAGTAGTTATATTCTTGCACATAGGAGCAGTATTATAGTAGTTATATTCTTGTACATAGGGGGCAGTATTATAGTAGTTATATTCTTGTACATAGGGGGCAGTATTATAGTAGTTATATTCTTGTACATAGGGGGCAGTATTATAGTAGTTATATTCTTTTACATAGGGGCAGTATTATAGTAGATATATTCTTGTACATAGAGGACAGTATTATAGTAGTTATATTCTTGTACATAGGGAGCAGTATTATAGTAGTTATATTCTTGTACATAGTGGCAGTATTATAGTAGTTATATTCTTGTACATAGGGGCAGTATTATAGTAGTTATATTCTTGTACATAGGAGCAGCATTATAGTAGTTATATTCTTGTACATAGGAGCAGTATTATAGTAGTTATATTCTTGTACATAGGGGCAGTATTATACCAGATATATTTTATAGAACTGATAATATGGTGTAATTTCAGCAGTCGCTGTTTTGACTGTAGAATAATAATCATCTTGAGATCATGTGATTGGTCTTGTCGCTATGAGATCATTTTTGGATCAGTGATGTCTCTGGCGTTTATCTTGTGTCGCACATAGGACTAAGATGACACATTGAGGTTAACAATAGCAGACAGTGCAATATTGATAAGGAATGTGACACTTGATAATCTCAGGAGAGGACGACTCTGGGACTTATACAGTTGAAACCAGAAGTCTCCATACACTATATAAAAAGACACATATGATGTTTTTCTCAATATCTGACATGAAATCAGAATAAACCTTTCCCGTTTTAGGTCAACTAGGATTACCATAATTTTTAATATTTGCCAAATGCCAGAATAATGAGAGAGAGAGAATGTTTTAAGGCATTTTTATTACTTCCTGCAAAGTCGAAAGTTTACATACACTAAGATTACTATGTCTTTAAACAATTCTGAACTGCCCATATGATGATGTCATTTGTTTGTAAGCTTCTGATAGTTTTTTTGGCAACATCTGAGTTAATTAGAGACACACCTATGGATTTATTTTAATGCACACCTGAAACACGCTGCTTCTTTGTGCAGCATCATGGGAAAGTCTAAAGAAATCAGCCAAGATATCAGGAAGAGAATTGTGGACTTGCACAAGTCTGGCTCATCCTTGGGTACAATTTCAAGATACCTGAAGGTGCCTCGTTCATCTGTACAAACAATTATACGCAAGTACAAAAAAGATGGGAATGTCCAACCATCATACCACTCAGGAAGGAGACGGGTTCTGTGTCTCAGAGATGAACGTGCTTTGGTCCGACATGTGCATATCAACCCAAGGACAAAAGCAAAAGACCTTGTGAAGATGATGGTGGAAGCTGGTAAGATTGTGTCAATATCCACAGTGAAACGAGTACTGTATCAACAGGGGCTGAAAGGCCACTGTGCCAGGAAGAAGCCATTACTCCAAAAGAAACATAAAAAAGCCAGATTAATGTTTGCAAATGCACAGAGGAACAAAGACCTTAATTTTTGGAGACGTCCTGTGGGCTGATCAAACTAAAATTGAACTTTTTGGGCATAATGTCCATCGTTACGCTTGGAGGAAAAAGGGAGAAGCTTGGAAGCCTAATAACACCATCCCATCTGTGAAACATGGGGGTGGCAGCATCATGTGGTGCGGTTGTTTTGCTGCAGGAGGGACTGGTGCACTTCACAAAATAGATGGCAGCATGAGAAAAGAAGATTATGTGGCAATACTGAAGCAACATCTCAAGACATCAGCCAGGAAGTTAAAACTTGGGCGGAAATGGGTCTTCCAAATGGACAATGACCTGAAGCATACTGACAAAATGGTAATAAAGTGGCTTAAAGATAACAAAGTCCATGTTTTGGAGCGGCCATCACAAAGACCTGATCTCAATCCTATTGAAAATTTATGGGCAAAGCTGAAAAGGCTGCGAGCAAGACGACCTACAAATCTGGATCAGTTACACCAGTTTTGTCAGGAGGAATCGGCCCAAATTCCAACCAACTATTGTGAGAAACTTGTGGAAGGAGATCCCAAACGTTTGACCCAAGTCATTCAGTATAAGGGCAGTGGGACAAAATACTAATGAAATGGATGGAAACGTTTGACTTTGCAGTAAGTAATAAAAATGCCTTAAACATTCTCTATCTCTCATTATTCTGGCATTTGGCAAATAATAAAAATGATGGTATAATCCTAACTGACCTAAAACGGGGAAGATTTATTCTGATTTCATGTCAGACATTGAGAAAAACCTGCAGAGGTGTCTTTTTATATAGCGAGCTTGGATGGATAAAATCTTCAGTGTACTACTAAATAGGTGACATGTGACGGCGTCTCATCAGTCATAATATCAGGGAAAGGCGAGGACATAAATGTGATCGGACATGGTCGCCCCCTCCCATTTGCCGTCCGCTAACACCCTGACCGTAGAGAAGTAATTGATTGAAGCGAGATCCGGGATTAACCCAGGATTAGATCTCTGATCCGACCTGATCTGTGATTTAACATTGTCCCGGGTGGTGGGTAGGTGAGGAGGGGATGTGAGGGGTTAATAAAATACGATCTAAAGTAGGAGAACGTAATAACAATGTGATAGTATATAAAACTAATGGTGTAATAATAATGGGACATTCTAATAGAACAAAAACATTGTAAAATATAACGTAGTGTAATATGGTATAATAGAGCGTAATGCTGGTAGAGCGCCAGCTGGAGCGGCGCAGGATGAAGATGGTGGTTGTAAAGGGACAAGGGGCTCAAGAGGTGATTTCTCTCCAGACTTCCAACAGGACAGACTAAGCCCCCACCCAACCCTCGAATATAAGTTGCGTGGCTGGGTTTATTGAAAAGGGCCAGCAAGGAAGTAAGAGGTCCCAGGCGATGGGGGACACCTTATAAAGCCATCCCGGCCTGGGGATATAACATGGTGAGAATTTAGAGACTTAAACAGAATACATGTATAATATATACCTAGTGTGTGGATGAAGGTCATGGATTTAGGTCTGTGGGTTATGGGGTTCAGTAAGAGGGGTATGACTCTATACCCTGGACAATTACATGCTCATATTTCACACACAGTGAACAATGACAATTGGGCATCAGGGCACTTGCCGATGTGATCCCAGACCCCTAAACTAATACAGACCCCAGGCCAAACTCATAACCTAATATAGATCCCAGATTGGTGCCCTAAATTAATACAGATCCAAGACCAGACCCCCAAAGTAATACAGACTCCAGACCAGATCCCTTAAACTAATACAGACCCCTAAACTAATACAGACCACAGACCAGACCTCTAACCTAATATACTCCCCAGACTAATGCCCTAAATACAGATCAAAGATGAGACCCCCCAAAGTAATACAGACTCCAGACCAGACTCCTTAAACTAACAGACTCCAGACCAGACCCCTAAACCTTAATCCTAGCTCCCAAACTAATACAGATCTCAGACCAGACCCCTAAACTAATACAAACTTCAGACAAGACCATCTAAACTAATACACATCCTAGACCAGACCCTAAACTAATACAGACCACAATCCAGTCCCCTAAACTAATATATACATCAGACCAGACCCCTAAACTATTACAGATTCCAGACCAGACCCATTAATTAAAGAACTTAGACAGACCCCCCCAAATTATCCCCAACGCTAGACCACAACACCTAATGTAATACAGACCCCAGATCAAACCCCCTAATTGAATGCAGAACCTAGAACAGACCTGATAAATACAGACCCTTTACATTAAAATATTGTAATACAGACCCTAGACCAGTCACTCACAAGACTCGAGACCAGACCCCCTAAAGTAATACAGTCCCCAGACTATAACCCTTGTAGGAAATCCAGGCAGGAATGGGTTTAATTGCTAGCACTGCTGGTCTTGATTAGATACACCTGGCTAGCTTTGACTAAAAACCAGTCGTGCTCACTTTAGTGTGGCAGCCGGGAGAGAGACAAGCCAATGTCTCTCTTTGAATGGAGACTGCAATGGTCAGCTAGTAAAGCTGTGCAGTCTGTGTGTTGGAGCTGCAGAGTAATGTGTGGAAGTTACAGCCTGTTCAGTGTGAACTGTGTATGGAAATGAACACTTCTGTTTGGCGCTGCAAGCTGCAGTTGCTCAGGCTAAAGAGGATACCGAGACTGATAGGATCGTACTTCTTTATTGTGTAAAATTTTTCCAGGACAGGACTGTAATCTGTTCTGGGGAGCCCGCACTGACATAGATGTGCAGCTGAATGAACTGATTATTTGCTGTGCTGCCTTTTGTGCCAAGAATAGGCAGTTTCTGAATTCACTGGAGTTTTATGAAAGCAATAAAACTGCACTTGTTTGGACCAAACCTCATTGCCTGTGTGAACACTACCTAATGCTGAGCCTGAATCCCTACACCCTAAGCTATCATAGACCCCAGACCAATTATAGACTCCAGACCAGGCCCATTAAGCTGATACAAATCACAGACCAGACCCCTAAACTGTTACAGACTTGAGACCAGACCCTTTAACTAGTACAGACCCCAGACCAGAACCCATAAATTTATACAGAACCCAGATTTCTAAACTCATTCAGACTCCAGACCAGACCCCTTTAACTAATTCGGATTCCAGACTTCTCCATGTATGAAGGTCATGGGTTTAAGAATTAGAGTTATGGGGCTCAGTATGAGGGGCATGGGTTCATACCCTGGACAATGTCATGGTGATATTTGAGGTACATGACAATGACAATTGTGGTTCAGGACATTTGGGGTGACACTTCTGTCTATTTTGCTTTGTAACGTGGCGTTGGACCAGGAAGTTCCCTCCTGAGCTGCAGACATGTCCTTGCTCCCTATCTTGTGGGTGCAGCCGGTAACGCCTCACATGTTACACCCCAAACATGTCCTTAGATAATATTAAGAGACCTGACTCTGCCAGAGAAGAACACAACACCCAACACATCTAAGAGAAGAAACATGGCAGCAGCCTTCATCCTTCTGTCTGTGCTCTTAGGGGCCGGGGTCTCACGTAAGTATAACTTTGTGAACATGTGTGATATGGGGTCACCCATGGGAGATGTTCCTGATGGTGCCCCAGACCTCGTCATCCATGGATTAGATAAATATCATAAATTGTATGTTTCTTTGACCCAGATGCTAAACTCGAGATCTCCGTGGACTCCAATATCGTGGCCAACATTGGGGACACAGTGAAGCTGAAATGTGTCCTGCAGGGTATAGAAGGTCCCGTGGACCTAAAGAATCTCATGGTTCAGTGGTACACACGTGGGAAGCAGATCGCTGAGTTTGATGATAAAATCCAAATCGAGAAATCCGGATTGTCCATGTCTTTAGAGGGACTGATGAAAGGTGACGCCACGCTGACCATCCAGTCCTTCACTGCAGAGGATGCTGGGAACTATCGCTGTTATTTCTATTACAAGTCAGACAACACCATGAAGCAGACAGTTCTTTCTGCTAATGGTAAGTTATTGTCACACGTGACATACCTTTAAATTTGCCACTGTAGATCGTTGACTATCTAGTACATTTTTTACCATATACCCCTCTCCCATTTATGAAAGATAACCCCCAAACTAAGGCATTTTGAATCATAAGTAGTCATTATGATCACCTTCATCATAACCCAAAATAAATGCAAAACAGATCCCAGACCAGATCCCGAAAACTAATACGGACAACAAACCAGACCCCTAAAGTAATACAGGCCCCAGTCCAGATCCCCCAAACTACTACAGACCCCTGACCGGACACCTAAACTAATACAAACTCCAAATCTCACCAACTAAATAAATATAGACCCCAGAATAGACCCCTTAAACTAATACAGACCAAGATAATACTTCCCAAAATACCGACCCCTAAACCTATGCTGACCCTATGCCAGACAGTCTAAATACAGACCAAACCCTTTAAACTAATACAGATCCAAGATCAGGTGACCCCCGAAACTAAGAGACACCAGATAAGACCCCCTAAACTAATATAGACCGGACCACTTACACCAATACAGCTCCCCAGACCAGACCCCCTAAACGATCAGATTCTAGACCAGACAACTAAATCAATGGAGACCCCAGACCACCTGAAGTAAAACAGACCCCAAATCAGATCCTTCAAACTAATATAGACTCCAGAGCAGACACCCTAAATGTATACAAACCCCAAACCAGAGTCTTTAAAGTAATTCAGACACTAGACTAGACTCCCTAAACTAATACAGACCCAGTACACTATAAAGCTGCAGACCTGACCCCCTAAACTGAAGAACCTAGACCAGACCCCCTAAACTGAAGACCAAGATCAGGACCCTTTAAATACAGATCGAAGACCAAATCCCGTAAATTAATACACACCCCAGACCAGACCACCTAAATAAATTCAGACCAGACCAGACCCCTACACTAATACAGAACCTAAAACCGATGTCTTAAAATAATACAGTCCTTAGACCAGACCCCCAATATACAGACCCCAGACCAGATCTAAACTAATATAGACCCCAGACCAGACCACCTATATAAATGCAGACCCCAGACCAGATCCCCTAAACCAACACAGATTTTAGACCCTCTAACTAATTACCAGACCCCAGACAAGAGTTTGGCATCAATTGGCTTTGATTGATGCCAGATTGTCAGATATTCCTGATTATTGGATGATCCTTAGAGAATCGCCATCTGTGCCATGTATCTGAGCCGCCATATTCCCTGGACGGTGCTATTTTTTTACCGCTTTATTTTTCTTTTCCTTGTTTTGCAGTTACATCAACCCAAAACGAAAATGAGCAGGAGCTGAGCACCTGTGACACCTTCCTGGACAAGAAGCTGGACAAGATCATCGACTGGATCAGCAAAGTGGAAAGCCGACTGGCGGAGGTGAAGAGCAGCTGCTCCTCCCAGAAGTAACTGATCCCACACCTCTCAGCGCTTTCTCTGCTGCCACATTTATAAAGACCGACCTTGTTGCCTGTAGCAACCAATCAGAGTGCGGCTTTCATTTTTCCACAGCAGTTTTACAGATGAAAGCTGCTTTCTGATTGGTTGCTATTGGAAACGAGGCCTGTTTTCGTCCTTAGACCTTGTTTACATGACTGTTATGGCTTCTCGATTCACAGTTTTGATGGATCCATTTATAAAACAGATCTAATAGCAGGATCTGTCAGGTTTCTGTTTGACGGCAAGAATAGCGCAGCTGACTTCACTCTTCTTACCGTTACCTGACGGAAATCAGCATACTTTCCTATATTTGCATACGCAGTTTTAAGTTTTACGTCTCGGAAAGCCCAGAAAAAACCCTAGAAATGCTCACTTTATTATATATTTGTGCAATTCCTCTTTCTTTTGGGGTTCGTGGAAAATCCCACAAAAAAAATGTAGAGTTGAAGGGTATGGAAGAGAGACGAGCACTCATAGGGTGCACTTACTTTATTTTATAGCCCAAAATTCAGGTTTTTTGCGGGATTTTCCACAAAGTGCCTCAAAGGGGCATGGCTTATACATAGGTGTCCTAAAGGGGGCGTTCTAGTGACATTTTGAGGGCGTACCTGGTCGGGGTTGAATGGGGATGGAAGTTTTGGGAGGTACAGATATTGCTTCACTTCACTGTGCTCTGCCGCTTCACCATGGGGTTGAATACTTATGCAATAAAGAAAAATAAAATAACTGCTCTCTATGTGTAATTATTATAGGATGAGAGTCATTTTTTGTGTTGTAGGCAAGTCCGGAATTTACACCCGGCGAACCTGGGCAAGTGCCAGGACCTCCTGTGCCTGGGGGTCCCACTCGACCCAGATTTCTATTGGTGAATGTGCACACTGCGCGTATACAGCACAGGTACCAGCCGTGCTGTACAGCCGGCACCCAAGTCTAAGGGCAGAGACACACTGCCGTATTTGTGGTGCGAGGATCACATCGTAAACCTCGTACTGGCTGCCTCTTCTCCTGACCTGACCTTGACAGCTGCATAGAAATC
>NW_027362769.1:388791426-388808926 GCF_046119375.1 Phyllobates terribilis | reverse complement strand
GTGAGGCTCCAGCGTAACAACCTTCCGTTGGCACCTGACATGGTGTGCAGCCAACTCAGGGGGTTGTGGTCAGTCACGACAGTGAAGGGGCGCCCGTACAAGTAAGGCTGTAAGCGGTTGAGGGCCCATACAATGGCCAGGCACTCCTTCTCTATGGTGGAATAGGCCACTTCCCTCGGCAGCAGTTTCCGGCTTAGGTACAACACGGGGTGTTCTTGGTTCCCCGAGTCGACCTGGCTGAGTACAGCACCGAGGCCAAATTCACTGGCGTCGGTCTGTACTAAGAGTGGCCGTGTGCCGTCGACCGCCTTTAGTACAGGAGAGCTGCTCAGGGCAGTCTTCAAAGCCCTAAAGGCCACCTTGCATTCATCCGTCCATTTGACGGAATGGGGTAGGCTCTTCCTGGTGAGGTCTGTCAAGGGCTTCGCAAGGCTACTATAGTCCTGCACAAAGCGTCTATAGTACCCTGCGGTGCCCAAGAAGGACTGCACCTGCTTCTTGGTCCTGGGGGTGGGCCAGGACACGATAGCGTCCACCTTCCCAGGCTCTGGCTTCAGAGTACCCCCACCTACCCGGTGCCCCAGGTAGTGGACCTCGTTCATGCCCATCTGGCACTTTCCCGGCTTGATGGTCAAGCCCGCCTGGTGAATGCGCCCGAGCACCTGCTGCAGATGCTCGAGGTGATCCTCCCAGGTGGGACTGAAGATGGCAATGTCATCCAGGTACGCTACTGCGTACCTCTCCAGTCCCTGGAGCAGGTGGTTGACCATTCGCTGGAACGTGGCAGGGGCATTTTTCATGCCGAAGGGCATGACCGTGGATTCATACAATCCGAAGGGGGTGATAAAGGCGGACTTCTCCTGAGCCCCGGGGCTCAAGGGAATCTGCCAATATCCCCGACTCAAATCCATAATGGAGAGATAGCTCGCGCTGGCTAACCGCTCCAGCAGCTCCTCAATGCGTGGCATTGGTTGTGCGTCAGAGGCGGTGATAGCGTTGAGCCCCCTGTAGTCCACACAGAACCGGGTGGTCCGGTCCTTCTTAGGCACCAGGACTACAGGTGAGGCCCACGCGCTCTTGGACCGCTTAATCACCCCCAACTGCAGCATCTCCTCGACCTCCTGGCGCATGACATGCTGCACCTCGTCGGAGATTCGATAGGCTGTCCGCCGGAGTGGGGCATGATTCCCGGTGTCCACTTCATGGACCGCCACTTCAGTCCTGCCAGGCAGGTTGGTGAACACTGCTTGGAAGGGTTTCAGCACTGCTTGCATCTGAGACCTCTGGTCTGCGGATAGCAAGTCGCTTAGCTCTACATCCTCTAGGGACCCGCTGGCCTTCGCTTGGGCGAGCATGTCCAAGAGGGGGTCATCCTCCCCATCCTCGGGCAGGTTGCAGACCGGTAGGACGCAGGTTCCACGTTCTTGATGAGCCTTCATCATATTAACGTGAAACGCCTTCCGCCTACCCCGCTCGTGGTCAAGTGTGATCACGTAGGTGACCGGGTTGAGCTGTTGGTGAATGACGTACGGGCCTTCCCAGGCCGCCTGAAGCTTGTCCTTTGGTACGGGGACCAGCACCCACACCTTCTGACCCACCTGGTAGGTCCGTTCTCGGGCGTTCTGGTCGTACCAATGCTTCTGGTCAGCCTGGGCTTGCGCCATGTTGTCATGCACCAACTGCGTCAAGGTCTGCATCTTGTCACGGAAGCGCATGACATACTCCACGATGGACACTCCTGGGGAGCTCGGCTCTTCTTCCCAGAATTCCCTTATCAACCCAAGGGGTCCTCGGACACGCCTGCCATACAGGAGCTCAAAGGGGGAGAACCCCGTCGAGGCCTGTGGAACCTCTCTGTAAGCAAATAGAAGGTGTGGGAGGTAACGCTCCCAGTCGCGACCCTGGGTCTCAACCAGCATTTTTAACATCTGTTTGAGGGTACCGTTGAATCGCTCACACAAACCATTGGTCTGTGGGTGATACGCACTCGATACCAGATGCTGCACCTGCATTTTCTTACATAGGGCCTCCATTAAGCGTGACATGAACTGAGTCCCCTGGTCGGTAAGCATCTCCCTGGGAAATCCTACTCGCGAAAAGATGGCCAAGAGGGCGTCCGCCACCTTATCCGCCCTAATTGAGGACAGGGCTACTGCCTCCGGATACCGGGTAGCATAGTCTACCACGGTAAGGATGAATCGTTTTCCAGAGCTGCTGGGTATGGCCAGTGGTCCCACAATGTCCACAGCAATCCTCTGGAAAGGCTCCTCTATCACTGGCAAAGAGATCAGGGGGGCTTTGGGGGCCGGCCCTGACTTTCCCACTCTTTGACACGTGGTACAGGAGCGACAGTAGTTCACCACATCTGTCCTCATTTTGGGCCAATAAAAGTGATGAGACAGCCGGGCCTTGGTTTTGCTAACCCCCAAGTGTCCAGCGAGTGGAATTTCATGGGCGATCCGCAACAACTCGTCCCTGAATTGGTAGGGGACGACCAGCTGTCTTTCCCTCAGCCACTCCTGTTGGGGTGTACAGGGAACTGTCTCCCGGTACAACCTCCCTTGGTCCCAGAATACCCTCTCCTTATCCGACTCGGAGGTGGGTTTCTCCGCGAGGCTCCTTAACGTCTCCAGACTATCATCTGAGTGCAGAGCTGCCTGAAACTCCTGGCTGGAGGAAGCCAGAAGTGAGGTTAAGGCCACGTCCTCACTGGGACCCTCTGGGACCGGCTCTGGGTCCATACCTGATTCAGTTATTCCTCTGTTCGAGGGGGGTCCAGAAGGCAGGGCGTTACTTGCATTCTGGGCACTCTGACTGCGGGTAACAGCGGCTATATAGGCCGTCTCCCCGGGGAATAACACCGTCTCATTAGCCTGAGAGGCCATGAGAACTACTTCTCCATCATCCTCCATTACCTCAGGCACAGTGCTACGTATGCGGCAGCTACCATCAGCCAGGTCTCCATCTGTTGTGACACTGGTCACTGGCACAGCACCACCTGCTTCATGGTCCTCGTGCCTCTCCCCATTACCCTTGGCACTGACATTTGCTCCTGCTAGGGGATCCTCAGCAACATCACCCCGCAGAGTGACATGGCTGAGTTCTCCTGCACCTTCCAATACAACAACATCATCATCATCATCATCATCATCACCATCATCATGTAAAGCATTGACATTCACATTATTAGCATTAACCTTACCAACCGTATCAGATCGGGGAGGGGTGTCAGGGACATAATAAGCAAACATCCTCCCCAAATCAGTTCCCAACAAAACATTTGCAGGTAGGTTTTTGGATACTCCCACTTCCTTCACCCCACTCCCCGCACCCCAATCAATAAAAACCCGGGCCATGGGCAAGGGGCATCGGACGCCCCCAATCCCAGTGACAGTCAGGGTCTTTCCTGGAATAAGCGCTTCAGGGGACACCAGTTCAGGTCGGATGAGGGTTCGTTCGGCCCCAGTGTCCTTGAGGCCTACAGTGAGAGTGTCCCCCACCCTGACAGACTGAAAGTTTTCACAGGCCCTCCCAACCGGCCCACCCACCAAAAGAACTGAAGCATTAGGCCCTGGGGCCTTGGATGGGGGGTTCTTCCTCTGCTTCTCTGGGCAAGTGGCGCTGAGATGACCAGTCTGGTTGCAGGAATAACACCTGCGGGCATCGGATGCAGGCAGGGCCTTGGCAACGGGAAAAAGGCCTCCGGAAGGTCGGCTGGCAGGGGCAGGGATGGTGGTTGATGGCTTACCCCCTTTCCAGCTGGCGACGACCGGCTTCCGCACCTCTGGTCTCCGGTTGGCCTCGTAGGTGTCTGCGATCTGCGCTGCTTTATTGGCATCAGGTGGCTCCCGATCCATCACGAACTGCCGTACCTCAGTCGGACACAGATGCAGGAACTGGTCTTTCACCATCAGGTCCTTTAGCTGCTCAAAGGTGGTCGCTGACAGTCCTTGGATCCACTGCTCAAAGTTGATTCTGAGCCCGTCTACCACATCACGGTAGGTGTCCTGTGGTCCACGCTGGAGGGTTCTGAATTTTTTCCGGTAAACCTCCGGAGTCAGCTGGTACTTTTTTATCAGGGCCTGCTTGACGGCCTCATAGTCTCCATCCTGCTCTCGAGGGAGGGAAGCAAACACCTCCAAAGCTTTTCCTCGGAGCCCTGGAGTCAAATATCTTGCCCATTGGTCCATGGGCAGCTGATACTGCCTGCAGGCCTTTTCAAAGCCTCGCAGAAATGTGTCCAAGTCCCCATCCTTTTCCATCACAGGGAAGTGCTCAGGACGAGGTTTAAAGCAGCTGGCACTGTTGGACTCACGGGTCTGCGTAGAGGGCGACTCCTTCTGAATCCGGGCTAGCTCCAGCTGGTGTTGTCGGTCAGCTTGTCGCTCAGCAGCCTCTCGGTCAGCTTGTCGCTCAGCCCGCTCCTGGAATTTCAGGATCAGCTCCAGTCGTCCATCATGATTGTCTGTGGCGAGCTCCTCCAAGGCCATCTGCAGGTGGGGGTCCACACTACCCTGGTTGCGGGTATGGCTGGCAATCACCGGTTGGACCCCGGCAGCAACACCATCCGGGCCCTGGCTGGCCGCCCCCTCATCAGGGCTCTGCTGTCGGACGGGCTCTGCAGCACCTTGTAACAGTTCAGAAATCATTTGTTCTTTGCTTTTGCTGTGGGGGTCAATGCCTTTGGTTATACATATTCCAGTAAGAGTGTCCTTTTTCTGCTGGTGATACCAGGACTCCCCAACTACGACCATGATCACCAAAATAAAAATAGAAAAGAAAAAGCGAAGAAGGGTAGGGGTAACTGCTACACATACAGTATTGTCTCAGATCTAATAAACACTGAGTTCGATCTTCAAAACTTTTGTGCAAGTTTTTAGTGAGAGGAATGATTGCTCAAACCAGATCACTAATGTCCTATGATCCCACCGCTTGCCACCAATTTGTCATGAAAACAACACCCACTCTTGGGTCAGACCTTGCAGCTCTCTGGCGCCCCCTTATCCTGCTGGTCAAACACGGTATTGACAGAGGATAAGCACGGGTGCAGCTGCTCTCATTTATGTCGACTATTGCGGCACGTGATGTGACAGGACGTATATATACCACCAGTTCCTTCCAGGAACGTATATATACCTCCGACCAGCCACCCTCAAACCACAATATCACATAAATACTGGTATACTGCCACCACCGATCGCTTAACAGGTGGATCGGGTACCTGGTAGGTAACGTGAATTAGCGGGTGAGGAACGTGTTTGCTCGACATAGGACAAGAAGAAAGAAACTGGTAAATAATTAATGATTTACTCCCAAAAGGTGGGCAGTGTTTACAAAATATATACAGGATATTATAAAGGAGACAATTTACATGTATGCATAAACAGTTATTAAAATAAAAGGGATAAGTAATAGCAAAACCTGCTTCACAAGGTGATGGTCTCAGATTCTGTGGGAGGGACGGCTCCCCGGAAATTAGAGGTGATTCTTCTTACGCCGCGTGATGTGCGTGCGTTCGACGTCCCTGAGAAGAATGACCTGAAAATGGCCGATTTGCTTTTTAGTAAGCAGCCAAAACTCTGGGGAACACCCCTTATTTACCTTACAAGGGGGGCTCGGCTTTGCGAGCCCACCCAGCTGCAGAAGACCTAACAGATCCTTCAGATTCCATATCTTGGTGTGGGGGGGTCCCACATCCAAGAGGGAGACATCATCTTGACCGTCACCAATATTCATGAAGATAGATATTAAATATGAAACCTCTATGACGCTCAGAAGCTCAGAATCCATTATCTCAGTTCCCGGTCATTCCTCAGTTATGCAAGTTATACTATTGTAATGGGAAAAAGGTGAGCATTCAAAAAACGTGGTTCCGATGTTTCTGTCAGACCTGTGCGTGATTAAAATTGGCATAAAACGTTTGTACAATTAAACAATGGGATTTTTTGGAGGGATTTTCCGGTTTGTACTAGCGCTTGCCCTGGACTGAGGTTTTATGGCGGGTCATAAAAATTCCTGGTTTGGGGAAAAGCAAAAGTGAGTTCTGTGTCTTCACTTACAAACAGATAGGGGGTGGGGTTTTTTTTTTTCCTTTTTTAAAACATCTCTCATTTTTAAAAACTCGGGCAAAAATACCTTTTGCCTGACACTATCTATCTATCTATTATCTATCTATCTATTATCTATCTATTATCTATCTACTATCTATCTATCTATTATCTATCTATCTATCTATTATCTATCTATCTATTTATTATCTATTTATCTATCTATCTATCTATTATCTATCTATTATCTATCTATTATCTATCTATCTATTATCTATCTATCTATCTATCTATCTATTATCTATCTATTATCTATCTATTATCTATCTATCTATCTATCTATTATCTATCTATTATCTATCTATCTATTATCTATCTATTATCTATCTATCTATTATCTCTCTATCTATCTATTATCTATCTATTATCTATCTATCTATCTATTATCTATCCATCTATTATCTATCTATTATCTATCCATCTATAATCTATCTATTATCTATCTATCTATTATCTATCTATTATCTATTATTAATCTATCTATTATTTCTCTATTATCTATCTATTATCTATCCATCTATTATCTATCTATTATCTATCTATCTATTATCTATCTATCTATCTATTATCTATCTATAATCTATCTATTATCTATCTATCTATCTATCATCTATCTATTATCCATCTATTATCTATCTATTATCTATCTATCTATTATCTATCTATCTATCTATCTATTATCTATCTATTATCTATCAATCTATTATCTATCTATCTATCTATCATCTATCTATTATCTATCTATCTATCTATTATCTATCTATCTATCTATTATCTATCTATCTAACTTTCTATTATCTATCTATTATCTATCTACTATCTATCTATCTATTATCTATCTATCTATCTATTATCTATCTATCTATTATCTATCTATCTATTTATTATCTATCTATCTATCTATCTATCTATTATCTATCTATTATCTATCTATCTATTATCTATCTATCTATCTATCTATTATCTATCTATTATCTATCTATCTATTATCTATCTATCTATTATCTATCTATCTATCTATCTATTATCTATCTATTATCTATCTATCTATTATCTATCTATTATCTATCTATCTATTATCTATCTATCTATCTATTATCTATCTATTATCTATCTATCTATTTATTATCTATCCATCTATTATCTATCTATTATCTATCCATCTATAATCTATCTATTATCTATCTATCTATTATCTATCTATTATCTATTATTTATCTATCTATTATTTATCTATTATCTATGTATTATCTATCTATCTATCTATCTATCTATTATCTATCTATTATCTATCTATTATCTATCTATCTATCATCTATCTATTATCCATCTATTATCTATCTATTATCTATCTATCTATTATCTATCTATCTATCTATCTATTATCTATCTATTATCTATCAATCTATTATCTATCTATCTATCTATCTATCATCTATCTATTATCTATCTATCTATCTATCTATCTATTTATCTATCTATTATCTATCTATCTATCTATCTATCTATTATCTATCTATCTATCTATTATCTATCTATTATCTATCTATCTATCTATCTACTATCTATCTATTATCTATCTATCTATCTATTATCTATCTATCTATTTATTATCTATCTATCTATCTATTATCTATCTATTATCTATCTATCTATTATCTATCTATCTATTATCTATCTATCTATCTATTATCTATCTATTATCTATCTATCTATTATCTATCTATCTATTATCTATCTATCTATCTATCTATTATCTATCTATTATCTATCTATCTATCTATCTATTATCTATCTATTATCTATCTATCTATCTATTATCTATCTATTATCTATCTATTATCCATCTATTATCTATCTATCTATTATCTATCTATCTATCTATTATCTATCTATTATCTATCTATCTATCTATCTATTATCTGTCTATCTATTATCTATCTATTATCTATCTATCTATTATCTATCTATCTATCTATCTATCTATCTATTATCTATCTATCTATCTATTATCTATCTATCTATTATCTATCTATTATCTATCATCTATCTATTATCTATCTATCTATCTATTATCTATCCATCTATTATCTATCTATTATCTATCCATCTATTATCTATCTATTATCTATCTATTATCTATCTATCTATTATCTATCTATCTATCTATTATCTATCTATTATCTATCTATCTATCTATTATCTATCCATCTATTATCTATCTATTATCTATCCATCTATTATCTATCTATTATCTATCTATCTATTATCTATCTATTATCTATTATTAATCTATCTATTATTTATCTATTATCTATCTATTATCTATCCATCTATTATCTATCTATTATCTATCTAGCTATTATCTATCTATCTATCTATTATCTATCTATTATCTATCTATTATCTATCTATCTATCTATCATCTATCTATTATCCATCTATTATCTATCTATCTATTATCTATCTATCTATCTATTATCTATCTATTATCTATCTATTATCTATCTATCTATCTATCTATCTATTATCTATCTATTATCTATCTATTATCTATCTAATCTATCTATCATCTATCTATTATCCATCTATTATCTATCTATTATCTATCTATCTATTATCTATCCATCTATCTATCTATTATCTATCTATTATCTATCTATCTATTATCTATCTATTATCTATCTATCTATCTATTATCTATCCATCTATTATCTATCTATTATCTATCCATCTATTATCTATCTATTATCTATCTATCTATTATCTATCTATTATCTATTATTAATCTATCTATTATTTATCTATTATCTATCTATTATCTATCCATCTATTATCTATCTATTATCTATCTATCTATTATCTATCTATCTATCTATTATCTATCTATTATCTATCTATCTATCATCTATCTATTATCCATCTATTATCTATCTATTATCTATCTATTATCTATCTATCTATCTATTATCTATCTATTATCTATCTATCTATTATCTATCTATTATCTATCTATTATCTATCTATCTATCTATTATCTATCTATCTATCTATCTATCTATTATCTATCTATCTATCTATTATCTATCCATCTATTATCTATCTATTATCTATCCATCTATTATCTATCTATTATCTATCTATCTATTATCTATCTATTATCTATTATTAATCTATCTATTATTTATCTATTATCTATCTATTATCTATCCATCTATTATCTATCTATTATCTATCTATCTATTATCTATCTATCTATTATCTATCTATCTATCTATCATCTATCTATTATCCATCTATTATCTATCTATTATCTATCTATCTATTATCTATCTATCTATTATCTATCTATTATCTATCAATCTATTGTCTATCTATCTATCTATCTATCATCTATCTATTATCTATCTATCTATCTATTATCTATCTATCTATCTATCTATCTATTATCTATCTATCTATTATCTATCTATTATCTATCTATCTACTATCTATCTATCTATTATCTATCTATCTATCTATTATCTATCTATCTATTTATTATCTATCTATCTATCTATTATCTATCTATTATCTATCTATCTATTATCTATCTATCTATTATCTATCTATCTATCTATCTATCTATTATCTATCTATTATCTATCTATTATCTATCTATCTATTATCTATCTATCTATCTATTATCAATCTATTATCTATCTATTATCTATCTATCTATCTATTATCTATCTATCTATTATCTATCTATCTATCTATTATCTATCCATCTATTATCTATCTATTATCTATCTATCTATTATCTATCTATTATCTATCTATCTATCTATCATCTATCTATTATCCATCTATTATCTATCTATTATCTATCTATCTATTATCTATCTATCTATCTATCTATTATCTATCAATCTATTATCTATCTATCTATCTATCTATCATCTATCTATTATCGATCTATCTATCTATCTATTATCTATCTATCTATCTATCTATCTATCTATTATCTATCTATCTATCTATCTATTATCTATCTATTATCTATCTATCTATCTACTATCTATCTATCTATTATCTATCTATCTATCTATCTATTATCTATCTATCTATTTATTATCTATCTATCTATCTATCTATCTATTATCTATCTATTATCTATCTATCTATTATCTATCTATCTATCTATTATCTATCTATTATCTATCTATCTATTATCTATCTATCTATCTATTATCTATCTATTATCTATCTATCTATTATCTATCTATTATCTATCTATCTATTATCTATCTATCTATCTATTATCTATCTATTATCTATCTATCTATTATCTATCTATTATCTATCTATCTATCTACTATCTATCTATCTATTATCTATCTATCTATTATCTATCTATCTATCTATCTATTATCTATCCATCTATTATCTATCTATTATCTATCCATCTATTATCTATCTATTATCTATCTATCTATTATCTATCTATCTATCTATTATCTATCTATCTATTATCAATCTATCTATCTATTATCTATCTATCTATTATCTATCTATCTATCTATTATCTATCTATTATCTATCCATCTATTATCTATCTATTATCTATCTATCTATTATCTATCTATTATCTATTATTAATCTATCTATTATTTATCTATTATCTATCTATTATCTATCCATCTATTATCTATCTATTATCTATCTATCTATTATCTATCTATCTATCTATCTAATATCTATCTATTATCTATCTATTATCTATCTATCTATTATCTATCTATCTATCTATCTGTTATCTATCTATTATCTATCTATCTATTATCTATCTATTATCCATCTATTATCTATCTATCATCTATCTATTATCCATCTATTATCTATCTATTATCTATCTATCTATTAACTATCTATCTATCTATCTATCTATTATCTATCTATTATCTATCTATCTATTATCTATCTTTTATCTATCTATCTATTATCTATCTATCTATCTGTTATCTATCTATCTATTATCTATCTATCTATCTATTATCTATCCATCTATTATCTATCTATTATCTATCCATCTATTATCTATCTATTATCTATCTATCTATTATCTATCTATTATCTATTATTAATCTATCTATTATTTATCTATTATCTATCTATTATCTATCCATCTATTATCTATCTATTATCTATCTATCTATTATCTATCTATCTATCTATTATCTATCTATTATCTATCTATTATCTATCTATCTATCTATCATCTATCTATTATCCATCTATTATCTATCTATTATCTATCTATCTATTATCTATCTATCTATCTATCTATTATCTATCTATCTATTATCTATCTATCTATCTATTATCTATCCATCTATTATCTATCTATTATCTATCCATCTATTATCTATCTATTATCTATCTATCTATTATCTATCTATTATCTATTATTAATCTATCTATTATTTATCTATTATCTATCTATTATCTATCCATCTATTATCTATCTATTATCTATCTAGCTATTATCTATCTATCTATCTATTATCTATCTATTATCTATCTATCTATCTATCATCTATCTATTATCCATCTATTATCTATCTATCTATTATCTATCTATCTATCTATCTATTATCTATCTATTATCTATCTATCTATCTATCTATCTATTATCTATCTATTATCTATCTATTATCTATCTATTATCTATCTATCTATCTATCATCTATCTATTATCCATCTATTATCTATCTATTATCTATCTATCTATTATCTATCTATCTATCTATCTATTATCTATCTATTATCTATCTATCTATTATCTATCTATTATCTATCTATCTATTATCTATCTATCTATCTATCTATCTATTATCTATCTATCTATTATCTATCTATCTATCTATTATCTATCCATCTATTATCTATCTATTATCTATCCATCTATTATCTATCTATTATCTATCTATCTATTATCTATCTATTATCTATTATTAATCTATCTATTATTTATCTATTATCTATCTATTATCTATCCATCTATTATCTATCTATTATCTATCTATCTATTATCTATCTATCTATTATCTATCTATTATCTATCTATTATCTATCTATCATCTATCTATTATCCATCTATTATCTATCTATTATCTATCTATCTATTATCTATCTATCTATCTATCTATTATCTATCTATTATCTATCAATCTATTATCTATCTATCTATCTATCATCTATCTATTATCTATCTATTATCTATCTATTATCTATCTATCTATCTATCTATCTATTATCTATCCATCTATTATCTATCTATTATCTATCTATCTATTATCTATATATCTATCTATCTATCTATTATCTATCTATCTATTATCTATCTATCTATTATCTATCTATCTATCTATTATCTATCCATCTATTATCTATCTATTATCTATCCATCTATTATCTATCTATTATCTATCTATTATCTATCTATTATCTATTATTAATCTACCTATTATTTATCTATTATCTATCTATTATCTATCCATCTATTATCTATCTATTATCTATCTATCTATTATCTATCTATCTATCTATCTATCTATCTATTATCTATCTATTATCTATCTATTATCTATCTATCTATCATCTATCTATTATCCATCTATTATCTATCTATTATCTATCTATCTATTATCTATCTATGTATCTATCTATCTATCTATTATCTATCTATTATCTATCAATCTATTATCTATCTATCTATCTATCATCTATCTATTATCTATCTATCTATCTATCTATTATCTATCTATCTATCTATCTATCTATCTATCTATTATCTATCTATCTATCTATTATCTATCTATCTATCTATCTACTATCTATCTATCTATTATCTATCTATCTATCTATCTATTATCTATCTATCTATTTATTATCTCTCTATCTATCTATCTATGTATTATCTATCTATTATCTATCTATCTATTATCTATCTATCTATCTATCTATTATCTATCTATTATCTATCTATCTATTATCTATCTATCTATCTATCTATTATCTATCTATTATCTATCTATCTATTATCTATCTATTATCTATCTATCTATTATCTATCTATCTATTATCTATCTATCTATCTATTATCTATCTATTATCTATCTATCTATTATCTATCTATTATCTATCTATCTATCTACTATCTATCTATCTATTATCTATCTATCTATCTATTATCTATCTATCTATCTATCTATTATCTATCCATCTATTATCTATCTATTATCTATCCATCTATTATCTATCTATTATCTATCTATCTATTATCTATCTATTATCTATCTATCTATTATCTATCTATCTATCTATCTATTATCTATCTATCTATTATCCATCTATCTATCTATCTATTATCTATCTATCTATTATCTATCTATCTATCTATCTATTATCTATCTATCTATTATCTATCTATTATCTATCCATCTATTATCTATCTATTATCTATCTATCTATTATCTATCTATTATCTATTATTAATCTATCTATTATTTATCTATTATCTATCTATTATCTATCCATCTATTATCTATCTATTATCTATCTATCTATTATCTATCTATCTATCTATCTATTATCTATCTATTATCTATCTATTATCCATCTATTATCTATCTATCTATTATCTATCTATTATCTATCTATTATCTATCTATCTATTATCTATCTATCTATCTATCTATTATCTATCTATCTATTATCTATCTATTATCTATCCATCTATTATCTATCTATTATCTATCTATCTATTATCTATCTATTATCTATTATTAATCTATCTATTATTTATCTATTATCTATCTATCTATCTATCTGTTATCTATCTATTATCTATCTATCTATTATCTATCTATTATCCATCTATTATCTATCTATCATCTATCTATTATCCATCTATTATCTATCTATTATCTATCTATCTATTAACTATCTATCTATCTATCTATTATCTATCTATTATCTATCTATCTATTATCTATCTTTTATCTATCTATCTATTATCTATCTATCTATCTGTTATCTATCTATCTATTATCTATCTATCTATCTATTATCTATCCATCTATTATCTATCTATTATCTATCCATCTATTATCTATCTATTATCTATCTATCTATTATCTATCTATTATCTATTATTAATCTATCTATTATTTATCTATTATCTATCTATTATCTATCCATCTATTATCTATCTATTATCTATCTATCTATTATCTATCTATCTATCTATTATCTATCTATTATCTATCTATCTATCTATCATCTATCTATTATCCATCTATTATCTATCTATTATCTATCTATCTATTATCTATCTATCTATCTATCTATCTATTATCTATCTATCTATTATCTATCATCTATCCATCTATTATCTATCTATTATCTATCCATCTATTATCTATCTATTATCTATCTATCTATTATCTATCTATTATCTATTATTAATCTATCTATTATTTATCTATTATCTATCTATTATCTATCCATCTATTATCTATCTATTATCTATCTAGCTATTATCTATCTATCTATATATTATCTATCTATTATCTATCTATTATCTATCTATCTATCTATCATCTATCTATTATCCATCTATTATCTATCTATTATCTATCTATCTATTATCTATCTATCTATCTATCTATTATCTATCTATTATCTATCAATCTATTATCTATCTATCTATCATCTATCTATTATCTATCTATCTATCTATTATCTATCTATTATCTATCTATCTATCTATCTATTATCTATCTATTATCTATCTATTATCTATCTATCTATCTATCATCTATCTATTATCCATCTATTATCTATCTATTATCTATCTATCTATTTATTATCTCTCTATCTATCTATCTATGTATTATCTATCTATTATCTATCTATCTATTATCTATCTATCTATCTATCTATTATCTATCTATTATCTATCTATCTATTATCTATCTATCTATCTATCTATTATCTATCTATTATCTATCTATCTATTATCTATCTATTATCTATCTATCTATTATCTATCTATCTATTATCTATCTATCTATCTATTATCTATCTATTATCTATCTATCTATTATCTATCTATTATCTATCTATCTATCTACTATCTATCTATCTATTATCTATCTATCTATCTATTATCTATCTATCTATCTATTATCTATCCATCTATTATCTATCTATTATCTATCCATCTATTATCTATCTATTATCTATCTATCTATTATCTATCTATTATCTATCTATCTATTATCTATCTATCTATCTATCTATTATCTATCTATCTATTATCCATCTATCTATCTATCTATTATCTATCTATCTATTATCTATCTATCTATCTATCTATTATCTATCTATCTATTATCTATCTATTATCTATCCATCTATTATCTATCTATTATCTATCTATCTATTATCTATCTATTATCTATTATTAATCTATCTATTATTTATCTATTATCTATCTATTATCTATCCATCTATTATCTATCTATTATCTATCTATCTATTATCTATCTATCTATCTATCTATTATCTATCTATTATCTATCTATTATCCATCTATTATCTATCTATCTATTATCTATCTATTATCTATCTATTATCTATCTATCTATTATCTATCTATCTATCTATCTATTATCTATCTATCTATTATCTATCTATTATCTATCCATCTATTATCTATCTATTATCTATCTATCTATTATCTATCTATTATCTATTATTAATCTATCTATTATTTATCTATTATCTATCTATCTATCTATCTGTTATCTATCTATTATCTATCTATCTATTATCTATCTATTATCCATCTATTATCTATCTATCATCTATCTATTATCCATCTATTATCTATCTATTATCTATCTATCTATTAACTATCTATCTATCTATTATCTATCTATTATCTATCTATCTATTATCTATCTTTTATCTATCTATCTATTATCTATCTATCTATCTGTTATCTATCTATCTATTATCTATCTATCTATCTATTATCTATCCATCTATTATCTATCTATTATCTATCCATCTATTATCTATCTATTATCTATCTATCTATTATCTATCTATTATCTATTATTAATCTATCTATTATTTATCTATTATCTATCTATTATCTATCCATCTATTATCTATCTATTATCTATCTATCTATTATCTATCTATCTATCTATTATCTATCTATTATCTATCTATCTATCTATCATCTATCTATTATCCATCTATTATCTATCTATTATCTATCTATCTATTATCTATCTATCTATCTATCTATCTATTATCTATCTATCTATTATCTATCATCTATCCATCTATTATCTATCTATTATCTATCCATCTATTATCTATCTATTATCTATCTATCTATTATCTATCTATTATCTATTATTAATCTATCTATTATTTATCTATTATCTATCTATTATCTATCCATCTATTATCTATCTATTATCTATCTAGCTATTATCTATCTATCTATCTATTATCTATCTATTATCTATCTATTATCTATCTATCTATCATCTATCTATTATCCATCTATTATCTATCTATTATCTATCTATCTATTATCTATCTATCTATCTATCTATTATCTATCTATTATCTATCAATCTATTATCTATCTATCTATCATCTATCTATTATCTATCTATCTATCTATTATCTATCTATTATCTATCTATCTATCTATCTATTATCTATCTATTATCTATCTATTATCTATCTATCTATCTATCATCTATCTATTATCCATCTATTATCTATCTATTATCTATCTATCTATTATCTATCTATCTATCTATCTATTATCTATCTATTATCTATCTATCTATTATCTATCTATTATCTATCTATCTATTATCTATCTATCTATCTATCTATTATCTATCTATCTATTATCTATCTATCTATCTATTATCTATCCATCTATTATCTATCTATTATCTATCCATCTATTATCTATCTATTATCTATCTATCTATTATCTATCTATTATCTATTATTAATCCATCTATTATTTATCTATTATCTATCTATTATCTATCCATCTATTATCTATCTATTATCTATCTATCTATTATCTATCTATCTATCTATTATCTATCTATTATCTATCTATTATCTATCTATCTATCTATCATCTATCTATTATCCATCTATTATCTATCTATTATCTATCTATCTATTATCTATCTATCTATCTATCTATCTATCTATCTATTATCTATCTATTATCTATCAATCTATTATCTATCTATCTATCTATCTATCATCTATCTATTATCTATCTATCTATTATC